>NC_092095.1:57813264-57860764 GCF_045679555.1 Salvelinus alpinus | reverse complement strand
AAGATGATCATTTTGTATTTCTATTAGAGCATAATGGATGGCTGTCATTGATATTCCATGCACTGTAACATTGATAGGTTTAGGCTACTACATGATACTCTAATTTGCCTGTACCCATCATGAGATTGGAGTAATCAGGGTGACATACAGCTACACATTCAGCACCGCCTTGCACACTCTTGCCTGCATCTAGCTGATCGGGGGTGTAATCATTAATTCAAACATTAGTCAGAAGCAAGTTTTGATTGGACAAATTCAGGTAAGTCCATCCCCATTTAAGAAACGTTTTGCTAAATAATCAGTGGAATGAAGGCACCCCTGATCACCCGCACACACAGCTCACTTTCATAGAAGCCACATACAGCATCATCACTTTCCTCGTTGTATAATTCCTTCTCACATCTACGCGCTCTTCTCCTCTCTCCTTTTCCCTTCGCTTGTGGACCTCAGTGCACAACGCAACAGCTGTCTGTGACCAGGTGGAAAAACCTCTCCAAGCCAAAACTTCATACCATAAACGTTCTTCTGTTGCAGCCCCTATCATCGCCGAGCCTATCTCTCACCTTTTTATCTCTCTCCTTCCCATTGCTTGGAAGGCAGCCATGGTGCGTCCTTTATTTAAAGCGGGAGATCAAGTTGATCATGACTGTTATAGGCCAATTTCTACCTTGCCCTGTTTATCAAAAGTGTTGGAAAAACTTGTCAATAATCAACTGACTGGCTTTGTTGTCTATAGTATTCTCTCTGGTCTGCGATCTTCTGTTGAATCTGACATTTAATCTTGATGGTTGTAAAGTCATCTCAAATAAAACTGTGAAGGACCTCGGCGTTACTCTGGACCCTGATCTCTCTTTTGACGAACATATCAAGACTGTTTCCAAGCACAGCTTTTTTCCATCTACGTAACATTGAAAAAATCAGTAACTTTCTGTCCAAAAATTATGCATTAAAATGAATCCATGCTTTTGTTACTTCTAGGTTAGACTACTGCAATGCTCTACTTTCCGGCTACCCGGATAAAGCACTAAATAAACTTCAGTTTGTTATATCTGGAGTACTTCTCCTGTCTTATCCGGTGTCCTGTGTGAATTTAAGTATGCTCTCTCTAATTCTCTCTTTCTCTCTTTCTTTCTCTCTCTCGGAGGACCTGAGCCCTAGGACCATGCCTCAGGACTACCTGGCATGATGACTCCTTGCTGTCCCCAGTTCACCTGGCCGTGCTGCTGCTCCAGTTTCAACTGTTCTGCCTGCGGCTATGGAACCCTGACCTGTTCACCGGACGTGCTACCTGTCCCAGACCTGCTGTTTTCAACTCTCTAAGATAGCAGGAGCGGTAGAGATACTCTTAATGATCGGCTATGAAAAGCCAACTGACATTTACTCCTGAGGTGCTGACTTGCTGCACCCTCGACAACTACTGGGATTATTATTATTTGACCATGCTGGTCATTTATGAACATTTGAACATCTTGGCCATGTTCTGTTATAATCTCCACCCGGCACAGCCAGAAGAGGACTGGCCACCCCTCATAGCCTGGTTCCTCTCTAGGTTTCTTCCTAGGTTTTGGCCTTTCTAGGGAGTTTTTCCTAGCCACCGTGCTTCTACACCTGCATTGCTTGCTGTTTGGGGTTTTAGGCTGGGTTTCTGTACAGCACTTTGAGATATCAGCTGATGTAAGAAGGGCTATATAAATACATTTGATTTGATTTGATGTGTCACTGCAACTTTAAAGGCCCTAAATGATGACGCCATTGCCCTTGATTCTAAGCAATGGTGTGCTGCTATGCTTATTGACTTGGCCAAAGCTTTTGATACGGTAGACCATTCCATTCTTGTGGATTGGCTAAGGAGTATTGGTGTCTCTGAGTGTTCTTTGGCCTGGTTTGCTAACTACCTCTCTCATAGAGCAAGTAGCACCTGGAACGAGCTGCAAAAAAACACTCAAACTGGACAGTTTTCTCTTCATTTAAAGACTCAATCATGGACACTGTTACTGACACTTGTGGCTGCTTCAGGTGATGTATTGTTTTCTCTACCTTCTTGCCCTTTGTGCTGTTGTCTGTGCCCAACAATGCTTGTACCATGATTATGCTGGTGCCATGTTGCTACTGTGTTGTTGTCATGTTGTGTTGCTACCGTGCTATGTTATCATGTGTTGTTGCCATGCTGTGTTGTTGTCTTAGGTCTCTTTATGTAGTGTTGTGGTGTCTCTCTTGTCGTGATGTGTGTTTTGTCCTACATTTTATTTTGAATCGCAGCCCCTGTCCCGCAGGAGGCCCTTTGCCTCTAGGTAGGCCGTCCTTGTAAATAAGAATTTGTGCTTAACTGACTTGCCTAGTTAAATAAAGGTAAAATCAAAAATAAATAAATGACCACAACACACAGCCGACATCGTTGTCTCCATATTAGTTAATGTCATAGTCAACATGGCTACCAGATCTAACGGGTTAGCAGACACATACACCAACATCAGTGGTGGAAGAAGTACCCAATAGTCATACTTGAGTAAAAGTAAAGATACCTTCATAGAAAATGTGAAAGTGAAAGTCACCCAATAAAATACTACTTGAGTAAAAGTCTAAAAGTATGTTTTAAATATACTTAAGTATCAAAAGTAGTATCAAAAGTAAATGTAATTGCTAAAATATAAAGTATAAATTATTTCAAATTCCTTATATTAAGCAAATCAGAGGCACCATTTTCACAATTTTTTTCATATATTTACGGATAGCCAAGGCCACACTCCAACACTCAGACATCATTTACAAACGAAGCACATCTGTTTAGTGAATCCTCCGGATCAGAGGCAGTAGGGATGACCAGGGATGTTCTTTTGATAAGTGCGTGAATTGGACCATTTTCACATCCTGCTAAGCATTCAACATGTAACGAGTACTTTTGGGTGTCAGGGAAAATGTATTGAGTAAAAAGTACATTATTTTCTTTAGGAATTAAGTTAAAGTAAAAGTTGTCAAAAAATAATAGTAGTAAAGTACAGATACCCCCCAAAAATGACTTAAGAAATACTTTAACCTTTTACTGCAGTGGGCTGAATCAGGGTCACACAGAGTGTTTCTTGGTAGTCTTAAACACATCTGCTTTGAAACAAAAGTATACACCTTCACACACATGGTTGTGGGCTTAAAAAGAAGAAGACACCTGCACCATGTCAGATATACAGTTGAAATGTATTACATTTAGAGTTTTGCATCCCAATATTACACTCTATATACATTACCACCACAAAAGTTATAGAACACCTACTGATTCCAGGGTTTTTCTTTATTTTCACTATTTTCTACATTGTAGAATAATAGTGAAGACATCATAACTATGAAATACCACATACGGAATTATGTAGTAACCAAAAAAGTGTTAAATGAATCAAAATATATTTTATTTTTCATATTCTTCAAATAGCCACCCTTTGCCTTGATGACAGCTTTGCACACTCTTGGCATTCTCTCAACCAGCTTCACCTGGAAAGCTTTTCCAACAGTCTTGAAGAAGTTCCCACTATTTTGATTTGTTTAACACTTTTTTGGTTCTACATGATTCCATATGTGTTATTTCATAGTTTTGATGTCTTCCCTATTATTTTACAATGTAGAAAATAGTACAAATACAGAAAAACCCTTGGAATTAGTAGGTGTTCTAAAACCTTTGACTGGTAGCGTACATCACAGAAGACTGAACCATAACAAAAACATTTGACGTAGAAACACTTGATTTTCTGCATGTTTTTTTTTATTATGTTGATTCATTATGAAATTATGAAATATATTAATAACATTCCACCCACTAGGTCATTTGACTGCTTGAAAGTATTTTTACTTATGTACTTTACTTTACTCCATAGTCCATACTCCATTCCCTATACTCCATAGTACATACTCCATACCCTATACTCTATACCTTATACTCCATAACCTAAACTCCAAACCCTATACTCCATAGTCCATACCCTATACTCTATAGTCCATACTCCATACCCTATACTCTATACCTTATACTCCATTCCCTATAATCCATACCCTATACTCCATAATACCCTATACTCCATAGTCCATACTCCATACCATATACTCCATAGCCCATACGCCATACCCTATAGTCCATACCCTATACTCCATACCCTAAACTCCATACCCTATACTCCATAGTCCATACTCCATTGCCAATAGTCCATAGTCCATAGTCCATAGTCCATAGTCCATACTCCCTAGTCCATACTCCCTAGTCCATACTCCATAGTCCATAGTCCATAGTCCATACCTTATACTCCATACTCTATACTCCATCGTCCATACTCCATAGTCCATACTCTATACTCCACAGTCCATAGTCCATAGTCCATAGTCCATACTCCATTGTCCATACACAATACCCTATAGTCCATACTCCATAGTCCATACTCCATACTCCATACGCTATACCCTATAGTCCGTACTCCATAGTCCATACCCTATAGTCCATACTCCATAGTCCATACTCCATAGTCGATACTCTATACTCCATACCCTATAGTCCATACTCCATAGTCCATAGTCCATACTCCATAGTCCATACTCCATACTCCATACTCTATACTCCATACCCTATAGTCCATACTCCATAGTCTGTAGTCCATACTCCATAGTCCATAGTCCATACTCCATAGTCCATAGTCCATACTCCATACTCTATACTCCATACCCTATAGTCCATACCCCATAGTCCATACTACATAGTCCATACTCCATTGTCCATAGTCCATACCCTATACCCCATAGTCCATACTCCATACCCTATACTCCATAGTCCATAGTCCATACCCTATACTCCATAGTCCATACTCCATACCCTATACCCCATAGTCCATACTCCATACCCTATACTCCATAGTCCATACTCCATACCCTATACTCCATAGTCCATACTCCATACCCTATACCCCATAGTCCATACTCCATACCCTATACTCCATAGTCCATAGTCCATACCCTATACCCCATAGTCCATACTCCATACCCTATACTCCCTAGTCCATACTCCATACCCTATACTCCATAGTCCATACTCCATACCCTATACTCCATAGTCCATACTCCATACCCTATACTCCATAGTCCATAGTCCATACCCTATACCCCATAGTCCATACTCCATACCCTATACCCCATAGTCCATACTCCATACCCTATACCCCATAGTCCATACTCCATACCCTATACCCCATAGTCCATACTCCATACCCTATACCCCATAGTCCATACTCCATACCCTATACCCCATAGTCCATACTCCATACCCTATACCCCATAGTCCATACTCCATACCCTATACCCCATAGTCCATACTCCATACCCTATACCCCATAGTCCATACTCCATACCCTATACTCCAATAAATGTCATATTCTGTGTAGTGACGTGCAAACGACAGCATTACAGATGCAACGAGGAAAAAAGTCCCATATTGTTTGGATCCCAAATTTCTCTCAACAAAACGCACTCTCTGCTTTATTGCCGGCGTTTTCCCGTCTAAATATGTGGCTATTGTATATGAATTGGAATAGCTGAGTGGATCCCTGGGATAGCTAATATTCAGACATACTCCATGGCGCCATCCCAAATGGCACCCTATTCCCTATATAGTGCACTACTTTTGACCAGGCATATAGGACTATGGTCAAAAGTAGTTCACTATACAGGGAACAGGGTGCCATTTGGGATACATCCTATAACAATGTGTTTTGTTATGAAATGGTGCCTGTATTTTTTTTATCTCGTGGAGATGGATATGGAGAAACTCCCAGTCATGAATATTATAGAGTGGAGTCAGTGATGTGCACAGAAAGTAGTCCTGGGAAGACCACTTTACATTGCTGTGGTATTATTACACTGCAACCATGTGGGAATAACTCATGTAATTACCTCGTAACCAGATATGTAAGTACAATTAGTTCTATGGTACCTACCACCGTTACTTCAGGTCTAAGTAATTGCAAAAGGTTGGGTGAAGAAATGGTAAGTACTTTGTAGTTACATGTAGTGTAATTGCTAGCCGGTTGCGTTTTAATTCAGGCAGTTATTCTAATGTAGTAACACTGACCCTAATATGTAATGACATACCCTGGGTTCTGTGTAACATACTCCCGTCTACTCAGTTACTCCACACAATATAAGCACTCACGTCATACTTTCTGGAAAATCACCGTTGACTAACGACAAAAGCACACAATCGACGTTGCTGTACGCTGTTAAATGAAAAGATTGCTAGACAACTCGAGTAAGATTTTCACTCTGCAATCACACATCAGCAGAATCAAAACTGGGTGCACAGCAGTAGGAGAATGTGTGATCTCCCTCTTCCCTTCGTTCCTCGTGTCAAAACAAAGCTTTGGTGTGTGGTTGCAATTTTCACAGGTTGCTCTCTCATTCCTCCCCGCCTCCTACTCTGTCATTAACTGCACATGTAGCTTTCAATTAGATCTTTATCAATCAGGTATTTGTCACTTTTAATGAAACATTATTTCACACCGGGCTTGAGGAGAATCTGCCCTACAGATGTATTTTATTTTAGAATAACCACATCTTCTGTTCATACGAGACGCTCCAAATGGTGTGGTTTCACTAGAAGAAACGTTAGAGAAGACGAAAAGCAAGAGATACAGCATATCATTTAAAGGAGGCTCATAATTCAGTTTGATATTACAGAATATAAAAAAGGCTGTACTCTAACTGAGTATTTGGTACTGTCAGCATGGACATTTCTATTTAAAGCACAGAGCCACCCAATTGAAAGAAAAACGACCCAAAAATGTTCCATATCAAGATGGACCCCGTTAGAGCTGTTCTGTGAAAAGAGTTTTTAAATCTCAATACTGACAAGCAAATGACCAAATTATACCTTATAAACGACAGACGGAAGAACCCTGCTGGGTTCCACCTCAGCGAGTGCTGTGGGACAGAAGACTGTAGAATGGGCCTCCTGTACAGAGCAGGGCAGCAACACACCACTGTTGAACAGATCTGGATTCAAATAATATTCTACATCTTTCAAATTCTTTGAGTGTTGGCTGAATACTTCAGCATGCCAGCGTGCCAGTTGGCCGGGGGTTTGCGGTTGTGGGACTTTTATATTGGTCTATTGAGTCAGACAAGCTCAACCAAGCACAGATAAAGTATTTGAAATGATTTCAAATCGTATTTCAACCCATGTCTGCTGTTGAATGTACGTAGCTCAAAGCCTGCTCTGTTGAAGGGTAGAGGAGGGGGCGGGTAGGGGATCAGGGGTTGGAGTTTCCTCTTTCAGACCCAGAAGCAGAGCGGGATGTGAATGGCAGCTACCCATCCATCACAATGAAGCAGATGAATGTAGCTGATTTTGGAAGGGGATCCAGGTCTGAGATGCTATGATAAAGTAAGGCAGCGCAGATGAAAACAAACAGGGACAAATTAGTAATTAGGAGGAGAATTTCCACTTTCCCTTTACATTCCCCACCTTATCCTTCCATCCAAGTCCCATTGCATTGGAGAGCATTCACAGACACCACAGTCCGGACGGGGGAGTAATGCGAGCCTGTTTGAGGAGTATGCAGTGGTATTTCGTTCTGTCTGGCCGTGCAGTGTTGAGCTGATGAGGCAGCGGAGGCCTGACTGGGTCTAGGCACGTCTCTCCCTCTGCTAGTCACTAGAACCTATAGCTCCTGGGTACTGGGTCACAGTAACACATTACCCATGTGTCCCTCTCCTCCCTCCCTCTGCCATGCGATCCAGAGGGGAGTCCACCGGTAGCCCAACAGCATGATGTAAAGATAAAACACAGCACTGGAACACCATTTCTTTCACTTTGAGTTAGAGCCTGGTTCTTATGAGACTGAGTGGGAAAGGGCTCCATCCTCAGTGACCTGTGTTATTGTATCTAATGTCTTCTACACCCGGGCCAAGGCAGAATACTGTCAGTTACTGCCTGACGACAGCCAAGCCCTGTATAGCCTCTCTGGGTTAAAGCTGATGTGCCAGATACAGAGGGGTATGTCAACAGACATATAATTATAGGGCTGCTATTCTAAATACAATACAATTCCCTGATAGGACTCCATCTGAACTGGTGTTAATGGAACATTTCCACACAATAGATAATGTGGTTGTCAGAAGCCAGTCCAAAACAGCTGGTTCAGCTAGCTACCAGTCCAAAACAGCTGGTTCAGTTAGCTACCAGTCCAAAACAGCTGGTTCAACTAGCTACCAGTCCAAAACAGCTGGTTCAACTAGCTACCAGTCTAAAACAGCTGGTTCAGTTAGCTACCAGTCCAAAACAGCTGGTTCAGCTAGCTACCAGTCCAAAACAGCTGGTTCAACTAGCTACCAGTCCAAAACAGCTGGTTCAACTAGCTACCAGTCCAAAACAGCTGGTTCAGTTAGCTACCAGTCCAAAACAGCTGGTTCAGCTAGCTACCAGTCTAAAACAGCTGGTTCAGCTAGCTACCAGTCCAAAACAGCTGGTTCAACTAGCTACCAGTCCAAAACAGCTGGTTCAGTTAGCTACCAGTCCAAAACAGCTGGTTCAGCTAGCTACCAGTCCAAAACAGCTGGTTCAGCTAGCTACCAGTCTAAAACAGCTGGTTCAGCTAGCTACCAGTCTAAAACAGCTGGTTCAGCTAGCTACCAGTCTAAAACAGCTGGTTCAGCTAGCTACCAGTCTAAAACAGCTGATGGAGCTAGCTACCAGTCTAAAACAGCTGATGGAGCTAGCTACCAGTCCAAAACAGCTGGTTCAGCTAGCTACCAGTCTAAAACAGCTGGTTCAGCTAGCTACCAGTCTAAAACAGCTGGTTCAGCTAGCTACCAGTCTAAAACAGCTGATGGAGCTAGCTACCAGTCTAAAACAGCTGGTTCAGCTAGCTACCAGTCTAAAACAGCTGATGGAGCTAGCTACCAGTCTAAAACAGCTGGTTCAGCTAGCTACCAGTCTAAAACAGCTGATGGAGCTAGCTACCAGTCTAAAACAGCTGATGGAGCTAGCTACCAGTCTAAAACAGCTGGTTCAGCTAGCTACCAGTCTAAAACAGCTGGTTCAGCTAGCTACCAGTCTAAAACAGCTGGTTCAGCTAGCTACCAGTCTAAAACAGCTGGTTCAGCTAGCTACCAGTCTAAAACAGCTGGTTCAGCTAGCTACCAGTCTAAAACAGCTGGTTCAGCTAGCTACCAGTCTAAAACAGCTGGTTCAGCTAGCTACCAGTCTAAAACAGCTGGTTCAGCTAGCTACCAGTCTAAAACAGCTGGTTCAGCTAGCTACCAGTCTAAAACAGCTGATGGAGCTAGCTACCAGTCCAAAACAGCTGGTTCAACTAGCTACCAGTCCAAAACAGCTGGTTCAGTTAGCTACCAGTCCAAAACAGCTGGTTCAGCTAGCTACCAGTCCAAAACAGCTGGTTCAGCTAGCTACCAGTCTAAAACAGCTGGTTCAGTTAGCTACCAGTCTAAAACAGCTGGTTCAGCTAGCTACCAGTCTAAAACAGCTGGTTCAGCTAGCTACCAGTCTAAAACAGCTGGTGGAGCTAGCTACCAGTCTAAAACAGCTGATGGAGCTAGCTACCAGTCCAAAACAGCTGGTTCAGCTAGCTACCAGTCTAAAACAGCTGGTTCAGCTAGCTACCAGTCTAAAACAGCTGGTTCAGCTAGCTACCAGTCTAAAACAGCTGATGGAGCTAGCTACCAGTCTAAAACAGCTGGTTCAGCTAGCTACCAGTCTAAAACAGCTGATGGAGCTAGCTACCAGTCTAAAACAGCTGGTTCAGCTAGCTACCAGTCTAAAACAGCTGATGGAGCTAGCTACCAGTCTAAAACAGCTGATGGAGCTAGCTACCAGTCTAAAACAGCTGGTTCAGCTAGCTACCAGTCTAAAACAGCTGGTTCAGCTAGCTACCAGTCTAAAACAGCTGGTTCAGCTAGCTACCAGTCTAAAACAGCTGGTTCAGCTAGCTACCAGTCTAAAACAGCTGATGGAGCTAGCTACCAGTCTAAAACAGCTGGTTCAGCTAGCTACCAGTCTAAAACAGCTGGTTCAGCTAGCTACCAGTCTAAAACAGCTGATGGAGCTAGCTACCAGTCTAAAACAGCTGATGGAGCTAGCTACCAGTCTAAAACAGCTGGTTCAGCTAGCTACCAGTCTAAAACAGCTGATGGAGCTAGCTACCAGTCTAAAACAGCTGGTTCAGCTAGCTACCAGTCTAAAACAGCTGGTTCAGTTAGCTACCAGTCTAAAACAGCTGATGGAGCTAGCTACCAGTCTAAAACACCTGGTTCAGCTAGCTACCAGTCTAAAACAGTTGGTTCAGCTAGCTACCAGTCTAAAACAGTTGGTTCAGCTAGCTACCAGTCTAAAACAGCTGGTTCAGCTAGCTACCAGTCTAAAACAGCTGGTGGAGCTAGCTACCAGTCTAAAACAGCTGGTTCAGCTAGCTACCAGTCTAAAACAGCTGGTTCAGCTAGCTACCAGTCTAAAACAGCTGATGGAGCTAGCTACCAGTCTAAAACAGCTGGTTCAGCTAGCTACCAGTCTAAAACAGCTGGTTCAGCTAGCTACCAGTCTAAAACAGCTGGTTCAGCTAGCTACCAGTCTAAAGCATCACAGAACCAGTAACAGTGGTAACCTACATTCATCTCTCTCTCTCTCTCGCTCTCTCTTTCTCTTTCAAACAAGGCTATGAAGTCATTCAAATTCTCCGTCTAAATTCGCTTCCAACCACAGAGAGTAATCAGACGGATGTTTGTATATGTTCCAGAGGCCGTGGCTCGCCGTCCATGTTTCATAGCTCATTTGTTTCCCTCCGTGTGTTGGTATGACTCAATACACAGGCCCTTACAGGCCCTCACAGCGTCAGCTGGGATTTCATTGTGTGTGTGTGTGTGTGTGTGTGTGTGTGTGTGTGTGTGTGTGTGTGTGTGTGTGTGTGTGTGTGTGTGTGTGTGTGTGTGTGTGTGTGTGTGTGTGTGTGTGTGTGTGTGTGTGTGTGTGTGTGTGTGTGTGTGTTTTTCTGTGAAGAAGGCCTGTCTGTAATGTGTCAGTGACGTCCTGGGGAGAGGGGTCAGGGGTTAAGGGGAGGTTAAGTGCAGCTCTTACACGAGGAGAGGAGCAGGACAGCACCCTGGTGCATCACATGAACCACTGCCAGAGCAGGGAGTTAGTAGCCAGCAGCAAGGTTGATGCAGAGGTCCTTGAACTGTACTCCCGCTCAGTGTGTGCGTGTGTGTGTGCGTGTGTGTGTGTTAGAGACAGAAAGACAAAGACGCACACACACAGTGTAGATTCAGAGCCGACTCCTCCCTGTGATCTGGCAGCCACTCTCCACATGTGATGATGGATACCCAATCATTTCCATGTCCTGCAGACCTCTGTCTGAACAGTGGACACCACTAATTGCATTAGATACAGTAGGGATTGCCTCCAGTCAGTGATGCTGTCTATTGCCTCCAGTCAGCGATGCTGTCTATTGAGTCTCAGACAGGGATGCTGCTGAATGTATCAGGTAGAACTGACTATATCTGGGTTGTTATGTAGAAGCCTATAGTTTAATACAATACGGGGTAGAAATACGCTCCTTCCAGACAGATGATCATATTTGTCAGTTGGAGTTCTCAGCATGACACTGTAAATAAAATACAGGGTTTCCTAGTGCTGCTGATCAGGAGATCCGTCCTAAATGTACTGTCCCCTCGACTTTCAAGGTATGCAAACCATAACATGCACTTACATCAATTTACATTGTTCCAAGGATTGTATCAGACACAGCTAAACAAAAAACAAAGATATTCTCGACGCTCATCATTTTATCTCCGCGCCATTAGCTGTGAAGTCCCCCGTGTCGACTCTATGGGAGGATGACACGCTTGTGATTTCTCTGTTTCTTCATCTGATATGCGATATGATCTTGGCTAGATGTCAGTTGTCTCCTCTCCTCTCTAAGAAACTGTGAAGATGTGATTCTCCAGAGCTCTGGGTGGTTGTTGACAAGCAGTATTTAGATGCTGCCTATTTTTTTCCTTGCTTGTTTCCCAAATGGCACCCTATTCCCTACATAGTGCACTACATTTGATCAGACCCCTATGGACCCTCGTCAAAAGTAGTGCACTACATAGGAAATAAGTTGCCATTTGGGACACAGTCCTTATTTCTCCCAGCAGATTGGCCCTGGTTTCATACTAATGAATTAGACAAGGGTGCTAACGAGATGCAGCATGCCGAGAGAAGATGCTGACAGTTAGCTAACAGTTCTCTGGGACGGCAGTGGTCACCTCAGACCAGGAAGTATGTGAGATTATGTGATGAATTAGCAAAGACTGTATGTAAAGAATATTCCTTACTAGCATTTGATTTTGATGCTAGTTTGCAGAATAAACATCCCTTTTACCCTGATCCATGATTTGACTACGTACTGTAGTGTCGGGTATATACTGCATCATCGTCAGCATTAGACTGTATTAGAATTTGAATGACTGATATGTCAAATGGTTTGGGCAAGTCATTGGCTGAAATGTCTTTCAGTTTGTCCATATTTCTCTGGTTTTGGCTGCCACTGTGCTATCATAAATCACTGTTATGTGTCTCTTACTTACAGTGAGTAACGTATACATAACAGCCTGTCAATGTAGTGATCATCTGTTTATAAAGGTCCATGACTTCATATATTTAATAAATATCCATAGTCAAACGTACTTAATGACTCCAAGTAACAGCTAATGAACTTCCTCTGAGGTGAAAATGTATCTCTTGCTACTCGGTTGTTTTGACAGTTAGTCTCATATCTGCATCGTGTCCTTGTTTGCTCCATCACTTAGAATGGAAACAGAAGGTATTGCCGGAGTCAGATACCAACATTCAGCTGTAAAAAGGAGCTCATGGGGGGAAAAGGAGAAAGAACTGCAGTGTACGAGCCGGCTCCCATTAAAGGAGAGTGTATATTCACCAAGCAACCTTGGCCTTTATATGTCTTGTTTAGATGATGCTTTTAGTATGATGTCTCTCTTTTATAAACGTTCTCGCCAACGAGATCAATCTCTCCACAGTCCCTTTATTTAGCCATTCGGCCCGATTATGAAAAATGTATTAATTACCATGAGAGCCTCCAGTAGAACATCACGTCACTTACACAGCTCAAAGTAGATTATTTATTCGTTCCCAAGGTACGGAGTGGACCTTTACCGGAGATGAAGTTGGCACTTGACCCACCATAACCATGATTGCACTGAACACACACACACACACACACACACACACACACACACACACACACACACACACACACGTACACACGTACACACACACCTACTGTATTGTACAACTTACAGGCCCATCTCCTTAGCCCCATCTGCATCACTCATCCACAGCACAGCAACCTCTCCTCTAGTTGTTCTTCTTGTCACTCACGGAGACGGTTCCAAAGGCATTCAACCAAGCAACAGTGCAGATAGAGAGAGATTGAAGGCGGTGACTCTATCTATATTTTTAGTGCTGGTTAATGGTGTATTTTCAGAGAGTGTGAAGTGTAGCCTACCTACAGAAATCTATTCATTTTCTTATCTCCTTGTGCCTAGCTTCCTTATGGCGCTGTGAAAGCCTTCCAGTGCTGTGCTGTTTCTCACTGCTTTAGACCAGCATTCTGTCATGTGTTAAAGGGAGTCAGTGTTTTGATATGGATTGCAAGGAACAAATGAAAGTGAAGTTTGGTCAGACCAACCTGTGAAATATCCATCTAACAGCATGATTTGTTTCGATATCTGATCCATGTACTTCAGGAAAAGCAGGGTTTGAAATATAATATCATAATTGTATCAAAATATTAAATCCTGTGATTGTATTTTGAATAACTCTGGCAGACTGTCTCCCCACAGAGCGACGACAGATCTGTCTCATTTACAATGATTGATTAATCCAACAATTAAAATTCCTCTCTCCGAGAATGTTTTGATTAATATTCTTGTCTTGAGGTTCTGAACCACCCATGATGACATTGAAAAAATAAACACCCAGAACTCAAGATGAAGAATTCTCCGACAGAGGAGCTCAATCTACCCGGGTAGAAGAAGAAGAAAAAGTCCCATATTCCGTGGGTGATTGACAAGTCTGACATATGGAATAGTTCACCTATTCCCCAGTGACAGACAGATGGGGAGAGGGGAGTGGCGGGTAAACTTGCCTGCGAGGCGGAGTATGATTTTGGAGATTCGGAGCCGTCTGATCAAAAGGACTCGACATCTCTTCTACTAAATTTAGCACCAGTGGCAATTAGTACCGGAGTCACACAGTCACTCCCGGAGCAGCTGACAAACTGTGCCTTAACAAGTCAGAGATGTTGATCTAGGTTTGATGGATTTATATGGTAGTTTGGTTTGTGTGTGTGTGTGTGTGTGTGTGTGTGTGTGTGTGTGTGTGTGTGTGTGTGTGTGTGTGTGTGTGTGTGTGTGTGTGTGTGTGTGTGTGTGTGTGTGTGTGTGTGTGTGTGTGTGTGTGTGTGTGTGTGTGTCATTTCTGTCTGCCTTAGCAGTACTGTACCTGTTACTATGTTTATTGTCTTAGTGGCAGATTGAGATAGTGTGTGTGTGTGTGTTTGTTTTCTGTGTGTGTCTATTGACTTTGTTTGTTTAATTACGGGAGAGAGAAAAAGAGAGAGAAAAAGAGAAGAAAAGTGAGATGGGAAAGAAATCAAGACATGACCTCATTGCTTCCCAATGAGGTCATGTTAGCTACTCAAAGCATAGTGTGGTCTTCCCCAAAACATCCTAAAATACTGTGGAAACCCTGGAAGAGGAACTCAGAGCAGAATCAAAGACATAACAAAGGAGTGCTGTGGGCCAACTGAAATCTCTTGGTGAAATCATCTGATGCCAGTTACATAGTCGTTAGTTACATAGCTAGTCATTGCATAAACCTCTGAGATGGAGCACAACCACGTCCGTTCTGAGCAGATTCTCTCACTTTCTCTCTCTCTCTCTGTCTCTCTCTCTCTCTCTCTCTCTCTCTCTCTCTCTCAGAGAGAGCGAGAGAGATGGAAGAGAGGAAGAGAGTGAGAGAGAAAGTGAGAGAATGATGAACGAGAGAGTGAAGCAGAGACGGGAGAGTAGGAGAGAGATGAAAGAGAGAGAGAAACAGAGGGGGAGAGTAGGAGAGAGAGATGGAAGAGAGAGAAACAGAGATGGGGAGAGTAGGAGAGAGAGATGAAAGAGAGAGAAACAAACAGGGGGAGAGTAGGAGAGAGAGATGGAAGAGAGAGAAACAAACAGGGGGAGAGTAGGAGAGAGAGATGAAAGAGAGAGAGAAACAGAGAAGGGAGAGTAGGAGAGAGAGATGAAAGAGAGAGAGTAACAGAGAAGGGAGAGTAGGAGAGAGAGATGAAAGAGAGAGAAACAGAGAGGGGAGAGTAGGAGAGAGAGATGAAAGAGAGAGAGAAACAGAGAAGGGAGAGTAGGAGACAGAGATGAACAAGAGAGAGAAACAGAGAATGGAGAGTAGGAGAGAGAGATGAAAGAGAGAGGGGAGAGTAGGAGAGAGAGATGAAAGAGAGAGAGAAACAGAGAAGGGAGAGTAGGAGAGAGAGATGAAAGAGAGAGAAACAGAGAAGGGAGAGTAAGAGAGAGAGATGGAAGAGAGAGAAACAGAGAAGGGAGAGTAGGAGAGAGGGATGAACAAGAGAGAGAAACAGAGAAGGGAGAGTAGGAGAGAGAGATGAAAGAGAGAGAAACAGAGAAGGGAGAGTATGAGAGAGAGATGAAAGAGAGAGAAACAGAGAAGGGAGAGTAGGAGAGAGAGATGAAAGAGAGAGAGAAACAGAGAAGGGAGAGTAGGAGAGAGAGATGGACAAGAGAGAGAAACAGAGAAGTGAGAGTAGGAGAGAGAGATGAAAGAGAGAGAAACAGAGAAGGGAGAGTAGGAGAGAGAGATGAAAGAGAGAAACAGAGAAGGGAGAGTAGGAGAGAGATGAAAGAGAGAGAAACAGAGAAGGGAGAGTAGGAGAGAGAGATGAAAGAGAGAGAAACAGAGAAGGGAGAGTAGGAGAGAGAGATGAAAGAGAGAGAAACAGAGAAGGGAGAGTAGGAGAGAGAGATGAAAGAGAGAGAGAAACAGAGAGGGGAGAGTAGGAGAGAGAGATGAACAAGAGAGAGAAACAGAGAAGGGAGAGTAGGAGAGAGAGATGAAAGAGAGAGAAACAGAGAAGGGTGAGTAGGAGAGAGAGATGAAAGAGAGAGAAACAGAGAAGGGGGAGTAGGAGAGAGAGATGAAAGAGAGAGAAACAGAGAAGGGAGAGTAGGAGAGAGAGATGGAAGAGAGAGAGAAACAGAGAAGGGAGAGTAGGAGAGAGAGATGAAAGAGAGAGAAACAGAGAAGGGAGAGTAGGAGAGAGAGATGAAAGAGAGAGAAACAGAGAAGGGAGAGTAGGAGAGAGAGATGAAAGAGAGAGAAACAGAGAAGGGAGAGTAGGAGAGAGAGATGAAAGAGAGAGAAACAGAGAGGGGAGAGTAGGAGAGAGAGATGAAAGAGAGAGAAACAGAGAAGGGAGAGTAGGAGAGAGAGATGAAAGAGAGAGAAACAGAGAGGGGAGAGTAGGAGAGAGAGATGAAAGAGAGAGAAACAGAGAGGGGAGAGTAGGAGAGAGAGATGAAAGAGAGAGAAACAGAGAAGGGAGAGTAGGAGAGAGAGATGGAAGGCTGGGGTTCAGAAGGAGCATCCGTTCAGAGCAGTGGAGGAAATAATGTATCTGTTGAAGTTCTCCTCCCAGACGTCTCAGCCCATGTCTAAGACTCGCTGCACTTCCTCCCTCTCCTGTGTCTCCGGAGCTGTGAGTGGGTTTGACCTCAAAGCGCTCCTCCCCCTTTAGAGTGTCAGGCCTTGGGTGTGTTTTCCTGGGCCTGGGAGATATGAGGGAGAGAGAAATCTGCAGACAGCCCATCACAACCTCAACTCTTTGTTTATCTATTAATAATTGAGCACCGCTGAAGACAACAAGGGGCGGGGGCTTGGGAGGGTTGATGGGGGTTGGGGAGGTGGCATCACATGGGAAATGTATACCTTTAACACGGCGGTTTGGGCTAATCTGCAGCTAGCGCTCTCCCTCTGAAGTATGGTTAGAGAGATGGTTAGAGAGATGGACAGAGAAAGAGAGAGAGAGAGAGAGAGAGAGAGAGTGAGAGAAAGAGAGAGAGATAGAGAGTGAGTGAGAGAGTGAGAGAAAGAGAGAGAGAAAGAGCGAGAGAGAGCGTTAGGGTTTAGTTTGTTGTTGTTGTTTGTCATAGCTGTAGGGTGTGTTTATGTATGAGTCTGGAGACGGTGCCTGCCTGCGCCATAGCCCTCTGTGTCTCCTCCTGTTTGTACAGCCTTAACTCTTCATATTGTGTGTGTGTGTGTGTGTGTGTGTGTGTGTGTGTGTGTGTGTGTGTGTGTGTGTGTGTGTGTGTGTGTGTGTGTGTGTGTGTGTGTGTGTGTGTGTGTGTGTGTGTGTGTGTGTGTGTGTGTGTGTGTGTGTGTGTGTGTGTGTGTGTGTGTGTGTGTGTGTGTGTGTGTGTGCAAGATAGAGAGATAGGTGATTGAGTTTATTCAATGTGTCATACCTTGAGCTGTGTGGGGTTGTTGATTTGACAATACTCCCAACCTTTTGTACTGTCCATGGAACACCTGGCCTTAGTGTCGTATAGTTGCTGTATATGAGTCTGTGTATACTATCTATTCCCTCAGTAACACAGCTTTGAGCCTTAGTGTCTTATTGTTGCTGTATATGAGTTTGTGTATACTATCTATTCCCTCAGTAACACAGCTTTGAGCCTTAGTGTCTTATTGTTGCTGTATATGAGTCTGTGTATACTATCTATTCCCTCAGTAACACAGCTTTGAGCCTTAGTGTCTTATTGTTGCTGTATATGAGTCTATATATACTATCTATTCCCTCAGTAACACAGCTTTGAGCCTTAGTGTCTTATTGTTGCTGTATATGAGTCTGTGTATACTATCTATTCCCTCAGTAACACAGCTTTGAGCCTTAGTGTCTTATTGTTGCTGTATATGAGTCTGTGTATACTATCTATTCCCTCAGTAACACAGCTTTGTTTAAGGAGACGCAGAATGACACATTACTATAGTGAGAATCATTTGGGAAACAATTAGGAAATGTTTACCTTCAATTTCTACACTACTATTTATCATTCTCCAAAGTGAGAAAACGTCAGCGGTTTAGGAGAGAACAAGGTCTTTTACGCGTGTGGTATTCTGCATTTTGCAGGTGTAATGGGATAATGATCAGTCCAAGTATGATTTTATTTCCTGTTTTGTGGCGTCTTCCACATCTGAAGGTTGGCTTACCTCTCACTTTTTCTCTAATTAAGTAGCCTTTAAACATTTTCCCCACAGACCGCTTGCTGTCAGAACAAAGTCCACATTGTTTCTCCCTCTGAGGCAGCGGCCCTTGAGTGTAAGCCTCAGAGCCTCCTAACATTACCATCATGAGCTGAGAGGGTCCCGGCCCTCGGGGGCTGTCCACCAAATAAGTTGTCGGAGCAGACAAGTCTATTGCGCGTTCGGAGGAGTTCTGGAAAAGGAGTGGTTTAATGAGAGAATGATTACCGTGTTCTCTAGTGATGGCTGGGGATGTTACCACTCCATATGTCAGGAGGAGGAGAGGAGGACAGGAGGACGGGAGAGGTTCCAATCAAAAAGAGAGGAAGACAATGATTAGAGAGAAACTAGATATTCAGTCTATTCCTCAAAGTGTTTCAGGGCAGTTTTTTGTGGTTAATTCTCCAACGTGGGATTCCCCTTTGTCTACAAGTAGGAAATGTGTTGATTAGCAAGAGTATATTTTACCTCCATTTTTCACTGATGCAAATACATTCCACTGTAATGGGAGAGGTACTGACTGTTTCCTATCTGTACCAGTGTAGTAATACCAATAACATCTCATTATTCACGTTTAGTTACTCTCTGGTCTCTGCCCAGAAGTTAGATGATATGGCAACCTGGCAACCTCTTGTTTATTTCTGGATGTAAACAATCGTTTTCCTCGACCTGCAAAAGTTCCTGTAATCATACATTATCTACGGTAAACTGTCGACGTTGGTTGCTTGTCCTCTGTCAGTCAGTCAGTCAGTCAGTCAGTCAGTCAGTCAGTCAGTCAGTCAGTCCATTGGTTTTTCCCGCTGGCTGTCATCAAGGAACTGATGCAGCTCTTTATTCATTGACACCCTTCTCTTTGATATGAATACATTTTATAACATTCCCCTCCCGTTTTAGGGAGAGGAGATGCCATTAGCAGTGTATTATGTTCCAGTTGGAACGGAAATATCTCCAAAAGAAGAGTTGCCTTTTGCACGGCTCATTAGTACATTGCTTTTCATACAAACGTATCAACAGTGTTCTAAGCTAATAAGCTTTTGTATTTCTAGGCTATATGATGTAGAAAGAGGGAGCTGAAGGTCACGGGTCTGATTGAGCGCAGAGTGCTTCCGTGAGGGAGTGATTTATCGGGAATTATTGTGCTGCTCTTTGCTCCAGAGAGTTTACTATTGATGTGTGGAGTTGAAATGGCTTCTTCAAGAGAAGAGGGAGATAGGGGCTTCACAGACGACACAGGCAGTCCTCTCATCAGCCAGACACAGCCCCCCTACGCTTTATAGACCTTCATTTCATTTGGCCAGCTTCTTTTTTTGGGGGAGACACAAACACACACAGTCGTGCATTCACGTATACGTACACATACACACAGACACACATACACACACGCACAGACACACAGACACACATCAAAGATGCACAGACACGTGCACAAACATCAGTGGTGGAAAAAGTGCTCAATTGTCATACTTAAGTAAAAGTAAGGATACCTTAACAGAAAATGACAAGTGAAAGTCACCCAGTAAAATACTACTTGAGTAAAAGTCTAAAAGTATTTCGTTTTAAATATACTTAAGTATCAAATGTAAATGTCGTTGCTAAAATATACTTTGTAATTCCTTATATTCAACAAACCAGATGGCCCGATTTTCTTTTATTCTTTACAGATAGCCAGATGCACACCCCAACAATAATTTACAAACGAAGCATGAGTGTTTAGTGAGTCCAGATTAGGCAGTAGGGACGACCAGGGATGTTCTCTTGATAAGTGCCTGAATTGTGCCATTTTCCTGTCCTGCTAAAGCCTTCAACATGTAACGAGTACTTTTGGGTGTCAGGAAAAATGTATGTAAAAAGTACAAAATATATTATTTAGGAATGTAGTGAAGTGAAAGTAAAATTTGTCAAAAATAAAAAATAATAAAGTAAAGTACAGATACCCCAAAAAACAAATACTTTACACCACTGACATGCATACAGTACACACACGTCAGGCACATATTACAAACAAACACATTCTGTCCTTTCTCCCTTCCTGGTAGTTTGGAATCACCAGGGAGACTTTTTGCTTAGAGGTATTAGCTAATTATTACAATTAGTTAACTGGTCATTCAACAAAGCCAACCTCTCCAGTATTTGTTGTGAACAATTCCAGAGGGGGCTCCTCTACTCAGAGGCAGCAGGTAGTCTAGCGGTTTGAGCGTTGGGCCAGTAAATGAAAAGATGCTCATTCAAATACCCAAGACGACAAGGTGAAAAATCTGTCGATGTTCCCTTGCGCAAGGCACTTAAACCCTAATTTGCTCCAGGGGCACCATACTACTATTGCTGACTGTGTAAACAACACATTTCACTGCACCTATCTGGTGCATGTGACAGTAAAACAATGTGTTGTTGTATTGCAGGGGATATGGATCAGGATCACTGGTCATGACCATGTTAACATCAAAACATATCAGATATCCATCTTTCAATCCCACTTCAACGTCTGTCCAACGCATCAGTCTTATTGGGCCTTTTTATTTTCTTCTTTAAGTCACCAAATGAACTCGTTTCAGACGTTCCTGCAGTGTTTATTTCAGTGTTTGGAACTAGGTCCTGGTGGGGTGGTGCGTTGGGAGCCCTGTCAGTGTTTGGAACTAGGTCCTGGTGGGGTGGTGCGTTGGGAGCCCTGTCAGTGTTTGGAACTAGGTCCTGGTGGGGTGGTGCGTTGGGAGCCCTGTCAGTGTTTGGAACTAGGTCCTGGTGGGGTGGTGCGTTGGGAGCCCTGTCAGTGTTTGGAACTAGGTCCTGGTGGGGTGGTGCGTTGGGAGCCCTGTCAGTGTTTGGAACTAGGTCCTGGTGGGGTGGTGCGTTGGGAGCCCTGTCAGTGTTTGGAACTAGGTCCTGGTGGGGTGGTGCGTTGGGAGCCCTGTCAGTGTTTGGAACTAGGTCCTGGTGGGGTGGTGCGTTGGGAACCCTGTCAGTGTTTGGAACTAGGTCCTGGTGGGGTGGTGCGTTGGGAACCCTGTCAGTGTTTGGAACTAGGTCCTGGTGGGGTGGTGCGTTGGGAGCCCTGTCAGTGTTTGGAACTAGGTCCTGGTGGGGTGGTGCGTTGGGAGCCCTGTCAGTGTTTGGAACTAGGTCCTGGTGGGGTGGTGCGTTGGGAACCCTGTCAGTGTTTGGAACTAGGTCCTGGTGGGGTGGTGCGTTGGGAGCCCTGTCAGTGTTTGGAACTAGGTCCTGGTGGGGTGGTGCGTTGGGAGCCCTGTCAGTGTTTGGAACTAGGTCCTGGTGGGGTGGTGCGTTGGGAACCCTGTCAGTGTTTGGAACTAGGTCCTGGTGGGGTGGTGCGTTGGGAACCCTGTCAGTGTTTGGAACTAGGTCCTGGTGGGGTGGTGCGTTGGGAGCCCTGTCAGTGTTTGGAACTAGGTCCTGGTGGGGTGGTGCGTTGGGAGCCCTGTCAGTGTTTGGAACTAGGTCCTGGTGGGGTGGCGCGTTGGGAACCCTGTCAGTGTTTGGAACTAGGTCCTGGTGGGGTGGTGCGTTGGGAGCCCTGTCAGTGTTTGGAACTAGGTCCTGGTGGGGTGGTGCGTTGGGAACCCTGTCAGTGTTTGGAACTAGGTCCTGGTGGGGTGGTGCGTTGGGAACCCTGTCAGTGTTTGGAACTAGGTCCTGGTGGGGTGGCGCGTTGGGAGCCCTGTCAGTGTTTGGAACTAGGTCCTGGTGGGGTGGCGCGTTGGGAACCCTGTCAGTGTTTGGAACTAGGTCCTGGTGGGGTGGCGCGTTGGGAACACTGTCAGTGTTTGTGGACAGACAGGCTGATTAGGGAGGAGGTGAGGCACATGTTTTCTCCTTTACCTCCATCCCTCCATCTATCTGCCTGCCTGCCTACCTCTCGTTTTTAATGAGCCACACAGACCAGCTTTACTCTACCTGCCATGGATGAAGGGAGAGACAGAGAGAGAGATGGGGGAGATAGTTGGAGGGAGTGGGAAAGAGGGTGGGAGAGAGAGAGGGAGAGAGTGAAAGAGAGGAGGCTGGCTTCAAACTTCACAAACACAGGTTATACTGCAGTTTCAGCCCAGTGTCTGCTACAGCACATCAAAGAGAGCAATGCCAGGTGAGGGGAACACAAGCTGGCAAATGAGTTCTGAACAGAGAGAGAGAGAGAGCGGTAACATGAAGGGGGGATGAACAGAGAGAGGGAACACAGTGAAGAGGAAGGGTGAGGGCAGGGTGGGCCACTGACAGACAGACAGACAGACAGACAGACAGACAGACAGACAGACAGACAGACAGACAGACAGACAGACAGACAGACAGACAGACAGACAGACAGACAGACAGACATCCTCAGGATTATTTCTCTATATTAGTAGTATTTATTGTGATATTGTCATTGAACATATCATGGGGTGGTGGTGGTGCACTTAGGACATAGGACACAGGAGTACTACTCCTCCATAACAGTACTTTGTAGGTAGGAAACGCAGAATCACACCAGAGAGCTTCTGAAATAATCATCACAAGATCTGTTCTATACTGAGTCACGGGGTCAAGGAGAGAGAGAGAGAGAGAGAGAGAGAGAGAGAGAGAGAGAGAGAGAGAGAGAGAGAGAGAGAGAGAGAGAGAGAGAGAGAGAGAGAGAGAGAGAGAGAAAGAGAGAGAGAGAGAGAGAGAGAGAGAGAGAGAGAGAGATAGATGCAGTGAAGCCTTAGAGACCAAGGGTGAGAGTCTAAATATTTCATCCTTCTCCCGGATCAGAAATTCTTGGCTGGATTATCAGCTCTAAACTCTGACAAGGGCATCTGGTGCAGTGTGACAGGCAGACCGACAGATAGGCAGACAGACAGATAGGCAGACAGACAGACAAGGTCGTTATCAATAAAACGTCACAATACAGTGCAGAGCGGTCGGTTTGGCTGCTGGGTGGCAAGGAGACCTCCAGCTCCGCTAAAACCATTGACAACTACGTGCCGTTTTCACTTGTTGAGTAAATGTTATTTGGTATTTGGTTGTAATATCATCACCTCTTAAATAGCATAGTCAGAACTACACATTTCAGATTATTCCACAATTAGCTCATTAGAGTTATACAGGAAGTAATTGCATGCTTTTTATGATCAGTAAACCACAGTTAATCATGTCATTTCAGATGCATGTGGGTCGCCTATCCATTTGGCATGTAGCTAGCTAGCTAAGCAAACAGCATGTGTCATTTAGCTTGCTTCATCAGAAATTAAGCTTTTGGAAAGAGCCTGAAATCGACAAGTCCTCGTCCTGGTAAAAATGTCAGTCAGAATGCTGTCAAACCCACCATAGATGGCAAGCAAATCAAATCTAGTTTGCCCCCTGAAAGTTAGCTTGTTAATAACTAGCCTTATTAGCTATCTAGTCATTTTGACGTGGTCCGTCAATCAATGTAGCCTATTGTGTCTGTCAGCAGCAATGGTAATTAAACACTTCAAAACACAGAAAAAAAGTACATTAGGTTTACTTACCACTATGTTTAGCCAACTGTACAAAGTTTCTACCGGTAGCTTGCAAAGTAAATGTTATCAGCTGACGGTAACGTTACATTGGCAAATGCGCCCTTCTGCTGCTTGACAGGCAGAGCCCACAACGGATGAAAAATGAACCTTAACCACTCGTACTTCTCAGGTATAGTTCACTTTTATATTATATCACTGACATATCCAATTAATGGTGGCCAATATTGAGCGATATTGTGAGGCTACCCTCGGGTATCTGAAATGAAATGATCCATTGATGTTTACTGATCATGAAAGGCATGCAGTTACTTGCTGTATAACTCTGATGATAGAGCTAAACATGGAATAATCTGTGTAGTTATGGCTCTTTAAGACGTGATGATATTACAACCAAATAGTTAACATTTATTTAACAATCTCTTGAAAACGGCACCCAATATTAATTTGATTTAAAACAAAATGCATTTTCACACTGCTCTAGTAGTCTATGTAGAGGTGTGTGTATTGTGTTATATTGTGTTGTGTACATTGTGTTGTGCTGTGCTGTGTTGTATTGCTCAGTGTTGTGCTGTGTTGCATTGTATTGTATTGTGTTGTGTTGTGGTGTACCGTATTGTGTTGTGTTGTAATGTATTGTGTTGCATTGTATTGTGTTCTGTTGTATTGTGTTGGTGTGTATTGTATTGTTGTGTTGTAGTGTATTTTGCTGCATTGTATTGTGTTCTGTTGTATTTTGTTGTGTTGTATTCTGTTGTAGTGTATTGTGTTGTGGTGTGGTGTATTGTGTTGTGGTGTATTCTATTGTGTTGTGTTGTGTTGATTTGTGTTGTGGTGTCACGACTTCAACCGAGGCAGGCTCTCCTTCCCGTTCGGGTGGCGCTCGGCGGTCGTCGTCACCGGCCTACTAGCTGCCACTGACTCTTTTTCCTCCCCCTCCTTATGTCAATAGGGGGTGCTGTTAGCACTTTTATTTTTTTGACATTGCCAAATTAAACTGCCTAGTAGTCAATTCTTGCTCGTACAATATGCATATTATTGTTATTATTGGATAGAAAACACTTTCTAGTTTCTATAACCGTTGGAATTATGTCTCTGAGTGGAACAGAACTCTATCTACAGCACTTTTCCTGACAGGGAGTGAGATTTCAGAAATCTTGGCCTCTGGTCCCAGGTCAGTTTTAATGTCCCTGTGAATGCTATGAGGATACAAACACTGCCTACACCTTCCTCTAGATGTCAGTAAGTGGTGACAATTTGAATGGAGTTGATTGCGCAATCAGGGCCTGTATAAAACAGAAAAGACCGGAAGTAGCTTTCTTTTGGATCCTGCGCTGGACGCATGAAGGGCGTCGGACCGACCCCTTTCCAAGCCTTGGTTTAGCCAGTAATATATCGCCGGTCATGTTTTTACTTGTTATAGGTGTTAAAAACATCATAAGGTAGTTAATTTAAACCGTTTTATAGCAATTTATATCCGTTTAGTGCGATTTTGAGGCATTTATTTGTGACGCCCTTCCATGAGCTGGGCACGTTTCCTGTACATACCGAACGTTATTGGCCATTTCGACGGGACAAGAGGACATCTTTCGACCAAAAGACGATTAGACCGGAGAAAGGATACATTGCCCAAGATTCTGATGGAAGAACAGCTCATAGTAAGAACTATTTATGATGATAAATCGCTGTTCTGTTGAAAAATTTTAAACGCATATATCGCCATTTTGTTATGTGTAGCTTCGCTTTGGCGGACCCGGTATTGCACAGTAAGGATAATTTTAGAAATGTAAGTCAGCGATTGCATTAAGAACTAATTTGTCTTTCGATTCCTGTCAACCCTGTATTTTTTAGTCAAGTTTATGATTAGCTATCGATTAGACTAGATCACTCTCAAAGATAGCGCTCGACATTTTCAGGCCAGTTTTGCTACTATTCTCATTGTATAACCACGTTTTTTTGTGGCTAAATATGCACATTTTCGAACAAACTCTATATGTATGTTGTAATATGATGTTACAGGAGTGTCATCGGAAGAATTCTGAGAAGGTTAGTGAAAAAATTAATATATTTTGGTGATCATAACGTTATCGCTCCCGTTGCCTTGAATTCATGCTGGGGTAACGTTTGCACATGTGGTATGCTAATATAACGATTTATTGTGTTTTCGCTGTAAAAAGCTTAGAAAATCTGAAATATTGTCTAAATTCACAAGATCTGTGTCTTTCCATTGCTATGCTTTGTCTATTTTTATGAAATGTTTTATGATGAGTAAATTGGTAATACACGTTGCTCTCTGTATTTATTCTAGTCGAGTTGTGATGGTGGGTGCAATTGTAAACTATGAGTTCTACCTGAAATATGCACATTTTTCTAACAAAAACTATCCTATACAATAAATATGTTATCAGACTGTCATCTGATGAGGTTTTTTCTTGGTTAGTGGCTATCAATATCTTTATTTGGCCGAATTGGTGATAGCTACTGGTGGAGAGAAAAAATGGTGGACAAAGAAAAATGGTGTCTTTTGCTAACGTGGTTAGCTAATAGATTTACATATTGTGTCTTCCCTGTAAAACATTTTAAAAATCTGAAATGATTGCTGGATTCACAAGAAGTGGATCTTTCATCTGGTATCTTGGACTTGTGATTGAATGATATTTAGATGCTACTATTTACTTGTGACGCTATGCTAGCTATGCTATTAAACTTTTTTACTGGTGGGGGGGTGGGGGGTGCTCCCGGATCCGGGTTTCTGACGCGGTAGAAGTTAATTTGTTTCACCTGTGTTTAGGTAATTGGTAATTAGTGTGGCTTTATTAGTCAGCCAGCCCGTACGCTTCTTTGTGCGGGATTGTTCATTTGTAGCTTTGGATTTCGGGAGTGGTTTATGTATTGTGGACTGGGTTTGTCTCCCGTGTTTTTGGACAGTTGTTTATGACACCCAGTAAGTCCGTGTTGGACATTTTGTTTGCCAGTTGGGCATTAAAGAATCAACGTATTGAAGCTCTGCTGTTCCTGCGTCTGATTTCACACCCCCCGACACCCAGGTCGTTACAGAATCCCGCACCACTAAAATGGAGTCAGCAGGAGCAGCAGCCAACCCTCTCCCATCGATGGAGGAACGGGTTCTCCACCACACCACCGTCCTCCATCGGATCGGATCAGCCATGGACCAAATGATGGAGAGAATGGAGCGATGGGAGAGGAGTGGGCTCCTCTCTCCACCTTCGGCTCCCCCCCCCCAGGACTCTCCATCCCCCGGCTCCAGCGCGCTCCGTCTTACGCTCCAGAGGGATTATGATGGAGCGGCGGCAGGTTGTCAGGGGTTCTTACTCCAACTGGAGCTATACCTGGCCACTGTTCGCCCCACTCCGTCGGGAGCGGAGAGGGTGAGTGTCCTCGTCTCCTGCCTAACGGGTCGTGCTCTGGAGTGGGCCAACGCAGTCTGGAATGGCCCGGACTCCGCGAAGGAGCACTACCCGGAGTTTACCCGTCGTTTTCGTGCCGTGTTTGACCACCCCCCAGACGGCCGAGCGGCGGGTGAGAGACTATTTCATCTTAGGCAGGAGAAGAGGAGCGCACAGGATTTCGCGCTGGAGTTCCGGACCTTGGCCGTGTAGTCTCCGGGAGGACGTCCGCAGGGAGCTAGCGTGTCGGGACATCGCTCTTTCTCTGGATGAGCTTATTGACATGTCCATCCGACTGGATAATCTGCTGGCTGCCCGCGGGCGTTCGGAGAGGGTCCTGTGCGTTCCACCACCCAGCGCCCCGGCTCCCATCCCGATGGAGTTGGGAGGGGCCGCGCCTAGGGGTACCGGAGGAGGAGGCCCCCCCTGCACCAGCTGTGGTCGGAGAGGACACACGGCCGATCGGTGCTGGGGGGGTCTGTCTGGGAGTCGAGATGTCAGGCGGAACGCTTCTCGATCACCCCAGGTGAGTCAGCACCAAACTCACTCAGAACCCCCTGTTGATTACATGTTTGTCTCAATTTTTTTCCTTTATTTTTTCCCCTCTTCCCAGCATAGTCGATTCAGGTGCAGCTGGGAACTTTATGGATCGCGGACTCGCCCGTAAGTTGGGCGTTCCGCTTGTGCCGATAGATTCTCCCTTTCCCGTGCACTCCCTAGATAGCCGGCCATTAGGGTCAGGGGTGGTCAGGGAGGCCACAGTTCCCCTGGACATGGTGACGCAGGGGAATCATAGGGAACGTATCAGTCTCTATATTATTGATTCGCCTGCGTTTCCAGTGGTGCTGGGTATTCCCTGGTTGGCCCGGCACAATCCCAATATTTCGTGGAGACAGGGGGTTCTCCAGGGGTGGTCAGAGGAGTGTTCTGGAAGGTGTCTGGGAGTTTCCATTGGTGCCACGTCGGTGGAGAGTCCAGACCAGGGTTCCACGGTGCGCATTCCCCCCGAGTATGCCGATTTGGCAATCGCTTTCTGTAAAAGGAAAGCGACGAAATTACCACCACATCGACCGGGTAGGGATTGTGCGATAGATCTCCAGGTTAACGCTGCGCTTCCCAAGAGTCACGTGTACCCTTTGTCCCAAGAGGAGACGTTGGCTATGGAGACATATGTCGCGGAGTCTCTGGGACAGGGGTACATTCGGCCCTCCATCTCACCCGTCTCCTCGAGTTTCTTTTTTGTGAAGAAAAAGGAGGGAGGTTTGCGTCCGTGTATTGATTATAGAGGTCTAAATGCCATCACAGTGGGGTTTAGTTACCCACTACCTCTCATCGCTTCGGCGGTGGAATCATTTCACGGAGCGCAGTTCTTTACAAAACTGGACCTCAGGAGCGCGTACAGTCTGGTGCGTATTCGGAAAGGAGACGAGTGGAAAACCGCATTTAGTACCACATCGGGCCACTATGAGTACTGCGTCATGCCGTATGGGTTAAAGAATGCTCCAGCCGTTTTCCAATCCTTTGTAGACGACATTCTCAGGGACCTGCACGTGCAGGGGGTAGTTGTGTATATCGATGACATTCTGATCTACTCAACTACTCACGCCGCGCATGTATCTCTGGTACGCAAAGTGCTTGGCAGACTGCTGGAGCATGACTTATACGTCAAGGCTGAGAAGTGTGTGTTCTCCAAACAAGCCGTCTCCTTCCTGGGTTATCGCATTTCCACCTCGGGGGTGGTGGTGGAGAGTGACCGCATAAAGGCCGTGCGTAATTGGCCGACTCCGACCACGGTAAAAGAGGTGCAGCGGTTTTTGGGTTTTGCCAACTACTACCGGAGATTTATCCGGGGTTTTGGCCAGGTAGCGGCTCCCATTACCTCACTGCTAAAGGGGGGCCCGGTGCGGTTGCGGTGGTCAGCGGCGGCGGACGGAGCTTTCAACAGGTTGAAGGCTCTGTTCACGGATGCTCCCGTGTTGGCGCATCCGGATCCCTCTTTAGCATTCATAGTGGAGGTGGACGCGTCCGAGGCTGGGGTGGGTGCCGTGCTATCACAGCGCTCGGGTACGCCACCAAAACTCCGCCCCTGCGCTTTCTTCTCTAGTAATCTCAGTGCAGCGGAGCGTAACTATGATGTGGGGGATCGGGAGTTGTTAGCGGTGGTCAGGGCCCTGAAGGTGTGGAGACACTGGCTTGAGGGGGCTAAGCACCCCTTTCTCATCTGGACCGACCACCAGAATCTGGAGTATATTCGGGCAGCTCGGAGACTGAACCCACGTCAGGCAAGGTGGGCCATGTTTTTCACCCGGTTTCGGTTCACGTTGTCCTATAGACCCGGCTCCCAAAACGTAAAGGCAGACGCACTGTCCCGCCTTTATGACACGGAGGATAGGACCACCGAACCCACTCCCATCATCCCCACCTCGAGGCTGATAGCGCCAGTGGTATGGGAGGTGGACTCGGACATCGAGCGGGCGCTACGGGCGGAACCCGCGCCTCCTCAGTGTCCGGCGGGCCGTAAGTACGTACCGCTTGGTGTTCGGGACCGACTGATTCGGTGGGCTCATGTCCTACCCTCCTCGGGTCACCCTGGGGTGACGAGGACAGTGGGGAGCCTTCGGGGGAGGTATTGGTGGCCTACCTTAGCTCGGGACGTTAGGGTTTATGTCTCCTCCTGTTCGGTATGCGCTCAGAGTAAGGCTCCTAGCCACCTTCCTAGAGGGAAGTTGCAACCCCTCCCCGTTCCACAACGGCCATGGTCTCATCTGTCCGTAGACTTCCTGACCGATCTTCCCCCCTCTCAGGGAAACACTACGGTTCTGGTAATTGTGGATCGGTTTTCTAAGTCCTGCCGTCTCCTCCCGTTGCCCGGTATCCCTACTGTCCTACAGACTGCGGAGGCCTTATTCACCCACGTCTTCCGGCACTACGGGGTGCCGGAGGACATCGTTTCTGATCGGGGCCCCCAGTTCACGTCCCGAGTATGGAGGGCGTTCATGGAGCGTCTGGGGGTCACGGTCAGCTTGACCTCTGGTTATCACCCCGAGAGTAATGGGCAGGTGGAGAGAGTGAACCAGGAGGTGGGTAGGTTTCTGCGGTCGTATTGCCAGGACCGGCCAGGGGAGTGGGCGAGATACATTCCCTGGGCCGAGATGGCCCAGAACTCACTACGCCACTCCTCTACTAATGTGTCCCCCTTTCAGTGTGTGTTGGGGTACCAGCCGGTCCTGGCACCATGGCATCCGAGCCAGACCGAGGCTCCTGCGGTGGAGGAGTGGGTACAGCGCTCCAAGGAGACCTGGAGGGCCGTCCAGGAGTCCCTCCAACAAGCTACTAGAAGGCAGAAGAGGAGCGCTGACCGCCACCGCAGTGAGGCCCCCGTGTTTGTACCGGGGGAAAGGGTCTGGTTCTCGACCCGAAACCTACCCCTCCGCTTGCCCTGCCGGAAGCTGGGGCCGCAGTGTGTAGGGCCCTTCAAAGTCCTGAGGAGAATAAACGAGGTGTGTTATCGATTAAAACTCCCTTCCTATTATCGTATTAACCCCTCGTTTCATGTGTCTCTTCTCAGGCCGGTGGTAGCTGGTCCCCTGCAGGACGGTGAGGTGCCGGAGGTCCCTCCTCCCCCTCTGGACATCGAGGGGTCCCCGGCGTACACGATACGGGCCATTCTGGACTCGAGACGCCGGGTGAGGGGCCTGCAGTACCTCGTGGACTGGGAGGGGTACGGTCCGGAGGAGAGGTGCTGGGTACCGGTGGAGGACATTTTGGATCCATCTATGTTAAGGGATTTCCATCGCCTCCATCCGGATCGCCCTGCGCCTCGTCCTCCGGGTCGACCTCGAGGCCGGTGTCGGCGCGCTGCGGGAGCCGCGCGTCAGAGGGGGGGTACTGTCACGACTTCAACCGAGGCAGGCTCTCCTTCCCGTTCGGGTGGCGCTCGGCGGTCGTCGTCACCGGCCTACTAGCTGCCACTGACTCTTTTTCCTCCCCCTCCTAATGTGTTAATTTGTATCACCTGTGTTTAGGTAATTGGTAATTAGTGTGGCTTTATTAGTCAGCCAGCCCGTACGCTTCTTTGTGCGGGATTGTTCATTTGTAGCTTTGGATTTCGGGAGTGGTTTATGTATTGTGGACTGGGTTTGTCTCCCGTGTTTTTGGACAGTTGTTTATGACACCCAGTAAGTCCGTGTTGGACATTTTGTTTGCCAGTTGGGCATTAAAGAATCAACGTATTGAAGCTCTGCTGTTCCTGCGTCTGATTTCACACCCCCCGACACCCAGGTCGTTACATGTGGTGTATTTTGTTGTGTTGTATTGTATTGTAATGCATTGTGTTGTGGTGTATGATGTTGTGTTGTGGTGTCTTGTGTTGTGATGTTTTGTGGTGTATGGTATCGTGTTGTGTTGTATTGTGGTATATTGTGTTGTGGTGTGTTGTATTGTGTTGTATTGTATTGTGGTGTATTGTTTTGTATTGTTGTATTGTGGTGTATTGTGTTGTGTTGTATTGTATTATGGTGTATTGTTTTGTATTGTTGTATTGTGGTGTATTGTGTTGTGGTGCTTTGTGTTCCATTGTATTGTGGTCTATTATAATATGTTGTATTGTATTGTGGTGTATTGTAATATGTTGAATTGTATTGTGGTGTTTTGTATTGTGGTGTATTGTGGTGTTATATTGTATTTTGTGTGTTGTCTTGTGGTGTATTGTGTTCTATTGTATTGTGTTGTATTGTATTGTGTTGTATTGTATTATGTTGTATTGTGTTGTATTATGTTGTGGTGTGTTGGATTGTATTTTGTTGTAATGTGTTGTATTATGTTATGGTGTATTGTATTGTGTTGCATTGTTTTTTGTTGTATTGAATTTTATTACGTTGTATTGTGGTGTGTTGTATTGTATTGTGGTGTATTGTGGTGTATTATGTTGTTGTGTATTGTGTTATGGTGCATTGCATTGTGGTCTATTGAATTGTGTTGTATTGTATTGTGTTGTATTGTGTTCTGTTGTCTTGTATTGTATTCTGTTTTGTTGTATTGTGGTGTATTGTGTTGTGAGGTATTTTGGTGTATTGTATTGTGCTGGATTGTAATGTGTTGTGGTGTATTGTGGTGTATTGTGGTGTATTGTGTTGTGTTGTGTTATATTGTGTTGTATAGTGTTGTATTGTGGTGTATTCTATTGTGGTGTGGTGTATTGGGGTCTATTGTATTGTGGTGTATTGTGATATGTTGTATTGTGGTGTAGTGTATTGTGTTGTGTTCTACTGTATTGTGGTCTTGTGTTGTACTGTATTGTATTATGTTGTATTGTGGTGTATTGTGTTGTGTTGTTTTGTGTTCTTGTGTGTTGTGCTGTGTTGTGGTGTATTGTGTTGTGGTGTGTTGTTTTGTATTGTGCTGTGTTGTGGTGTATTATGTTGTATTGTATATGTTATATTTTGTTTTATTGTGTTGTTTTGTGTTGTATTTTGTTTTGTATTGTGTTGTGTTGTATTGTATTGTGTTGTGTTGTTTTGTATTGTGTTGTGTTGTGTTGTGGTATGTTGTATTGTGTTGCATTGTGTTGTGTTGTATTGTGGTGTAATATGTTGTGTTGTATCGTGTTGTGTTGTGTTGTGGTGTATTGTATTAGGTTGTGTTGTGTTGTATTGTATTATGGTGTATTGTGTTGTGTTGTATTGTATTATGTTGTATTGTGTTGTATTGTATTGTATTGTATTATGGTGTATTGTATTATGTTGTATTGTATTGTGTTGTATTGTATTATGGTGTATTGTGTTGTGTTGTGTTTTATTGAGTTGTGTTATATATTGTTTTATTGTGTTGTTTTGTGTTGTATTTTGTTTTGTATTGTGTTGTGTTGTATTGTGGTGTATTTTATTGTATTGTGTTGTGTTGTTTTGTATTGTGTTGTGTTGTGTTGTGGTATGTTGTATTGTATTGTGTTCTGTTGTGTTGTATTGTTTTCTGTCTGTACTGCTCTCTTCTCTCTGTACTGCTCTCCTCTGTCTATACTGCTCTCCTCTGTACTGCTCTCCTCTGTACTGCTCTCCTCTGTCTAACTGCTCTCCTCTGTACTGCTCTCCTCTGTACTGCTCTCCTCTGTACTGCTCTCCTCTGTACTGCTCTCCTCTGTACTGCTCTCCTCTATACTGCTCTCCTCTGTACTGCTCTCCTCTGTACTGCTCTCCTCTATACTGCTCTCCTCTGTACTGCTCTTCTCTGTACTGCTCTCCTCTGTACTGCTCTCCTCTATACTGCTCTCCTCTGTACTGCTCTCCTCTGTACTGCTCTCCTCTGTTGTTGCTCCAGCCCCTTGATGTTGATGATGGTGTTATTCAGTTGGGCGCTTCAACAACAGTCTGAGAAACACTTGAAATGCTATTAAGCTTGCAGTGGGCTGGCGTGCGCCGCTTGCGGCGCGCCGCATCGACTAGAGAGAGATTGCCTGTCAGTGCGTGATTTCGGCGTCTCCACTGATGACGGTAATAATCACCATTGGTCTGAGTGGCTGCAAATGGGAACAAGCTGAAAGAACCACAGCTTCACCTAGCTACCTTCTGCAATCAGAGAAACACAGCTTCACCTAGTTACCTTCTGCAATCAGAGAAACACAGCTTCACCTAGTTACCTTCTGCAATCAGAGAACCACAGCTTCACCTAGTTACCTTCTGCAATCAGAGAAACACAGCTACACCTAGTTACCTTCTGCAATCAGAGAACCACAGCTTCACCTAGTTACCTTCTGCAATCAGAGAAACACAGCTTCACCTAGTTACCTTCTGCAATCAGAGAACCACAGCTTCACCTAGTTACCTTCTGCAATCAGAGAAACACAGCTTCACCTAGTTACCTTCTGCAATCAGAGAAACACAGCTACACCTAGTTACCTTCTGCAATCAGAGAAACACAGCTTCACCTAGTTACGTTCTGCAATCAGAGAAACACAGCTTCACCTAGTTACCTTCTGCAATCAGAGAAACACAGCTTCACCTAGTTACCTTCTGCAATCAGAGAAACACAGCTTCACCTAGTTACCTTCTGCAATCAGAGAAACACAGCTTCACCTAGTTACCTTCTGCAATCAGAGAAACACAGCTACACCTAGTTACCTTCTGCAATCAGAGAAACACAGCTTCACCTAGTTACCTTCTGCAATCAGAGAAACACAGCTTCACCTAGTTACCTTCTGCAATCAGAGAAACACAGCTTCACCTAGTTACCCTCTGCTATCAGAGAAACACAGCTACACCTAGTTACCTTCTGCAATCAGAGAACCACAGCTTCACCTAGTTACCTTCTGCAATCAGAGAAACACAGCTACACCTAGTTACCTTCTGCAATCAGAGAAACACAGCTACACCTAGTTACCTTCTGCTATCAGAGAAACACAGCTACACCTAGTTACCTTCTGCAATCAGAGAAACACAGCTACACCTAGTTACCTTCTGCAATCAGAGAAACACAGCTTCACCTAGTTACCTTCTCCAATCAGAGAACCACAGCTTCACCTAGTTACCTTCTGCAATCAGAGAACCACAGCTACACCTAGTTACCTTCTGCAATCAGAGAAACACAGCTACACCTAGTTACCTTCTGCAATCAGAGAAACACAGCTTCACCTAGTTACCTTCTCCAATCAGAGAACCACAGCTTCACCTAGTTACCTTCTGCAATCAGAGAAACACAGCTTCACCTAGTTACCTTCTCCAATCAGAGAACCACAGCTACACCTAGTTACCTTCTGCAATCAGAGAAACACAGCTTCACCTAGTTACCTTCTGCAATCAGAGAACCACAGCTACACCTAGTTACCTTCTGCAATCAGAGAAACACAGCTTCACCTAGTTACCTTCTGCAATCAGAGAAACACAGCTTCACCTAGTTACCTTCTGCAATCAGAGAAACACAGCTTCACCTAGTTACCTCCTGCAATCAGAGAAACAGAGCTTTACCTAGTTACCTTCTGCAATCAGAGAAACACAGCTTCACCTAGTTACCTTCTGCAATCAGATAAAACACAGCTACACCTAGTTACCTTCTGCAATCAGAGAAAACACAGCTTCACCTAGTTACCTTCTGCAATCAGAGAAACACAGCTACACCTAGTTACCTTCTGCAATCAGAGAAACACAGCTTCACCTAGTTACCTTCTGCAATCAGAGAAACACAGCTTCACCTAGTTACCTTCTGCAATCAGAGAAACACAGCTTCACCTAGTTACCTTCTGCAATCAGAGAAACACAGCTTCACCTAGTTACCTCCTGCAATCAGAGAAACACAGCTTCACCTAGTTACCTTCTGCAATCAGAGAAAACACAGCTACACCTAGTTACCTTCTGCAATCAGAGAAACACAGCTTCACCTAGTTACCTTCTGCAATCAGAGAAACACAGCTACACCTAGTTACCTTCTGCAATCAGTGAAACACAGCTTCACCTAGTTACCTTCTGCAATCAGAGAAACACAGCTACACCTAGTTACCTTCTGCAATCAGAGAAACACAGCTTCACCTAGTTACCTTCTGCAATCAGAGAAACACAGCTACACCTAGTTACCTTCTGCAATCAGAGAAACAAAGCTTCACCTAGTTACCTTCTGCAATCAGAGAAACACAGCTTCACCTAGTTACCTTCTGCAATCAGAGAAACACAGCTTCACCTAGTTACCTTCTGCAATCAGAGAAAACACAGCTTCACCTAGTTACCTTCTGCAATCAGAGAACCACAGCTTCACCTAGTTACCTTCTGCAATCAGAGAAACACAGCTACACCTAGTTACCTTCTGCAATCAGAGAAACACAGCTACACCTAGTTACCTTCTGCAATCAGAGAAACACAGCTTCACCTAGTTACCTTCTGCAATCAGAGAAACACAGCTTCACCTAGTTACCTCCTGCAATCAGAGAAACACAGCTTCACCTAGTTACCTTCTGCAATCAGAGAAAACACAGCTACACCTAGTTACCTTCTGCAATCAGAGAAACACAGCTTCACCTAGTTACCTTCTGCAATCAGAGAAACACAGCTACACCTAGTTACCTTCTGCAATCAGTGAAACACAGCTTCACCTAGTTACCTTCTGCAATCAGAGAAACACAGCTACACCTAGTTACCTTCTGCAATCAGAGAAACACAGCTTCACCTAGTTACCTTCTGCAATCAGAGAAACACAGCTACACCTAGTTACCTTCTGCAATCAGAGAAACAAAGCTTCACCTAGTTACCTTCTGCAATCAGAGAAACACAGCTTCACCTAGTTACCTTCTGCAATCAGAGAAACACAGCTTCACCTAGTTACCTTCTGCAATCAGAGAAAACACAGCTTCACCTAGTTACCTTCTGCAATCAGAGAACCACAGCTTCACCTAGTTACCTTCTGCAATCAGAGAAACACAGCTACACCTAGTTACCTTCTGCAATCAGAGAAACACAGCTACACCTAGTTACCTTCTGCAATCAGAGAAACACAGCTTCACCTAGTTACCTTCTGCAATCAGAGAAACACAGCTTCACCTAGTTACCTCCTGCAATCAGAGAAACACAGCTTCACCTAGTTACCTCCTGCAATCAGAGAAACACAGCTTCACCTAGTTACCTTCTGCAATCAGTGAAACACAGCTTCACCTAGTTACCTTCTGCAATCAGAGAAACACAGCTACACCTAGTTACCTTCTGCAATCAGAGAAACACAGCTTCACCTAGTTACCTTCTGCAATCAGAGAAACACAGCTACACCTAGTTACCTTCTGCAATCAGAGAAACACAGCTTCACCTAGTTACCTTCTGCAATCAGAGAAACACAGCTACACCTAGTTACCTTCTGCAATCAGAGAAACACAGCTTCACCTAGTTACCTTCTGCAATCAGAGAAACACAGCTTCACCTAGTTACCTTCTGCAATCAGAGAAACACAGCTTCACCTAGTTACCTTCTGCAATCAGAGAAAACACAGCTTCACCTAGTTACCTTCTGCAATCAGAGAAACACAGCTTCACCTAGTTACCTTCTGCAATCAGAGAAACACAGCTTCACCTAGTTACCTCCTGCAATCAGAGAAACACAGCTTCACCTAGTTACCTTCTGCAATCAGAGAAAACACAGCTACACCTAGTTACCTTCTGCAATCAGAGAAACACAGCTTCACCTAGTTACCTTTTGCAATCAGAGAAACACAGCTACACCTAGTTACCTTCTGCAATCAGTGAAACACAGCTTCACCTAGTTACCTTCTGCAATCAGAGAAACACAGCTACACCTAGTTACCTTCTGCAATCAGAGAAACACAGCTTCACCTAGTTACCTTCTGCAATCAGAGAAACACAGCTACACCTAGTTACCTTCTGCAATCAGAGAAACAAAGCTTCACCTAGTTACCTTCTGCAATCAGAGAAACACAGCTTCACCTAGTTACCTTCTGCAATCAGAGAAACACAGCTTCACCTAGTTACCTTCTGCAATCAGAGAAACACAGCTTCACCTAGTTACCTCCTGCAATCAGAGAAACACAGCTTCACCTAGTTACCTCCTGCAATCAGAGAAACACAGCTTCACCTAGTTACCTTCTGCAATCAGTGAAACACAGCTTCACCTAGTTACCTTCTGCAATCAGAGAAACACAGCTACACCTAGTTACCTTCTGCAATCAGAGAAACACAGCTTCACCTAGTTACCTTCTGCAATCAGAGAAACACAGCTACACCTAGTTACCTTCTGCAATCAGAGAAACACAGCTTCACCTAGTTACCTTCTGCAATCAGAGAAACACAGCTACACCTAGTTACATTCTGCAATCAGAGAAACACAGCTTCACCTAGTTACCTTCTGCAATCAGAGAAACACAGCTTCACCTAGTTACCTTCTGCAATCAGAGAAAACACAGCTTCACCTAGTTACCTTCTGCAATCAGAGAAACACAGCTTCACCTAGTTACCTTCTGCAATCAGAGAAACACAGCTACACCTAGTTACCTTCTGCAATCAGAGAAACACACCTTCACCTAGTTACCTTCTGCAATCAGAGAAACACAGCTACACCTAGTTACCTTCTGCAATCAGAGAAACACAGCTTCACCTAGTTACCTTCTGCAATCAGAGAAACACAGCTTCACCTAGTTACCTTCTGCAATCAGAGAAACACAGCTTCACCTAGTTACCTTCTGCAATCAGAGAAACACAGCTTCACCTAGTTACCTTCTGCAATCAGAGATCCACAGCTACACCTAGTTACCTTCTGCAATCAGAGAAAACACAGCTTCACCTAGTTACCTTCTGCAATCAGAGAAACACAGCTACACCTAGTTACCTTCTGCAATCAGAGAAACACAGCTACACCTAGTTACCTTCTGCAATCAGAGAAACACAGCTTCACCTAGTTACCTTCTGCAATCAGAGAAACACAGCTTCACCTAGTTACCTTCTGCAATCAGAGAAACACAGCTACACCTTGTTACCTTCTGCAATCAGAGAAACACAGCTACACCTAGTTACCTTCTGCATCAGAGAAACACAGCTTCACCTAGTTACCTTCTGCAATCAGAGAACCACAGCTTCACCTAGTTACCTTCTGCAATCAGAGAAACACAGCTTCACCTAGTTACCTTCTGCAATCAGAGAAACACAGCTACACCTAGTTACCTTCTGCAATCAGAGAACCACAGCTTCACCTAGTTACCTTCTGCAATCAGAGAAACACAGCTTCACCTAGTTACCTTCTGCAATCAGAGAACCACAGCTTCACCTAGTTACCTTCTCAATCAGAGAAACACAGCTTCACCTAGTTACCTTCTGCTATCAGAGAACCACAGCTTCACCTAGTTACCTTCTGCTATCAGAGAAACACAGCTTCACCTAGTTACCTTCTGCAATCAGAGAAACACAGCTTCACCTAGTTACCTTCTGCAATCAGAGAAAACACAGCTTCCTGATTCCACCTCCCAGCCCCAAGCCACAGTTAGAGGCCAGTTGTTGCCCCCACGGTGGATTGCATTACTTATCTGGTTGTTCAGATGGGCCTCCCTCCTATATGCTGGACATTAGCTTGGAATTTGTGTAGTGAAAGGAGAATCCCCTTGACGAGCATGTCTCTGAGGCGTATCAATCTGAACCCGTGTGCTTGTTGTCCAGTAATCAGCCGGGAGAGATGGGGGAGGTTGGAGAGAAACAGATGATCTGACGGTTGATATTTTGGCTCTTTTGTTCATTGTGTTTTTAATCGGTCCCTTTCCCATATGGCACCAATCATGATCTAATGCCGTTCTCTAAATAAAGGGATACTTGTGTTCGTCATCCCAAAAAACAATCCTCATAGTAATGTCCCTGGCAGTGAGACGTAGTTACTGTGAACTATTCATTCTTCTGACTGTTGTCATGTTGTCTTCAGACCTCTCTGCTGCCTTCCCTGTCTCTCCCTCTCTCCTCCCATTCCTCTCTACCCTACCTCCCCCACTCGCTATTTTCCCTTCCTCGTCTCGTTTGAAAGCATGATCACTCCCTCCCCCCCTCTCTCTCCCTCTCTACTTCCTTCCTTCCCCCCTCCTCCCCCTTTCTCCTCAACGCTTTGAATCTGGTGTTGATGATACTTGGAGGAAGCACTTATGGGTGGATACCAGGTGTCTTCCCATGGTTAGCATACAGGGCTTTTCCCTGTTATCCTGTCTGCTTGTCAGTCTCTGTGTAACACACGCACGCACATGCACACACACACACACACACACAACCTCTGTGCACACTAACTTATAGGATACATATGGGTATGGCCTGTATATAAGTCTTAGTTTGGCCAAGCTTGTTTTTAGTTGTTGTGTGTGTGAAAGATAAATAGAGAGAGAGAGAGAACGAGAGAGAGAGAGCTAGACGGAGACAGAGATAAAGGGATGGACAGAGAAAGGAGGTCCATGTGAGTATGATCTGTTTGTTTGGGTATGCGTTGCCTTAGGGACCTCTCTCCCTCCCCGTCTCCACTCTTTTCTGTTTCCCCGGATTGAAATAATGGTGGTCTGGCTGTTTTTCCTACGTCTCCACTGACTGTCCAACGCAGAGCTCTCTGGTTCCCTGCTCTGATGTCGCAATTCAAATGAATGTGTTCAGTCTGCTCAGATAAAGAAGAATATTTTCGAGGAACAATGGCACCTCTTTCGTTTTGGTAACTGATCCCTGGTCGGTGCCTATGCTAACGCCTTGCTGTATTGACAGCTCTAATAGCACAGTACTGTGTTTCAGAGCAGGACCTTTATGGAAGGCTAGGCCATGAGAACTGGTGTGCATATTTAAATGTAAACAGATTTCAGACGGCTGTTCACAACAGGAAAGAGAAGAAGAGTCACAGTGATGGTTTCTATGTATTATCCTACAAGTCAGGTATCTACATCACAGAACTCTGATACGTGGCTGGGCATTAGCTAGGGGTTTGTGTGTGTGTGTGTGTGTGTGTGCGTGTGTGTGTGCGTGGTGTGTGCGTGGTGTGTCTGTTTGATCAAGGTAAAGAGTGGATGTGTGATCTGCATTCTAAAACAGTTGGTGGGGAAGGAATGAACCAGAAGTTCACGAAGCATCACCATGTCATCTACAACTAGAATAAGATCTAATAAGCATCTGCAAAGTGCTCAGAGTTAGAGGCCCACATGCTGCTGACTGGCTGTTGTTCTAGTGTTGATATGTTGGCCTCTCCAGAGGAGCGAGGGGGTACAGGGAGGAGACCTGTTGGCCCACCGCATCTGTCCCCCTTCCAGTCACCTTCTACACTGTCAGGTAATTAGAGAGGGAGGGAGCTGGGGAGGGACTAGCCACCAGGAGAGAGGAACTATAGAGGGGGAGGAGGGGGGGGAGAGAAGAGAGAGAGAAGGAAGAGAGATGAGACATTGAGCTGGGGAAGAGATGGGAGAGAGAGGTCATAAAGACAGGGGAGAATAGGGGGAGAGGACCCCCCTCCTGAGCTGGGCCACGTCCTTGAGACGTCTTCATCCTGGCCGTCCTCTCCTCCCAGGCTCCTCTCTGCTCTTTGCTCCTTCATCAGGACAGAAACGCTGGTGTCAGCACTGCTGGAGGGAGGCAGACAGCCCTCTTCTCATCCTCCTCCTCCTCCTCCTCTCTTCCTCTAGTCTGCAGCCAAATTGACTTTATCAGTCTTTTCTTAGAATGCTCTCTCTCTCCATCTACCTCAGGGGTCAGACTAGTGGTGGAGATGGAGGGTGGATAAGGGGAAGGTGGAGGAGTGAGAAGGGTGGCAGGGGGTGCGAGGGTTGAAGGAGCGCCGCCACAACTTGAAGGCAGAGAGATAATTCTGGGGCGCCTCTGTTTAAGGTTAAAGCCTCATTTGCATTTCAAAAGCGTGGCCGCGATGTTGCCACCTCAGGGACAGCCAGGAGACAGCCAGCGGTGGCCCGGACCCACATGTCATTTAATGTCAGCGGGCGCTGGGGCATTGATTAAATTAATAGAGCGGACCCGCGATTGATAACGCCGCTCACCGCTCGTCTGTCTGACACTCTCTCTCTCTCTCGTCTGCTGCCTCTTGTCTTCCTGCCCCCCCCCCCACCCCATCTGAATATCCTCCATCGCTAAACAGCATCACAGCCTTTCTCTGGAGTGAAAACATACCAACAGAATGCTAATATCTGGACTCTCAGGAAAGGTAGGCTGAGCCCCATTGTTGGAGATGTCCCCCCACTCTGTTACAGCGTACCTCCGATTTAAAGACTCTCTACCCTGTAGGTCCGTTTCCATAATGCTGGGAACTCTCTGTTAGCTGCAGCTTGAGCCTCCTTGTCTATGTGAGAACGATCCAGGGTGATCAGCTGGGTGGGATTGAGTAAAAAAACGTGTGGTAGGATGGAGGGGAGGGAGGGAGGGAAGGAGAGAGAGGAAGTCACAGAGACAGGTATAGGGTGGAGTGGAGGGAGGGAAGGAGAGATAGATGAAGTGACAGGTATAGGGTGGAGGGGAGGGAGGGAGGGACGGAGAGAGAGAGGAAGTCACAGAGACAGGTATAGGGTGGATGGGAGGGAGGGAAGGAGAGAGGAAGTCAAAGAGACAGGTATAGGGTGGATGGGAGGGAGGAAGGGAAGGAGAGAGATATGAAGTTACAGAGACAGGTATAGGGTGGAGGGGAGGGAGGGAAGGAGAGAGAGAGAGAGGAAGTCACAGTGACAGGTATAGGGTGGAGGGGAGGGAGGGAGGGAGGGAGGGAAGGAGAGAGAGAGGAAGTCACAGTGACAGGTATAGGGTGGAGGGGAGGGAGGGAAGGAGAGAGAGAGGAAGTCACAGAGACAGGTGGGGAGAGAGAGCTACAGAAAGAGAGGAGGTGGGGAGAGAGTTACAGAAAGAGAGATGGTGGGGGAGAGAGTTACAGAAAGAGAGAAGGTGGGGAGAGAGAGTTACAGAAAGAGAGATGGTGGGGAGAGAGAGTTACAGAAAGAGAGAAGGTGGGAGAGAGAGTTAGAGAAAGAGAGAAGGTGGGGAGAGAGAGTTACAGAAAGAGAGAAGGTGGGGAGAGAGAGTTACAGAAAAAGAGAAGGTGGGGGAGAGAGAGTTACAGAAAGAGAGAAGGTGGGGAGAGAGTTACAGAAAGAGAGAAGGTGGGGAGAGAGTTACAGAAAGAGAGAAGGTGGGGAGAGAGTTACAGAAAGAGAGGAGGTGGGGAGAGAGAGTTACAGAAAGAGAGAAAGTGGGGAGAGAGAGTTACAGAAAGAGAGAAGGTGGGGAGAGAGTTACAGAAAGAGAGAAGGTGGGGGGGAGAGAGTTACAGAAAGAGAGGAGGTGGGGAGAGAGAGTTACAGAAAGAGAGAAGGTGGGGAGAGAGAGTTACAGAAAGAGAGAAGGTGGGGAGAGAGAGTTACAGAAAGAGAGATGGTGGGGGAGAGAGTTACAGAAAGAGAGAAGGTGGGGAGAGAGAGTTACAGAAAGAGAGAAGGTGGGGAGAGAGAGTTACAGAAAGAGAGAAGGTGGGGAGAGAGAGTTACAGAAAGAGAGAAGGTGGGGAGAGAGAGTTACAGAAAGAGAGAAGGTGGGGAGAGAGAGTTACAGAAAGAGAGAAGGTGGGGAGAGAGAGTTACAGAAAGAGAGAAGGTGGGGAGAGAGAGTTACAGAAAGAGATAAGGTGGGGAGAGAGTTACAGAAAGAGAGGAGGTGGGGAGAGAGAGTTACAGAAAGAGAGAAGGTGGGGGAGAGAGTTACAGAAAGAGAGAAGGTGGGGAGAGAGAGTTACAGAAAGAGAGATGGTGGGGGAGAGAGTTACAGAAAGAGAGAAGGTGGGGGGAGAGAGTTACAGAAAGAGAGAAGGTGGGGAGAGAGAGTTACAGAAAGAGAGAAGGTGGGGAGAGAGAGTTACAGAAAAAGAGAAGGTGGGGGAGAGAGAGTTACAGAAAGAGATAAGGTGGGGAGAGAGTTACAGAAAGAGAGGAGGTGGGGAGAGAGTTACAGAAAGAGAGATGGTGGGGGAGAGAGTTACAGAAAGAGAGAAGGTGGGGAGAGAGAGTTACAGAAAGAGAGATGGTGGGGGAGAGAGTTACAGAAAGAGAGAAGGTGGGGGGAGAGAGTTACAGAAAGAGAGAAGGTGGGGAGAGAGAGTTACAGAAAGAGAGAAGGTGGGGAGAGAGAGTTACAGAAAAAGAGAAGGTGGGGGAGAGAGAGTTACAGAAAGAGAGAAGGTGGGGAGAGAGTTACAGAAAGAGAGAAGGTGGGGAGAGAGTTACAGAAAGAGAGAAGGTGGGGAGAGAGTTACAGAAAGAGAGGAGGTGGGGAGAGAGAGTTACAGAAAGAGAGAAAGTGGGGAGAGAGAGTTACAGAAAGAGAGAAGGTGGGGAGAGAGTTACAGAAAGAGAGAAGGTGGGGGGGAGAGAGTTACAGAAAGAGAGGAGGTGGGGAGAGAGAGTTACAGAAAGAGAGAAGGTGGGGAGAGAGAGTTACAGAAAGAGAGAAGGTGGGGAGAGAGAGTTACAGAAAGAGAGATGGTGGGGGAGAGAGTTACAGAAAGAGAGAAGGTGGGGAGAGAGAGTTACAGAAAGAGAGAAGGTGGGGAGAGAGAGTTACAGAAAGAGAGAAGGTGGGGAGAGAGAGTTACAGAAAGAGAGAAGGTGGGGAGAGAGAGTTACAGAAAGAGAGAAGGTGGGGAGAGAGAGTTACAGAAAGAGAGAAGGTGGGGAGAGAGAGTTACAGAAAGAGAGAAGGTGGGGAGAGAGAGTTACAGAAAGAGATAAGGTGGGGAGAGAGTTACAGAAAGAGAGGAGGTGGGGAGAGAGAGTTACAGAAAGAGAGAAGGTGGGGAAAGAGAGTTACAGAAAGAGAGAAGGTGGGGAGAGAGAGTTACAGAAAGGGAGATGGTGGGGAGAGAGAGTTACAGACAGAGAGAAGGTGGGGAGAGAGAGTTACAGAAAGAGAGAAAGCGGGGGAGAGAGAGTTACAGAAAGAGAAAAGGTGGGGAGAGAGTTACAGAAAGAGAGGAGGTGGGGAGAGAGAGTTACAGAAAGAGAGAAGGTGGGGAGAGAGTTACAGAAAGAGAGGAGTGGGGGAGAGAGAGTTACAGAAAGAGAGAAGGTGGGGAGAGAGAGTTACAGAAAGAGAGAAGGTGGGGAGAGAGAGTTACAGAAAGAGAGAAGGTGGGGAGAGAGAGTTACAGAAAGAGAGAAGGTGGGGAGAGAGAGTTACAGAAAGAGAGAAGGTGGGGAGAGAGTTACAGAAAGAGAGGAGTGGGGGAGAGAGAGTTACAGAAAGAGAGAAGGTGGGGAGAGAGAGTTACAGAAAGAGAGAAGGTGGGGAGAGAGAGTTACAGAAAGAGAGGAGGTGGGGAGAGAGAGTTACAGAAAGAGAGAAGGTGGGGAGAGAGAGTTACAGAAAGGGAGATGGTGGGGAGAGAGAGTTACAGAAAGAGAGAAGGTGGGGAGAGAGAGTTACAGAAAGAGAGAAGGTGGGGAGAGAGTTACAGAAAGAGAGGAGTGGGGGTGAGAGAGTTACAGAAAGGGAGATGGTGGGGAGAGAGAGTTACAGAAAGAGAGAAGGTGGGGAGAGAGAGTTACAGAAAGAGAGAAGGTGGGGAGAGAGTTACAGAAAGAGAGGAGTGGGGGAGAGAGAGTTACAGAAAGAGAGAAGGTGGGGAGAGAGAGTTACAGAAAGAGAGAAGGTGGGGAGAGAGAGTTACAGAAAGAGAGAAGGTGGGGAGAGAGAGTTACAGAAAGAGAGAAGGTGGGGAGAGAGAGTTACAGAAAGAGAGAAGGTGGGGAGAGAGAGTTACAGAAAGAGAGAAGGTGAGAGAATATCTTCCTTTTTTCTTTGCATCTGTTGATGACACTTTTTTCCTGTGATGATCCATTTTCCAGGTTTCTGATTCCACATTACTGTAACCAGAATCAATGTTTTGAATCAGTCTGAAATAAGGATTCACTATCTGCTGCCTGGAAGCTGCATGATCACAAAGCTTTGACCTCGGTGACGACACAATCCCCAATCCTTACCGAACTATGAAAGGTCTCTGCTTGACAATGCAGTAGTGAGATAAGGAGAAGCGAGGAACAACAGTGACAGTGTTTTGAAAGGGGAAGTGGGACTCCAACAGAAATGCTTCAATTCTAGTCTGAGGACATTTTACTGTAGCAGTACCTGCTTTGAATATAATCCTTCTGAAGAGGATTATTTACACACACACACACACGCGCGCGCGCGCGCACACACACACACACACACACGCGCACGCACGCACATGAACGTTTATTTGACTTAGTCAGGGTTGTCTTTCTCTCTACTATCTCCAGGCTGATTGATAAATGGACTGTGTCACTGGGGAACACAAGACAATACAGAGAACAGGCAGGTTGAAGCGAAGCCAGTCCTTGGCAGTGTGGGAATGCTGGACTGTCTGAAGATAAGGTGGTAGCATTGTGCTTCTGGTGAGGCGGTATGTATAGGACCAGGAAAATCTCCCTGTGAGGACCTGCTGTTGAAGCCAGTTACTCCTCTTCTCTCCTCAATGAGATAGATAGTGATGTTATGTGGACACCCAGTGCCTGGGTGCTGGTCCTGTGGGGAGAGGTAGAGGAGAGGGGGTGTCAGAGACAGAGGAGGCTGGGAGAGGAGGTGTCAGGCCTGGGCAAAGAGGAGTCTGTTAGCTGCACTAATTGAGCTACTGATTTGGGGGCCATCGGTCACAGGGTCAACCTCAGCTCATCACACGTTAGTCCCTCACCATCTCACTAAGGATGGTAGAGTACAGAGGAGGAGTAAGGAGGGGGAGAGAGGGTGAGGAGGATAAAGAAGAGAGGAAAAACTCAAGAGAGAGAGAGAGCGGTGGAGAGAGAGGAGAGAAACAGAGAGAGGGGTAGAGAGAGGAGAGAAACAGATAGAGTGGTGGAGAGAGAGGGGAAAAACAGAGAGAGGGGTAGAGAGAGAGGGGGAGCGAGAGGAGAGAAAGAGAGAGGGGGGGAGAGAGAGGCGAGAAACAGAGAGGGGAGAGAGGAGAGAAACAGAGAGAGGGGGAGAGAGAGGAAAGAAACAGAGAGAGGGGTAGAGAGAGAGGGGGAGAGAGAGGAGAGAAACAGAGAGAGGGTAGAGAGAGAGAGGGAGAGAGAGGAGAGAAACAGAGAGAGGGGTGGAGAGAGAGGAGAGAAACAGACAGAGGGGGGGAGAGAGAGGAGAGAAACAGAGAGAGGGGTGGAGAGAGAGGAGAGAAACAGAGAGAGGGGGGGAGAGAGAGGAGAGAAACAGAGTGGGGGGGGAGAGAGAGAGGAGAGAGAGGAGAGAAACAGAGAGAGAGCGGTGGAGAGAGAGGAGAGAAACAGAGAGAGGGGTAGAGAGAGAGGGGGAGCGAGAGGAGAGAAACAGATAGAGTGGTGGAGAGAGAGGGGAAAAACAGAGAGAGGGGGAGCGAGAGGAGAGAAAGAGAGAGAGGGGGAGAGAGAGGCGAGAAACAGAGAGGGGAGATAGGAGAGAAACAGAGAGAGGGGGAGAGAGAGGAAAGAAACAGAGAGAGGATTAGAGAGAGAGGGGGAGAGTGAGGAAAGAAACAGAGAGAGGATTAGAGAGAGAGGGGGAGAGTGAGGAGAGAAACAGAGAGAGGGTAGAGAGAGAGGGGGAGAGATAGGAGAGAAACAGAGAGAGGGGGAGAGAGAGGAAAGAAACAGAGAGAGGATTAGAGAGAGAGGGGGAGAGTGAGGAGAGAAACAGAGAGAGGGTAGAGAGAGAGAGGGAGAGAGAGGAGAGAAACAGAGAGAGGGGTGGAGAGAGAGGGGGAGAGAGAGGAGAGAAACAGAGAGAGGGTGAGAGAGAGGAAAGA
>NC_092095.1:57760764-57808264 GCF_045679555.1 Salvelinus alpinus | reverse complement strand
ACACTGTGACTGTTGTTCCTCACTTTCCCTTATCTCACTACTGCATTGTCAAGCAGAGACCTTTCATAGTTCGGTAAGGATTGGGGATTGTGTCGTCACCGAGGTCAAAGCTTTGTGATCATGCAGCTTCCAGGCAGCAGATAGTGAATCCTTATTTCAGACTGATTCAAAACATTGATTCTGGTTACAGTAATGTGGAATCAGAAACCTGGAAAATGGATCATCACAGGAAAAAAGTGTCATCAACAGATGCAAAGAAAAGAGGAAGATATTCTCTCCCTTTCTGTAACTCTCTCTCCCTACCTTCTCTCTTTCTGTAACTCTCTCTCCTCACCTCCTCTCTTTCTGTAACTCTCTCTCCCCACCTCCTCTCTTTCTGTAACTCTCTCTCCCCACCTTCTCTCCTTCTGTAACTCTCTCTCCCCCACCTTCTCTCTTTCTGTAACTCTCTCTCCTCACCTCCTCTCTTTCTGTAACTCTCTCTCCCCACCTCCTCTCTTTCTGTAACTCTCTCTCCCCACCTTCTCTCTTTCTGTAACTCTCTCTCCCCCACCTTATCTCTTTCTGTAACTCTCTCTCCCTACCTTCTCTATTTCTGTAACTCTCTCTCCCTACCTTCTCTCTTTCTGTAACTCTCTCTCCCCCACCTCCTCTCTTTCTGTAACTCTCTCTCCCTACCTTCTCTCTTTCTGTAACTCTCTCTCCCCACCTTCTCCCTTTCTGTAACTCTCTCTCCCCACCTTCTCTCTTTCTGTAACTCTCTCCTCACCTCCTCTCTTTCTGTAACTCTCTCTCCCCACCTCCTCTCTTTCTGTAACTCTCTCTCCCCACCTTCTCTCTTTCTGTAACTCTCTCTCCCCACCTTCTCCCTTTCTGTAATTCTCTCTCCCCACCTTCTCTCTTTCTGTAACTCTCTCTCCCCACCTTCTCTCTTTCTGTAACTCTCTCTCCCTAACTTCTCTCTTTCTGTAACTCTCTCTCGCCACCTTCTCTCTTTCTGTAACTCTCTCTCCCCACCTTCTCTCTTTCTGTAACTCTCTTTCCCCGCTTTCTCTCTCTCTGTAACTCTCTTTCCCCGCTTTCTCTCTCTCTGTAACTCTCTCTCCCCACCTTCTCTCTCTCTGTAACTCTCTCTCCCCACCTTCTCTCTTTCTGTAACTCTCTCTCCCCACCTTCTCTCTCTCTGTAACTCTCTCTCCCCACCTTCTCTCTTTCTGTAATTCTCTCTCCCCACCTTCTCTCTTTCTGTAACTCTCTCTCCCCCACCTTCTCTCTTTCTGTAACTCTCTCTCCCCCACCTTCTCTCTTTCTGTAACTCTCTCTCCCCGCCTTCTCTCTTTCTGTAACTCTCTCTCCCCTCCTTCTCTCTTTCTGTAACTCTCTCTCCCCACCTTCTCTCTTTCTGTAACTCTCTCTCCCCACCTTCTCTCTTTCTGTAACTCTCTCTCCCCACCTTCTCTCTTTCTGTAACTCTCTCTCCCCACCTTCTCTCTTTCTGTAACTCTCTCCCCACCTTCTCTCTTTCTGTAACTCTCTCCCCCCCACCTCTCTTTCTGTAACTCTCTCTCCCCCACCTTCTCTCTTTCTGTAACTCTCTCTCCCCCACCTTCTCTCTTTCTGTAACTCTCTCTTTAACTTTTTAACTCTCTCTCTCTTTAACGCTTTAACTCCCTCTCTCCTCTCTTTAACTCTTTAACTCTCTCTCTCTTTAACTCTTTAACTCGTTAACTCTCTCTTTCTTTAACTCTCTCTCTCTTTAACTCTTTAACTCTCTCTCTCTTTAACTCTTTAACTCTCTCTCCTCTCTTTAACTCTCTCTCTCTTTAACTCTTTAACTCCCTCTCTCCTCTCTTTAACTCTTTCACTCTTTAACTCTCTCTCCTCTCTTTAACTCTCTCTCTCTTTAACTCTTTAACTCCCTCTCTCCTCTCTTTAACTCTTTAACTCTTTCTCTCTTTAACTCTTTAACTCTCTCTTTAACTCTTTAACTCTTTAACTATCTCTAACTCTTTAACTCTCTCTCTCTTTAACTCTTTAACTCTTTCTCTCTTTAACTCTTTAACTCTCTCTCTCTCTTTAACTCTTTAACTTTCTCTCTCTTTAACTCTCTCTCTCTTTAACACTTTAACTCTTTCTCTCTTTAACTCTTTAACTCTCTCTAACTCTTTAACTCTCTCTCTCTTTAACTCTTTAACTCCCGCTCTCCTCTCTTTAACTCTTTAACTCTCTCTCTCTTTAACTCTCTCTCTCTTTAACTCTTTAACTATCTCTCTCTTTAACTCTTTAACTCTTTAACTCTTTAACTCTCTCTTTAACTCTTTAACTCTTTAACTCTTTAACTCCTTATCTCCTCTCTTTAACTCTTTAACTCTCTCTTTAACTCTTTAACTCTTTAACTATCTCTAACTCTTTAACTCTCTCTCTCTTTAACTCTTTAACTATCTCTCTCTTTAACTCTTTAACTCTTTAACTCTCTCCCTCTTTAACTCTTTAACTCTTTAACTCTGTAACTCTCTCTCCTCTCTCCAGTAATAGCACCAGGTTTAGGTGTGTGTTTGATTTATTCTATGTTTTTTTAGGATTTTTTGTATAAAAGGACTGAAAACTTTGAACTGGAGTACAAAGCCATGTATATTTGGGTCACACGTTTTACCAGTCTCTTCCTTCTGAGATCATTTTCTTTGTGTGTGTGTGTGTGTGTGTGTGTGTGTGTGTGTGTGTGTGTGTGTGTGTGTGTGTGTGTGTGTGTGTGTGTGTGTGTGTGTGTGTGTGTGTGTGTGTGTGTGTGTGTGTGTGTGTGTGTGTGTGTGTGTGTGTGTGTGTGTGCCTGCGTGCGGGCATGCGTTTGTGTGTGCGCACATCGCACATGTTTAGTGGCTTGGTCGACTCCTCTCCTCCACATTCGTCCTTGAAGTGAGTATCAGCGGGATGCCCAGATCCGAGGGGAGAGAGAGGGGAGGCAGGGGGAGTTGAGAGGAGAGAGGGGAGGCACGGTGCAGAGGGGTTGGGAGCTAAATAATGGATGATTTCTTATTGAAATAAAGGCTGGGCTAGAGGAAAACAGAGAGAGAAGCCATGTCATTACCGTGGAAACAAAGCACTCCCTATAGCCAGCTAGGCAGAGCAGATGAGAGCAGATCAGGAAGCTATACTGTCGTCAGAAATGTCACCACGAATAACACATTTTGATCATCAGAATTTCATTGGTTGAACCTTTTTTTGTCAAATCCAATCAGGCATTAATGTCGCGTTTTGAAATCTGATAATGAGAAATGATTATTACCTCAGCATATACTGAGGCAAGCAAAGACATGTTCTCCTACCACTGTTGCTCTTCCTCTATGGTGGGTTATGAGTGGTCCTCCTGACCTGCCTGTGTCTAACTACACTCCATCTGATTGACTCAGCAGTCACTATCACTTCCACAGAACTAGTCTGGCCCACTGCCAAGCCAGGGGAATATGGGGTGACAGCCGTGCGTCTGACACCACTCATTCCAGATGCAGTAACATGCTATCACGGCTTATTGTGAAATAGGCACAAATGACTTCTTCCAAATTTGTGACAGCCACACGAAAAAGGGGTTAGGGTTAGCTGTTAAGGTTATGGGTTAGCTAAGTAGTTAAAGGGTTAAAGTCAGGGTTAAGGTTAGGGGAAGGGTTAGCTAACATGCTAGCTAAGTAGTTAAAGGGTTAAAGTCAGGGTTAAGGTTAGGGGAGGGTTAGCTATAATGCTAAGTAGTTAAAGGGTTAAAGTCAGGGTTAAGGTTAGGGGAAGGGTTAGCTAACATGCTAAGTAGTTAAAAAGTAGCTAAAAAAGTAGTGAATAGTTGTAAAGTTGCCAATTAGCTAACTTGCTAAAGTTGTCCACGGTGAGATTGAGTTATACGGTCACCCATCCAACTCAACCAACCTCCCTATTGTTTCTGTCTTCCCTTACGAAAAAAGATGGCAGTCAGAGTGCAGTATAACTGCAGTACACTGCAATTACTGCGTCCAAAATATCACAGTCAACTGCATTTACTGCACTTTTACTTTCAAAACTGCAATATTTTTTTGTAAGGGATAAGTAACTTACTGTCTTTAACTGTGATTGAAATGTTCCGTAAAAAAAAATGGTGTACTGGACACACAAAAAAAACTTTTTGGTGTGCCTGTCACGAATTTCCAATAAGCAATTTGTGTCTATTTCACAATAATCTGTGATACTGGGTTGGCATTAGTAGCACTCTGCTGGCTCTGTCACTCCTAAGGACAGCATGCACTCAGCATACACTATGTACCCGAATGCCTAACGCAAACATCCAACACATTCACAACTAATGCTGTGGCAAAATTAGTGAACTTTTCATTGAAGTCAAAGCGCCCAGTAACATGGGCGTCAGGAGTCAAAGAAATGACATTGCTGAGGTGTCAAGTTTGCCTTGAATTTGTTGACTGTGTTGCAAAGCTGACATAGCGTTCTTCGTGAGCTGTGATGTTGGAGCACATGATGGAGGAAACTTTCTAACGTACCAAAGCATAAACACAAAACTTACGGTTGTTTTGGAAAGCTCACAAGTCCCGGTTATAAAGCTCCTAACGTATTAATTTAAGTCAACCTACGCCGGAAACGGTGGGATCCAGTTTAACACTTGCAATGTTAACAGTAATTAAAATGGGGAAAGGGGAATGGTGCCATGCTACTGGCTAGGAGATGTTTTAGCCAGACATATGGTTACGATAACCATTCCCAGAACTACAAGAGAAACAAATAAACACACACTAAACAAACACAGGGCCCAGCTGAGGACCGCGGGGCAGAACTGCATTCTGGGGAGGCACCCCAAAAACAAACGCCAGATCTTATCTGCCGCGACCCAGGCAGACTTTGAGCCACGGAGGAAGAAGAGGATGGGAGGAAGACAGCGAGGCAGCACGGAGGAGAGGGAGAATGGAGGGATGAAGAAGTGACGGAGGGGTTCTGGCGTGAGGAGAGGACAACAGAACTCATCTCCCTGGGGAACTTTTCCGAATTAGAATTCTCCTGGCTTCTCCCAAAAACTCAACGGTCTGGTTTCAGTTGGGGAACATCGGCCTGTTACCGTGTGTATCTAGCGAGAGGGATGCAGCAGAGCAGGAGAAATGACCTGCAACAATCGTCATGATATTAAGTACATCCCAGAAATATATGTTGATATATGACTATTACTGTGTTGTGTATTATCCATGTTGTCCCTGACAATACAGTATTAAACAATAAGCTTCAGCCTCTAAGCTGCCTCTGAAATGAACACCCCAAGCAAACGGGGATGACAGGCCTGGAAAAGACCTTGAGATAGCTTTCCCCATTTTCTCTGTTTCTTCCTCTGTGGTTTAGTGTTTAAAAAGAACAGAGGGATGGCAGAACTGTTGTCCTGGAGCCCAGCGGAGTCTAAATAGAAATGGCTGGTTATTGTGGTGTGGTGGGAAAAACAAGGGGTAATTCTCTCTCTCTCTCTCTCTCTCTCTCTCTCTCTCTCTCTCTCTCTCTCTCTCTCTCTCTCTCTCTCTCTCTCTCTCTCTCTCTCTCTCTCTCTCTCTCTCTCTCTCTCTCTCTCTCTCTCTCTCTCTCTCTCTCTCTCTCTCTCAGTAGAAGCAGGGGAGGATGCGGGGGGGGGGAGACAGAAGGGAATAGCAGCTAATAAGGCGATGGGTGAAAGGCTTTGTGAAAGCTCCCCGTGGTGCCGGGCTGTAATGGAGATAAGCGCGCTGCGTTGTTGTCTCACAGAAATCAACAAAGGGAACATGCGATGGAAGATTTGAGCAGCGCTCCCCAGTGAAAAGCGGGTTTCATGGCGCCGTAATGTTTAGCCGCATTAGGAATCATTAGGCCTGCATGCCACCGAAGGGGAACAGCGCCAGACTCCAGAACGGCAGGCATCACACACACACCCGTGCCCCAGTTTACGCCGTTTCAAAAGCCGCCCGTAATCCACCCCTAAACTCGCTTCCCCGTTCACCTTCTGATGTGGGGAAATCTTAGAAAGAGATTTCTGTTTTCAAGCAAATGGGAAATAGGAACCTTTGCCTGTTTGTTTAGCTGAAGATTTTGGCTGATCTACGTCCCTGTGTATTCTGATCTGCTGGATAGATAAGGCCGGCTGGTCTGTGTTCTTAGTAACAGCAGGTGCTTTTCTAGCATGGGCAGTGGGTAGCTGGTGGATGTTAGAGCCAGCCGGCCAGACATGCATAAGCTGCTGGTGCCCTATGTAGGCAGGCTGATAATGGAATGTATGCAGAGTTCACAGGCTCTGTTGGTCTTTTCCAACGGCCGGTTATGGGAATTCTCTGGAACAAAATTCTAGCTGGCTATGGAACGAGTTGAATTCTAGAATCTTGTTTGGCAGAACAAAGTCAAGAGGGAAGATGGAAAAAGAGCCAGTCATCCACAGTAACTTGTAACTTGTCCACAGACTGTTTGTTACACTGGAGGAAGTAAAGAAGGAAGGAAGGAAGGAAGGAAGGAAGGAAGGAAGGAAGGAAGGAAGGAAGGAAGGAAGGAAGGAAGGAAGGAAGGAAGGAAGGAAGGAAGGAAGGAAGGAAGGAAGGAAGGAAGGAAGGAAGGAAGGAAGGAAGGAAGGAAGGAAGGAAGGAAACGGCTATCCAGGAAAGCCCAGCTCAGCTGTAATGGATGCTGTGGACTTGCTGTCCAGGTACTTCACATCCTGCCTTTGATAGCAAGTCACTGAAACACAGTGCATGGAGGTCAGGCCCCACTGTCTGGGGACCTATTAGGGGCTAACAGTGAGCTAGATGGCCCACACAGCACTCTGCTCCATACTGCAGGCACTAAGTACACTAAGTACCCCAACCCCAGCGCCACATCTGATCTGGGGCCAGCCAGAGCGGTGCTTGGGGACCGCTCCTCCTGAACCGTCATTTGTCTCAGACCATCGCCAGCCAGCAGCGCCTGCGGTCAAATTAAGCCTTGATCTATGGGAAAGGCCACAGTACTGGCCTCTCTCACTGCTGCTACTGCCTCCCCTATGAGGGTTAGCTACACCTCTGGTCTATTAGAGAAGGGCTCAGTGTTCACAGCCACTCACTAAGAATATCTTAGAGATAACGATAGTAAAACTACAAAGCAATATGGTTTGATATTGATATGATGTTTCTGTTTTCGGCCCATGGGAGCTTTATTATCCACACTGTTCTGTTCTTACTGTAGTTCCCAGAGACTCCCTTTGCTGTCTGTTTCTAATGCTTAGTTGTGACAGTGATCTGAAGGGATGAAGCCATCACTAACGAGTGCGAGTCTGTCAGTAACGCGCTGCATTTTGGTGTTGAATAAAAACAACAGCATCACAACACAGTGACTTGATATAACGAAGGCACGAGGTGAAGTTTATTTCTATCTTTATTAACTAGGCAAGTCAGTTAAGAACAAATTCTTATTTACAATGACAGCCTACCCTGGACAAACCCTAATGACGCTGTGTGCCGCCCTATGGAACTCCCAATCACGGCTGGATGTGATACAGCCCAGGATCGAACCAGGGTCTGTAGTTACAGCTCTAGCACTGAGATGCAGTGAGCCCTGAAGTCCTGAAATACCTGGACAGCACAGAAACATTGTGCTCTGAGAGTCTCTAGGAAAACAAGGGGGCTTGCAAGGGAAGATCAGCAGCTAGGCCTTTCTGCAGGTCATCTACAGTCTGGCTGTCTCCAGTCAAACCCTATTCCCTATAGAGGGCACTATTTTGGCTCTGGTCAAACATAGTGCACTAGATATATGATGATTAGGGTGTGGTTTTAGACCGGGCCTCTGTCTCAAGGAACATGGTACTGACTGAGAGCCCACATGGACAGGAGGAGTTGTATCAGGCTATGACACAGAGTTGCTCCCAGTCTCCTCCAGGCCACAGTCAGACCCTGGTTTGGTGTTAAGTGTTCATCCACTGGCTTTGTGTTACTGTCAACACCATCATGTTGGGTTTTCAACACCTCTTTAGATGGCTGCCTGCTCCCAGGCCTGCTATGCTATTCTCTCTCTCTCTCTCTCTCTCTCTCTCTCTCTCTCTCTCGCTCTCGCTCTCGCTCTCTCTCTCTCTCTCTCTTCTCTCTCTCTCCCTCTCTCTCTTCCTCCCTGACCCAGTCTGTAATACCTACATGTTTCAAGCAGACCACCATAATCCCTGTCACCCTGTAGCACTCAAATATGTAGCCAGGAAATTCTTTGAAAGGCTGGTCGTGGCTCACATCAACACCCTGGACCCACTCCACCTCTCATACCGCCCCAACAGATTCACAGGCGACGCAATCTCTATTGTGTTCCACACGCCGATGACGAGGAGACAGCCTACAGGGAGGAGGTCAGAGACCTGGCTGTGGGGTGCCAGGACATCAACCTCTCCCTCAACGTCAGCAAGACAAATGAGGTGATCGTGGACTACAGGAAACGGAGGGCCGAGCACACCCCCATCCACATCGATGGGGCTGTAGTGGAGCAGGTAGAGAGCTTCAAATTCCTTGGTGTCCACATCACTAAGGAATTATCATGGTTCACACACACTAACACAGTCGTGACGAGGGCACAACAACACCTCTTCCCCCTCAGGAGGTTGAAAAGATTTGGCATGGGTCCTCAGATCCTCAAAAAGTTATACAGCTTCACCATTGAGCATCTTGACTGGCTGCATCACCGCTTGCTATGGCAACTGTTTGGGAACCAACCGCAAGGCGCTACAGAGGGTACATCACTGGGGCCAGGCTCCCTACCATACAGGACGGGCGGTATCAGAGGAAGGCCCTAAAAATTGTCAAAGACTCCAGCCACCCAAGTCATAGACTGTTCTCTCTGCTACCACACAGCAAGCGGTACCGATGCACCAAGTCTGGAACCAACAGGACCCTAACAGCTTCTACCCCCAAGCCAGAAGACTGTTACAGATTTAGTCCAGGTAGCTATTGGTTAACTATTTAACTAACTATTTTGACTCATCACATACGCTGCTGCTACTGTTCATTATCTGTCACTTTACCCCTACCTATATGTACATATCTACCTCAATTACATCGTACCCCTGCACATCGACTCTGTACTGGTACCCCGTGTATATAGCCATGGTATCGTTACTCATTGTGTATTTATTTTTCTATTCTAAAAACAATATTAAGTAGCTCAGCTGAATCCAATCTGCCCGTTGTCGAGGCGGTGCGGTCCCTGGCGACAGAATGCTCTGTTTCCATGTTCCTGGTTCCTTTGGTGTTGTATACAGCCTTTCCTGTACAGCGTCCCTGGAGCCCAGCCAATAGCCAGGACTCAACCAGCCTGTCAAACTTAATCCCGGCCAATGCGGGCGCTGAAAGCTGGCATGGAAGACATTTCAGAGGGAAGCATGGTGTCACACTATTCTGTTTCCACCAGTTGTCTGAGGAGGAGAGTAGAGGGACTGTAGGAGAGATCAGTAAGCCTTCTCTCTCTGTAGGAATGCTGCATCCATCCACACACACAGGAAGGCTCTAAAAGATGTTTAGCTCCAATTAGAATACGTACATTTGCATTTGCCTGTTCTAAAGCAGGCCCATTCACAGGATTAGCATTGTGTTAATGTGACGACAAGCTCTCCACTTTAAGAATAGGGTGTCATATATCATAACGGCTCTTTGATGCTGATCCATTCATTCTCCACACTCTCACACACACACACACACACACACACACACACACACACACACACACACACACACACACACACACACACACACACACACACACACACACACACACACACACACACACACACACACACACACACACACACACACACACACACACACACACACAGTATTTGCGTTTGTTAACACCACACGGAGGTGGACATCTTCAGTCGCTCCAGGTTTCCCATGAATCAGGGCAGCTTGTTCCTTTCTCTTCTCGGGGAAATCACATTAAGTGGAGCCCTGCGTTTGGCTCACACCAGTCCTGTCTTAATAGCAGTCATTTGGGGAGGAGAGAAAGAGAGGGATAGAATGGGAGAAGAAAAGGCGCTCTCACAACACTAATTCCAGGCAACAAAAACACCCCTCTCTGTCTCTCTCGGATCCACCACATCAATTTGCATTAGAATAACCAGCAGCTAAATATGTAACACGAAAATAACTCACTTCTATTTATACACGCAGGCAGCACAGCTCCTGCAGCGTGGCTCTGCAGTGTTGCTAGCGACTGGCTACCGTGCTGCGTGCTAACTGCAGGCACCAGTGTACCCTCCTGCTCCGTTGTCAAGCATAGGCCTCCCACACCATGACTGTACGGGTTCACTACACTACCCGCTACACAAGTTGTCTTCACACAGCCTTTCAGAGAGAGAGAGAGAGGGTGTGGGGGGGAGATATATCATGAGGGAGAGGTAGACTCATAAAACTTTGAGGAAGAATGAGTTTATCCCTCCTTTCTGGTCTTCTCATTTACAGTGATCCATGAGCAGGTTTATATTTATGGGTCTGTACGGTAACCACAGGGTGCTCTCCTACAGACCAGCACACAGCTACTATGACATATACATCAAACCATACACAGCCATAGGTATCCCTGTACTACTGCTGCTCTCTACACTGATCCACAGTGCCTTCGGAAAGTATTCAGGCCCCTTGACTTTTTCCACATTTTGTTAGGTTACGGCATTATTTTCAAATTGATTAAATCGTTTTTCCCCTCATCAATCTACACACAATAACCCATAATGACAAAGCAAAAACAGGTTTTTATAAAATGCTACTAATTTATACTTTTTTTACTCAGTACTTTGTTGAAGCACCTTTGTCAGCGATTACAGACTCAAGTCTTCTTGGGTGTGATGCTACAAGATTGGCACACCTGTATTTGGGGAGTTTCTCCCATTCTTCTCTGCAGATCCTCTCAAGCTCTGTCAGGTTGGATGGGGAGCGTTGCTGCACAGCTATTTTCAGGTCTCTTCAGAGATCTTCGTTTGTGTTCAAGTCCGGGCTCTGGCTGGGCCACTCAAGGACATTCAGAGACTTGTCCCGAAGCCACTCCTGTGTTGTCTTGGCTGTGTGCTTAGGGTCATTGTCCTGTTGGAAGGTGAACCTTCGCCCCAGTCTGAGGTCCTGAGCTCTCTGGAGCTGGTTTTCATCAAGGATCTCTCTGTACTTTGCTCCGTTCATTTTTCCCTCGATCGTGACTCGTCTCCCAGTCCCTGCCACTGAAAAACATCCCCACAGCATGATGCTGCCACCACCATGCTTCACTGTAGGGATGGCGCCAGGTTTTCTCCAGACGTGATACTTGGCATTCAGGCCAAAGAGTTCAATCTTGGTTTCATCAGACCAGAGCATCTTGTTTCTCATGGTCTGAGAGTCTTTGGGTGCCTTTTGGAAAACTCAAAGCGGGCTGTCATGGGACTTTTACTGAGGAGTGACTTCCGTCTGGTCACTCTACCATAAAGGCCTGATTGGTGGAGTGCTGCAGCGATGGTTGTCCTTTTGGAACAGGTTCTCCCATCTCCACAGAGGAACTCTAGAGCTCTGTCAGAGTAACCATCGGGTTCATGGTCACCTCCCTGACCAAGGCCCTTCTCCTCCGATTGTTCAGTTTGGCCGTGCAGCCAGCTCTAGGAAGTCTTTGTGGTTCCAAACTTCTTTCATTTAAGAATGATGTAGGCCATTGTGTTCTTGGGGACCTTCAATGCTGCAAAAATGTTTTGGTTCCCCTCCCCAGATCTGTGCCTTGACACAAGCCGGTCTCTGAGCTCTATGGACAATTCCTACGACCTCTTGGCTTGGTTTTTCCTCTGACATGCACTGTCAACTGTGGGACCTTATATGACAGGTGTGTGCCTTTCCAAATCATGTCCAATCAATTGCATTTCCCACTGGTGGACTCCAATCAAGCTCAATTTCTAGTCTCATAGCAAAGTGTCTGAATACTTATGTAAATAGGATATTGACGTTTTGTTTTTACATTTGCAAAATTCTCAAAAAACCTGTTTACACTTTGTCATTATGGGATATTGTGTGTAGATTGCTGTGGATTTTTATTTATTGAATCCATTTTAGAATAAGGCTGTAATGTAACAAAATGTGGAAAAAGTCAAGGGGTCTGAATACTTTCTGAAGGCACTGTATGTGTGAATACTACTCACAGATCAAAGTAGACAACTCTTTACACGCTCTGTGGCAAGGAACCACATTATTAATCTCCTTTAGTTTCTCTATAATTCAAAAGCTGCATGTTGTTCTTTTTTAGAACAGTGTGGGGGGGGGAACTGAAAAAAGACAGGCGTAAAATCGTGGGTCATTTAAGATGTGTTTACTGAGGAATAAACACACACAGGATGACTTATAATTCGAAGCTTTACCTCAGAGTTTTCCCTTCCTCCCCATTTTCATTTCTTCTATATCAGGATCTCATCTCGGAGGATAATGCTGTGATTTTATGGCCATTCTCTGTGCTGAATCCGTGGAATTATCCGTGTTAATGCTACAATCATGCTGATAATACCATTACCTAATCCTGGCGGTGCAGCTCTTGTACCCTTAGCTGTTGCCAGAGTGATCCAGATAATTCCGCTAACTAATGCGTCAGTCACTCTCTGAATGCCAAGCCAGCGCATGGCTGTCACGACCTCCTGCCACTGGCTCCAGGCCCAACACCTACTGTATACCAGCACCGCTACCACCCCACAGACACGTCTTCTCACAGGGACGCAGGATCGCTCACAATGCTATTTATTTATGTTGCCGTTATAGTTTACAGATATCAAATAAGCTGGATTCATTTGATGCACTCTGATATTACAACGTGATATGTTTCTATAGTAGAATGTGGGGCGTAACTCAATATGTTCAAGTCATCTTTATCTTGGCCAGGTCGCAGTTGCAAATGAGAACTTGTTCTCAACTAGCCTACCTGGTTAAATAAAATATATATATTTTTTTAAATATAAGCAATATGTGGAACTTTTACTGTATGTCGTCATTATAGTTTAACGCAACAAAATACCCCACACAGTAAAAGACACAGATTCATAATGATAATACATATTGAAATAGTGTAATTATTTTGTCATAGACTCGTTAAAAAATCTCTATTAAATAGCTGAATGGCAGTGTTGTGTTCTCCTCTGCCTCCTCTCCAGTGTGATTACCACCCACTTCTGTATTTCCACGGTGGTTGGTGTAATCTTTGGCTCTCCTCCTCTGTGGCTAGCTGTACAAACATCACCACCTCCACACAGTCTCAGTCAGTCACCAACAGAGGTCGGAGAGAGAGACAGGGAGAGAGAGAGAGACAGGGAGAGAGAGAGACAGGGAGAAAGAGAGACAGGGAGAAAGAGAGACAGGGAGAGAGAGACAGGGAGAGAGAGACAGGGAGAGAGGGACAGGGAGAGAGAGACAGGGAGAGAGGGACATGGGAGAGAGAGACAGAGAGAGAGAGAGACACTGAGAGCGGGACATGGGAGAAAAAGACAGGGAGAGATGGACATGGGAGAGAGAGATAGGGAGAGAGAGACAGGGAGAGAGAGACAGGGAGAGAGAGACAGGGAGAGAGAGACAGGGAGAGATGGACATGGGAGAAAGAGACGGGGAGAGAGAGACAGGGAGAGAGAGACAGGGAGAGAGAGACAGGGAGAGAGAGACAGGGAGAGAGAGACAGGGAGAGAGAGACAGGAAGAGAGAGACGGGGAGAGATGGACAAGAAGAGAGAGACAGGGAGTAAGAGACAGGGAGTGAGAGACAGGGAGAGAGAGTCAGGGAGAGAGAGTCAGGGAGAGAGGGACATGGGAGAGAGAGACAGGAAGAGAGAGTCAGGGAGAGAGGGACATGGGAGAGAGAGACAGGAAGAGAGAGACAGGGAGTAAGAGACAGGGAGTGAGAGACAGGGAGAGAGAGACATGGAGAGAGAGACAGGAAGAGAGAGACAGGGAGTAAGAGACAGGGAGTGAGAGACAGGGAGAGAGAGTCAGGGAGAGAGGGACATGGGAGAGAGAGACCGGAAGAGAGAGACCGGGAGAGAGAGACCGGGAGAGAGACACAGGGAGAGAGAGACATGTGAGAGAGGGACATGTGAGAGAGGGATGGGGAGAGAGACAGGAAGAGAGGGACATGGGAGAGACAGAGGGGAAGAAATATACATAATTTAATATCGCGTTTAGTTGTATAATATAGTTTAATTTACAAAAAACAAAGGTACATAAAATATCTCTAGACATTCAAAGGTATGGTTATGTATGGATATGTTTAGTAAGCAAACGAAGGTTCATGTTCATAGGATACGGTAAACCCTTAGAATGCATGAAGATGGAAATAGACAATACAATATCAATTCTGAATATGATTGGGAGTGTTTGTGAAAGCAAAACTAATAGTGGATTAACGGTATTGGTATTAGTATCGGTATGTCAAAGCTATCGTCTTTGATTCACATCACTGCAAAAGCCATTTGGGAGATATCCTTAACTACAAAAGGGCTCTATAATCATTCTGGACGCTGGGGACGGGATGGAGAAATCCTTACATTCATGGAGCCTAGATTCATGGCTGTTTCTGTTTGGCTAGTCATTTCCGAGTGCAGCGCAGCTATTTTATTTGGCCTGGTCTTGGCTCCAGGACAGGGGGACAGTCTTCCTCTACTGCTGAGCCCAAAGAATGTCCTTGCTTACTTTTCCTCTGCTTTCCTCTGCTTCTCTTTTCGAGAAACTAAAGATGAAAATCTGGATGGCAGCCCTGCTTGAGTTATTGGTTTAAAGTAAGAGGAGGGAGGGAGAGAGGGAACGGGAGAGAGGGGAACCTCAGAACCTGTGTTTGTGTTAAGGAGTTGGGTTCCGTTTTTCCCGGCAGAGGGATTTCTCACCTCTCAATGCAGAACTGAAATATTGTTTGTTTTTGAAAATGTATACAGACTCTCTGTTGAACATTTGAATAGCACAATTGTGATTAAATTGGGCCAATATCATAGTCATTGGCGTTACTAATATTCAAGCATATGCTACAGCTTTCCGTCGGATGTCGGTCACAATAGAACCTGGATTGAAGCATCTTCGAAGTTGATTGCACGATGTCCTTTGAGTAATTCAGAAGGACATTGGCTAGCGTTAACCAGTAGCGTAACTAACATCCATCTACTCTTACAGAGGTGAACTATCCCTTTAAGATGGAAGTAAACGATCCCTTTAAGATCACCGGGGTCAGTCAAGGCGAAACAGACATAGTTATTTCCCACAACCCACTGCATGTTAGGCGCTGCAATACCCACTGTATAAGACAAGTGTATCATTGTGCATGTGTATGCCGGTGTGTACAGCACAGGCTATTTGTTTTCATTTAGCCTGGCGTTACCCAATGTAAATATATACATGATACACTCTTCAGGTGTGGGCCATTTACAACCTGAGCGTGTCTTTCATGTGTTTCCCCCAGGTGCATGTCTTCCACTGGGGGGGGGGCTAATGAAGTGGCTTCCATCCTGCATGCCTGGAGAGATAAACACAGCCCTCTGATGCTCTGCAGTTGACCACTCCTTCTTCCACTCAACTAAATGACTGCTCTACCATGTAGCACTCTACTTGATACACTGTTGTTACTACAGTATTGACAGTGGTACAGTGGCATGGCATTACAACACAGGTATAGCAACTGTATGTCCAGTCTTATGAAGTCATATCCTCACTACACTTAGGACTCTATACTGCTCCAATACAAGTTGAAACAGTTCTCTTTCTGCCTTTTAGAAACAGTTACACAGAGATAGATGGTCCTTTGTAGCTGCTATCCCTCATCGTCCAGCTTTACCACTGTGTGTCTTATCCCTACCTAATGGGACTGATCCCTGGCCCTCTCTTCCTCTCTCCCCCTCTCTCCTGTCTTTTATGCGGCAGAGTGGTAAGGGGATATGTCTTTAACTGAGAGATGGAGCTCCCCAGCTTACCTCTTACCATAAGGCAGTATGTGTGTTCAGCTTTGTTACCGCTAACCTGCTTGTTTGTGGTGGTGTGCGTGTGCTTATGTGTGTGTGTCTAAGAGTGAGTAGGGGGACAGAGAAATCCCATTACAGAACCGTGTTAGTGCCACACTTCCCCCATACACAACCTGAACCCTGTGTAATCCACTCACACACTCAACGTGCATCTACACACACACACACACACACACACACACACACACGCACGCACACACACACACACACACACACACACACACACACACACACACACACACACCCTGCCTCCAGACTCTGATGCCCGGCAGTGAGCTGTGTATCTGCTACACGGTGAGTGTTACCTACCGTGAAACATGACAGCTAATGATATAAAAATCTCTTTCTGCCTTTTTTTTCCTGTGTGTGTGTGTGTGTGTGCGTGTGCGTGTGCGTGTGTGTGTGTGTGTGCGTGTGTGTGTGCGTGCGTGCGTGCGTGCGTGCGTGCGTGCGTGCGTGTGCGTGTGTGTGTGTGTGTGTGTGTGTGCGTGTGCGTTCCCTGTAATTCCTCTGAAGCACAAGTGAATTTATTTCAGTCATCGATTAACACAGAGGCAAGATAGCAGCCCTTTCATGTCAAGAGAAGAAAGGAGGCTTACCTATTTGTTGTTTACTACAGAGTACATCTAAAACACTAGAAGTAGTAGTAATAGTAGTAGTAGAAGTAGCACTAGAAGTAGTAGTAGTAGTAAGAGTAGTATAATTGTGCTAGTAGTAGTAGTAGTAGCAGCAGCAGCTGCAATAGCAGTAAGTTGGTAGTAGTGGTAGTAGTAGTAGTCTGCTAGTAGCAGTAGCAGTAGTAGTCTGCTAGTAGTAGTAGTACTCTGCTAGTATTAGTAAAAGCAGTAGTAGAAAAGTACTCTGCTAGTAGGAGTATTAGTAGTAGTAGTAGTAGCAGTAGTCTGCCAGTAGTAGTAGTAGCAGTAGTAGTCTGCTAGTAGTAGTAATAGCAGTAGTAGAAAAGTACTCTGCTAGTAGTAGTAGTAGTCTGCTAGTAGTACTAGTAGCAGTGGTAGTATGCTCGTAGTAGTAGTCTGCTAGTATTAGTAATAGCAGTAGTAGAAAAGTACTCTGCTAGTAGTAGTAGCTAGTCTGCTAGCAGTAGCAGTAGTAGTAGCAGTAGTAGTCTGCTAGTAGTAGTAGTAGTAGTACTCTGCTAGTATTAGTAAAAGCAGTAGTAGAAAAGTACTCTGCTAGTAGTAGTAGTAGTCTGCTAGTAGTAGTAGTAGTAGTAGTAGTCTGCTAGTAGTAGAAGTAGTATGCTGCTAGTAGTAGTAGTAGCGTGTTAGTAGTAGTAGTAGTAGTAGTAGTAGTAGTAGTAGTAGTAGTAGCATGTTAGTAGTAGTAGTAGTAGTAGTAACAGTAGTAGTCTGCTAGTAGTAGTAGTAGCATAGTAGTGCTAGTAGTAGTAGTAGCAGTAGTAGTCTGCTAGTAGTAGTAGTAGTAGTAGTAGTAGTAGTAGTAGTAGTAGTAGTCTGCTAGTAGCAGTAGTAGTAGTCTGCTAGTAGTAGAAGTAGTATACTGCTAGTAGTAGTAGTAGCATGTTAGTAGTAGTAGTAGTAGTAGTAGTAGTAGCATGTTAGTAGTAGTAGTAGTAGTAGTAACAGTAGTAGTAGTCTGCTAGTAGTAGTAGTAGCACGTTAGTAGTAGCAGTAGTAGCATGTTAGTAGTACTAGTAGTAGTAGTAGCATGTTAGTAGTAGTAGTAGTAGTAACAGTAGTAGTCTGCTAGTAGCAGTAGTAGCATGTTAGTAGTACTAGTAGTAGTAGCATGTTAGTAGTAGTAGTAGTAGTAACAGTAGTGGACTGCTAGTAGCAGTAGTAGCATGTTAGTAGTACTAGTAGTAGTAGTTGTAGCATGTTAGTAGTAGTAGTAGTAGTAGTAACAGTAGTAGTCTGCTAGTAGTAGTAGTAGCACGTTAGTAGTAGTAGTAGTAGCATGTTAGTAGTAGTAGTAGTAGTAACAGTAGTAGTATGCTAGTAGCAGTAGTAGCATGTTAGTAGTACTAGTAGTAGTAGTAGTATGCTAGCAGTAGTAGTAGCAGTAGTAGTATTCTAGTAGGAGTAATAGCATGCTAGTTTTAGTAGTAGCAACGGTAGTAATAGCAGTTATAGTGGTATTAGTAGTAGTGGTAGTAATAGTAGTAGTAGTAGTAGTAATAGTATCATTCTAGTAGTAGTATAGCTACAACCAGTTAGCAAGTCGGAAATTTCAGTGTTTCCTAGTTCCGACTAGCACATGAACGCGGCATGAGTCCACCTGCTATTTCCCCTATGACCACAGTCAATAACATCCCTGTGTTTCCTATCAACTGTTACACAGAGCCAGGCATAGGGGGCGCTGCACTCACTGCATTGGCACCTGTGAGAGGGGGCATAGAGAGAAGAGCTGTTTGTCACTGTGCTGTCTCTCTCTCATCCTTATGAGTGCTCTCTCTCTTCTCTCACTTTTTCTCTCTTTCTTTCTGCTTTCCTTTTCTATCTCTCTCTCCCTCTCTCTGCTCTCAGTTTCTCTCTCTCTCTCGATTTCTCTTCTCTCTCGCTCTCTCCCCACTGACCCCTCCGCCATCTTCCCTGTCTCATCCTTTATGCATACTGACAGCGCTCCTCTCCGTTTATGGCACTGCATAACATCCCCTCATTACCGCCTGAGCCCCAGAAACCCAAGCACAGCAAGGAGAGAGGGAGAGGGGGAAGAAGAGGAAGGAGGAGGAAGAGAGAGAGGAGAGAGAAAGAGCGAGACGGGAGGGAAGAGGGAGAGACAGAGAGCGGGGAGAGAGGAGGGCGAAAGATAGAGAGAGAGATGAGGGTGTGGGAGAGAGGGATGGGAGGGGAGAGAGAAGTGCCAATGATGACATTCGCTTTGGCTAATATTAATCTGATTCATTTGGCAGGCTAGGAAACATCGCCTTAACCCTTTCTGTTCCACTACAGTGTATATGAGAGGACTCCTGGGTAGCAGTGTTGGCCATGTGTCAGGAGAAGAAGACAGACAGACACAGACACACACACACACACACATCCAAACATGTAAACACACACACACACACACACACACACACACACACACACACACACACACACACACACACACACACACACACACACACACACACACACACACACACACACACACACACACACACACACACACACACACACACACACACACACACACACACATGCACACATGCGTACAGTATGGCAGCTTGTGTTGGCTGTAAACAGCAGTGCAGGCAGTATGGGTAGATATATCTGTGATCTCTCTGCTTTTCAGCCAATCAACCCCAAAGCTCCTGTCTCTGCCCCTCCATTGATCCCCATTAAAATGCTTAACAGATGTCTCGCTCAGGAAAGACAAATGCTTTTTCTGCTGCTATTTTCATTCGTATCGCATGGTACAGACTGTCTGGTAAAGTCATCCTGCCAGATAGGAGATTCCTACACAGCTATTCATTGAAGTACAGTAAGAGGGAAATGCATGGGGGTTCCTTGAAATAATACAGTCAAATAAACAGCAGCCATTTTGATCTCGCTATTTGTTTTCTCATCGGCTGGTGGAATATCTAAGATACAGTAAATCATCTTCAGCTTATGCAGTTTGCAGAATGGAAAGACAGACAGTGGACACACACACACACACACAAAGTGCTATCAACATCTAATTTGTGACATCATCCTGTACGCAGCGCGTGTCTGGAGCATGTGGGCAAAGAACACCAGGATAGCCTGTTGTTATGCTAGCCTGTCAAAGAAAGCAACTATTGTGTGTGTGTGTGTGTGTGTGTGTGTGTGTGTGTGTGTGTGTGTGTGTGTGTGTGTGTGTGTGTGTGTGTGTGTGTGTGTGTGTGTGTGTGTGTGTGTGTGTGTGTGTGTGTGTGTGTGTGCTTCCTTGTGTGTGTGTGACTGGACCCCATGGTTCCTTTTACTGTTTCTGTGTGTGTGTGTGTCTCTCACCCTGAGTACAGCCCTGGACGGTACACTAGCAGGCTTTGTCTGTGAGCGCTGACGTCCGTCACTGGAAGAAGCCCTTCACTTGAAACCACAGCCATGAAAGCCCCTGTCTGTCTTAGAGCCCTCCTACCACTCTGTGGCGGCTTGAGACCGATGTTGGACGACGTAGAGAGAAGAAGAGAAAGTATCACAGCTGGTCAAGCGTAAACGTCCGACATGCAGATATGTGGTTGTTTCCTGACCTTCCTTGTCGGGAAGACGGAGCGAGGTCTCAGAAAACAACATGACGACACAAACAAGGACAGGAGAGATCCCACTGGCCTTCCACAGTTTCACTGTGTCATCTATAAACTGGGTTTGGTGTTGGGATTGAAGGATGGGTTAGGATTAGGAGGAGGTCTTGTGTGTGGTTAGGTTTCAGACAGATGCTCTCTGCTGTCTACTTCCTGCTTTTCTCTCCTCTAAACAGCTGACAGAAAGGAGGGAGGACTGTGATGGAGTTCTATTGGGGTCCCAGGCCACACGCTCTGCTGGAAGACATCTGCTCTAGACTGAAGAAGTGGATTGGGAGACGACGGTTGTGGTGGAGACTCGGGAGGGGGAGAGAGGGGGGACGAGCAGGAGCAATTTGCGATGTCATGTGGGCGATTAGGCAGCTACTCTATCTTCCGACATCGGGGCCCGGCTGTGAGTCTCCCCACTCAGTAGTACATCGTATCCATCATCCTCCACGTCAGGAAACATCATTCCCTTCTTTGTCACCTGGCTCCGACCGCCGCGTGAAAAATGGCTGTTGCTCGTCAGCCCGAAATGATTGGCGAAAACGAGAGAACAGGGAAAATAAAAGTGGAGAGAAAGTGGATGGTGGCAGGGGAGGCAGAGAGGGGGATGGAGGGAGGAGGAGGAGAGGAGCGAGGGAAGGTGAAATTGCAGGAAACTCTCTCCAGATTAGGTGTGGGTTAAGAGAATATTGATCTGTGTGTAGAGGACTGTTGATCTCTCTTAGCCTGCCGATGACAAATGGCAGAAAACAGAAAATCGAGCGCTCCAAGGACAGGCCGCTTGTTACTCTCTCTTTCTTTTCTGTCTCTGCCTCTCTCTTTCTTACACACACACACAGACACACACACACACACACACACACACACACACACACACACACACACACACACACACACACACACACACACACACACACACACACACACACACACACACACACACACACACACACACACACACACACACACACACACACACAAGAGGGTAGGGATGGGGCCTCTGAATGGTGGGTACATTTTAAAATCCAGCAGTATACTGGCCCCAGATCAGATCTTTGACGACTCTGAATCGTACACTCGTAATTTCTCCTTCACCTAATGAACACAACACACCTCTAACCCAACTTACAAACCCAACCCATGGAAACAAGGCCAACAATAGTGTTCTCCTTCATCATTGAAGGTTACTATAATTAGGGTTGTTCCCATGTTGTGCTCCTAGCTGTGTAGTGTTTGATTAGGGCTACGGCCTTGCCGCTCAGCCCGGTGCTGTTTGATGACTGGCTGAACTCTGCCTGGGTGCTCATCCTCCAGCTCAACATCAAACAGCCTGGAGGCTGAAGCTACTGTGAGCCTGGAGCCCTGGGGAGCCTAACTCTCTCCTCTGCTCTCCTGGAATGCAAACACTCTCTGCAGCTCTCTCTTCTCTCTGTCTCTCTCACACACACAGTACACATGCTCTCTCTCTCTTGACTACCTCTTCTCTCTCGCTCTCTCTCTCCTGACTACCTCCTCTCTCTGTCTCTGAAGGGGTTTGGAGTTGACCCTTCTCTGGCTTCTCTCTCTCTCTCTCTCCACAGCACCAGGCCTCATCCCTCACTCTCTCACAGTGTCTCTGTGTTAAGATATATTTTGCAGGTTTACTTTTATTGAGAATTTGCCTTTCTTATGTTCAGAATGCTCCGAGGGAAAGGTATTCATTTCAGAATGTTCTTAAAGTGGAGGTGTATAACTGTTGTTAACAATGACAGCGATCGATGTGCGCAACTCTAGTCAATGTTTTAATTAAATACCCCAAGGTAATTAACTCTGTAAATCTTTCAAACCCAAAAGGAAAAAGAGACATTAAACTGTACAGCGGAGAAGTGGGAGGCTCATTAGGAAAGCAGGGGGCCCTGTGCCACCAGAAACAAATGAGTGTTGTGGGAATGGCAAATACCGTATGGCTCTCTGGGCACTGGGAACGTTGAGCAGGATGGATTAAATATACAAAATGGGTCAAACTCACTATTTAGATGTGGACTGCAGGGATCCTGTCTCCTGCCTCTCCTCCCACTGTCCATATGTAGCTCATACATATGCATAGTTTTTGGACAGACCGGTGTGCTAAAAATGGGTGAGGGATTTTGAAGGTGAGCGTACAGCATTCTATTCATTAGGTGTGGAGTGTGTGGAGTGTGTGGAGTGTGTGGAGTGTGTGGAGTGTGTGGAGTGTGTGGAGTGTGTGGAGTGTGTGGAGTGTGTGGAGTGTGTGGAGTGTGTGGAGTGCTGAAATGGTCAATGACACAAGTCGTTATTCTAAGGCTGGTGGGAAGTAGGGAGGAACGTATTTGTATCGCTCTCCCATCTTCCTAGATGACAGAGGACTACAGTACTGGGCTGTAGCATCTCCTAATGTCTGTGCACGTTATCTGTCCGCTTTCGGACGACAATGATCATGACAATTACGATGTGTGTTCCGTGATAGGGGTGTCACGTCCCTCCTCCGACTGTCCCTTCTGATTGAATCTGTCTCTGTTGTTCCCGTCTGTACTGTTTCCACCGTCCCCAACCAGCTCGTTCCAAATCTCGTTCTAATGAAAGAAATGAGTTTAGAAGCTGAGGGGAATAGAGCGGCGGCCCTGGAGACCCCAGATGAGGCCAGTCAACCTGCTCAGATTCTATTTCCTGCTCCACTATGTCTCTTCACACCCTGGTCCAGCCCTGGATCCCTGGGGAGATCCACCTGTCCATCAGTCACTCTACACAGTCCCCAGGCTAACACTTTTACTCCACTGTCACCGCCTCCAACCGACACCGACTGTTACCGACCGCCACCACCGTTCCGGCAGCACGCACCAGCCAGATGTTAGGAGATACGTGAGCTCTGTTTCCAAGGCTTCCTCCGTTGTAAATCTTAACTCTTCTCCACGAAGGAGATAGACGAGGAGGAGATAGACGAGGAGGAGATAGACGAGGAGGAGATAGACGAGGAGGAGATAGACGAGGAGGAGATAGACGAGGAGGAGATAGACGAGGTGGAGATAGACGAGGAGGAGATAGACGAGGAGGAGATAGACGAGGAGGAGATAGACGAGGAGGAGATAGACGAGGTGGAGATAGACGAGGAGGAGATAGACGAGGAGGAGATAGACGAGGAGGAGATAGACGAGGAGGAGATAGACGAGGAGGAGGAGATAGACGAGGAGGAGATAGACGAGGAGGAGATAGACGAGGAGGAGGAGATAGACGAGGAGGAGATAGACGAGGAGGATATAGACGAGGAGGAGGAGATAGACGAGGAGGAGATAGACGAGGAGGAGATAGACGAGGAGGAGATAGACAACAGACGCTAGGAGCTCTAACCTCCCACTCCCCATCTGTTGACACATGTTTCATTTGCACTCATATGGTACACATGGATTTGTAGGTTATGTTGCAGTGCCTTTCTGGCGTAATGTCCCATCAGTTTTCTCAGTGTACAGACTAGGGACAGACTACAACATAATGACACCAAGTCTCTGCTGTGGTGCTGGGTGACGTCCTACAAACTAAGATACAGGAAAACATGCTGCCATCTTTCCCAGTGGAATCCAGTGCGGTGTGGTAGTCAGCATTAGTCAATTTTCAACACCCCTTGTGTTATCGCAGGTGCAGTGAAATGCTTGTGTTTCTAGCTCCAACAGTGCAGTGATAATACCTAGCAACACAAAACAATGGGAAACATCCGCCAAGAAATGAAGAAATATCAGAACAAACAACATATGGCTCTGACAATAACTAAGAATGGTGAGCCATAATTGAGCTATTGGCCATTAGCCATAAGGGTGAGCCAGACTAGCCATAGTCCCTGATATGTCACTGATGCCAATATGGAGCGATGAGAGAGGGTGGGCAGTGCCCACAACATGGCCAGAAGGTGGGCAGTGCCCACAACATGGCCAGAGGGTGGGCAGTGCCCACAACATGGCCAGAGGGTGGGCAGTGCCCACAACATGGCCAGAGGGTGGGCAGTGCCCACAACATGGCCAGAGGGTGGGCAGTGCCCACAACATGGCCAGAGGGTGGGCAGTGCCCACAACATGGCCAGAGGGTGGGCAGTGCCCACAACATGGCCAGAGGGTGGGCAGTGCCCACAACATGGCCAGGGGGTGGGCAGTGCCCACAACATGGCCAGAGGGTGGGCAGTGCCCACAACATGGCCAGGTGCAGTAACTCTTAGTGACTGGCCGTCCCTTCAGTCTGCTCCAGATTTACACTGCTACTTAAGCAGCTAGGGCACAGAGGGAAATGCATGGCTGACAGAGGGATGCATGGCTGACAGAGAGACGCATGGCTGACAGAGTGACACATGGCTGACAGAGTGACACATGGCTGACAGAGTGACACATGGCTGACAGAGTAACACATGGGATACAGTGCTGAGATGGAGGGCACTGTGTTCATAATTCATTTCTATATCTCTATTTTTCTCTCCCTCTTTTGTCTCTACCTGTCTATCTCTCTCTCTCTCTCCATCATTCCCTCTCTCTCTCTCTCTCTCTCTCTCTCTCTCTCTCTCTCTCTCTCTCTCTCTCTCTCTCCCTCCATCCTTCCCTCTCTTTCTCGATCTCCAATCTTTCTCTCTCCCAATCCATTCATCCAATTAACAATAGCCCTTCAGTGTTGTGTAATGTAGGACAGAACACAGCAGTAGTGGATGTTATTATAGACGTTATCAATCAGCTCTGGTCCAGGAGGAGACTTCCCTAATGCCCTGTCACCGTGCTTCGGCCCCGTATTTACCACCGCAAATGTGAACTGCATGACTGGCATTGCAGAGCCCTCAAATAATACAATAAATCAAAACAGAAGAGTTTTTGTCTTTTCGCAATTTCCTTTTTGGTCTCCGTATATGAAACCAGATGTTTCCGGCATGCTAAAGATGCTTTTCATCTTATTTTCTTTGTTTTTCTTCCTTTTTCTCTCTCTCTCTCTCTCTCTCTCTCTCTCTCTCTCTCTCTCTCTCTCTCTCTCTCTCTCTCTCTCTCTCTCTACCTCTACCTCTACCTCTACCTCTACCTCTCTCTCTCTCTCTAGCTCTCTCTCTCCCTCACTCTCTCTCTTCCCCCTGCATGTGCTTTCAAAATAAATGTACCCTTAACAAAAAAAAGAGAGGGCTAATAAAAAGTGAGATGTCCTCTTTGCCCAGGGAAGTAGTCTGTTTTGCATTGATAGAGAGGCACTGGGAGCCTCTGGCCATTCTGCACGGCCTGTTTTCTCTCTGCCTTATCCTGCCTCCACATCTCCCCTCTCCAGTGCGGCTCCAAGGAACACTCGCAGGTCAAAGCAATAGCATTCGGTTCCCTTCCCTACCCCGCTACTTTAATTGGGGGTCTCTGGGTTATAGAATGTCTTGGTTATCACAAAGCCCCCAGAGAATACATTTCAGCAGCATAATTTCAGTCACGAGTCACCTGCATTTTTCAAATGCATCTCAGCTTCAGCTTGTTTACATTGTGGACAATGTGTCATTATCTCCTGTTCGTTCACAAAAGCAACAGAAAGGAAACAACATTCAAGACGTCATCCCTCTATGACAGGATTCAGGCATAGAAATTAGGACATAGATAGTGAACACCACCATTGATATAGTGTAGCTCTATAATCCATACTGCTCTAGGAATAAGTGTGGTCCCAGTCATCTCCTTATGAAGAGCCTGTCTTTTTGAAAAGCTCTGGGCAGACCCCGTCAGACCCCCTGTGTGTCAGCGCTCACTGCCAGTCAGTCATATCCAGTCAACCACAGCCACAATAAACATCCCCCGATTCGTTCTTCAGACCCCAGCCCAGCGCAGAGCTCCGGCGTAAAGCAGGGCTCAGAGCAGGACTCCCCAGGTTTGAGTCCGACCAGGACCAGCCGACACTGCTTCCTGTCGGGTTTAAAATGCGGGCCAAGTACAAACAAACAGGTCCTGTGGCGTGCTGCAGTGCTGTGGCCGGGCCTGGCGAGAGACCGACCTGCACAGTGTTAGAGGGGGTTCGCTGGAGACACACTGACATGTCGTGGTTAATGGGTTTTGGGTTTTGGATTGGGGTTGCCGTGGTTACGCACCCAGCCGGTTTGTTTACCATCCATCGCAAGAGCTGGTTGGACGTGAAGTTCTCCAAAGGAGTATCACCACTGAGTATTAGAGAAGTGCTCTCAGGCCAGCCTGAAACAGCTGATGTCATGGAAACGGTAGGTGGCTTTCTGGAAATATTGTATTAGTTTTTCCCTTCAGATAAACCACACATAGTCTCCTACTACTCGGTTTCAGACAGCTAGATACAGTAAACACTGATTAAACTTGTGTGTGTTCTGTTCTACACGTCAAGCTCCTGTTGAACCTTCACAGACCACTGTGGTTTACTGCCATTTCCTTCTATCTGTGTGTTAGGTTTCCACAGTGTTTATGAGTGGGGCTTGTCATGGTCGATGCCCTCAAAGCTAGTGGGGCCAGCTTTGTTTAGTATATATCGGGGCTCGCCAACCCTGTTCCTGGAGAGCTACCGTCCTGTAGGTTTTCACTCCAACCCTAATCTAGCGCACTTGATTCTAACAATTCGTTGGTTGATAAGCTGAATCAGGTTAGTTACAACTGGGGTTGGAGGAAAAACCTACAGGAGGGCAGCTCTCCATGAACAAGGTTGGAGAACCCTGATATATAGGAATATACTGTGACCAAGAAGTGAATATGTCTGAGGGGTCCTGACATGCAGCGTATCTGTCTGTCTGCACTGATAACTCCTGAGGTGAGTGTATACAACCTGGCCCAAAGGTTAGGTGAGACCCAGTAGCATTGTTAGCCAGAGTTTAGTTCACACTGATTATAACCAACCAACACTGCTTTCCAGACCAAACAACAGTCTTTCACTGTCCCAGGACAGAGTCACGGTCAGTCAGCCAATCAGATCGGTTGTTTAACAGCTACTGTTAAATACTGGGCGGCAATTATGGTTGTCCCTATGAACATGCCAACATGTCAAACAACCACTTCCTGTTAAAGTCCTCTTATCTTAATTGATGAAGTCTCAGAGGAGAGTCAGTCTGCAGTGGGAGGGAGGGGGGGGAGAGCAGCAAAGTGGCTGTCCAGTGTGTGGAGCCTGCTTATCGTCCGACCGCCTCAGCCTCACACACAGACATATTTTAATGTCAGTTTCCCAAATGCCCAAAAGAGACGGCATAGTCCATCAGAAACAATGAGGGGGAAATTAGTGCTGAGACATTTATTTTACCATTACGGGAGGCCATCATCAATCACGCATGGTAGAGAGTCTACAGACTGGAGGCTCCTCAGGGGAGGAAGGGGAGGACCATCCTCCTCAGTGAATTTCAGAAAAATGTCAATCGTAAAACATTAAAAAAGTTATCCTTTTTAGATGAAACTATACTAAATAAACTGAACAAAAATATAAACGCAACATGCAACAATTTTACTGAGTTACAGTTCATATAAGGAAAAAAGTCAATTGAAATGGATTCATTAGGCCTTAATATATGGAATTCACATGACTGGGCAGGGGCGCAGCCATGGGTGGGCCTGGGAGGGCATAGGCCCACCCACTTGGGAGCCAGGCCCACCCACTGTGGAGCCAGGCCCTGTCAATCAGAATTTGTTTATTACAGACAGATAAACTCCTCAGTTTTATCAGCTGTCTGGCTGGCTGGTCTCAGACAATCCCCCAGGTGAAGAAGCCGAATGTGGAGGTCCTGGGCTGGTGTGGTTACACATGGTCTGGAGTTGTGAGCCCAGATGGACGTATTGCCAAATTCTGTAAAATGACATTGGAGGTAGCTTGTGGTAGAGAAATGAACATTCAATTATCTGGCAACAGCTCTGGTGGACATTCCTGACATGTCCCCCCCCCCACATTCAGAAAATTCTGAAATTGCATTTTTGTCCCCCCCAGTTTTATCATTGGAATATGATACAAAACGATTCAACGGTGTGCTTTAGGACCATGCAGACGCCTCTGAGTTGTCGGGTAGGCTGTTTGGAGTGTTTATATATACAGTATATTATGTCCCCCTCACTTCTAAAACCAAGTTGGCGCCCCTGGTAATGATCATGCTGTTTAATCAGCTCCTATATATGCCACACCTGTCAGGTGGATGGATTATTTTTGCAATGGAGAAATTCTCACTAACAGGGATGTAAACTAATGTGTGCACAAAATTTGAGAGAAATAAGCTTTTTGTGCATATGGAACATTTCTGGGATCTTTTATTTCAGCTCATGAAACATGGGACCAACACTTTACATGTTGTGTTTATATTTTTGTTCATTATATATTCATGTCACCAAATAATAAATTAAAACACACACTGTTTTGCAAAGAAGGTCTACAGTAGCCTCAACAGCACTCTGTAGGGCAGCACTATGGTGTAGCTGGAGGACAGCTAGCTTCCGTCCTCCTCTGGGTACATTGACTTCAATACAAAACCTAGGAGGCTCATGGTTCTCACCCCCTTCCATAGACTTACACAGTAATTATGATAGGTTGGAGGATGTCCTCCGGAACCTATCAGAGCTCTTGCAGCATGAACTGACATATTGTCCACCCACTCAAAGGATCAGAGAATGAATCTGGTACTGAAAGCATGAGCTACAGCTAGCTAGCACTGCAGTGCATGAAATGTGGTGAGTTTAAAGACAATAGTTGAACGGTTTGGAACAAATTCATTTCTTCAAAAATGAAGGTGAAGTGAAAGAGAGAGGCAGCTATATTTAGTATTTTTATTTACTTTACTCTCAATTACTTAGGTAATGAATGCAGACAGCTACTTTAGCCTACTCAAACACTCAGCTCAAACAGAAAGGGATGCTATGTTAGCTAGCTGCTATGATAATCCAACACTGGAACTCTTCCAAGTCAAGGTAAGCTTTTGGTTTTATTAATTTATTGACAGTGGGGCCCGGTGGTGTAAGTGCTAAACTCCTTTCTGACTGTACACTGTTCTGCATGATTGTGCACATGGATTGGATTGTGGGTTTACTAACGCGTTAGTTCTAGTAGCTATGTTGAATATGACGTTATTATATGGTGACAACAATGTAGACTGTGTGTAGCGATTAGCGGTTATGATATGGAGGTTTGGCTTGGAAAGGTTTTTTCGCCTTTTCACAGATAGCTGATGTGTTGTGCATTGAAGTCAACAAGCTAAGGGGGAAAAAGGTGAGAGAAGTAGAGTGCGTAGATGTGAGAATAAATTATATAACAATCAAAGTGATCATGCTGTTCGTATGTGGCTGCTATGAAAGTGAACTATGTTTGCTTGTGATCAGAGGTGTATTCAATCTGCCGATTCTGTTGAAAAAATGGTTCCATTTTCTTAAATGGAAGCTAACGGACTGAAACGGGTATACACATACCTGAATTTGTCCAATAGAAACTCTTGTTTGCAATTGTTGGACTAATGATTACACCCTAGATCAGCTAGATGCAGGCAAGAGTGTACAAGGCAGTTATGAATGTGTCAATATTTGTCACCTTGATTCCTCAAAATTCTCTCGACCTGTGCACCTAGTGTACGTTGTAAACTTTTATTTGTAGGATAGGTTGTAGCAACCTCATGATGGGTATAGGGACATTAGAGTATCATGTAGTAACCTAAACCTATCAATGTTACATTGATCTGGGTGAATGGAATATGAATATGACAGTCATCCAATATGTTGTAATTAAAATAAGGCCATGCTCATAAAAAAAAAGAGTTGCCCTCCTTTCTCTTAAACAGCACCGACCGCCACTGTATCATAGCCATATAAAGAGACTCCACATTAATGACTGGGGTTGTTGGTAGTCAACCACCACCACCATCCTTAGCCATTAATGTGGAGCCTCTGCTTATGGCTATGTTACAACAGAATAGAGTCACAAACGTATCTCAAATATTTGCAAATCTGACAGAAAGGGACAGTTTTTTAGGGAAAAGCTACATATTTAGAACATAGCAGTATATCCAAAAGGACAAAATAACCCAACTCCTCTCCTTGTTAATCTTCTCTCCCAGTCTCCCAGACAGTCACCAAAACGTTCGCGTGTCACTTCCTCTTTAGAGGTTCGTCACTTCCTTCAGACGGCGGCAGGTAGCCTATTGGTTAGAGCGTTGGACTAGTAACCAAAAGGTTCCCTGAGCGGACAAGGTAAAAGTCTGTCGTTCTGCCCCTGAACAAGGCAGTTAACCCACTGTTCCTAGGCCGTCATTGAAAATAAGAATTTGTTCTTAACTGACTTGCCTAGTTAAATAAAGGTAAAATAAAAAAAGACAGCGAGCAAGCAGAACAAACAGCATTGTAAATAATACCCAACCAACTGCAATCTCTCCTTCCAGCCCCAAGCCCAACAAGATGGAGGCTCCTCTCCTGAGCAGTTTTATAATATAATACACTATTCATGATTTTTTATGAATATTTATTTTCCTCTGGCAATGTTTTAAATCACTCCCTCCCTTTGTTTACTCATGAATATTTTTTAGGTTGGTCATCATCCGAGCGGTGGGTGAGAGAAACTGGATGTATGGGTGCTGGTCCTATATCCTGGCGGCTGTAAAGGTAAGGATTCTTTCTCTGTCTCTCTCTCTCTCTCTCTCTCTTCCCTATGTGATTTACTTTGGAAAGACCTTGCATTTCATCATAGGATAATCTAACCTTTGAGGTGTTTTACAGACTGCCTGGGCGCCTAAAATAGGTCACTTAAGCAGGCTTAGTGTAGCAGGCCAGGCCGATACGGGGGCCTCGCGCCCCAGGGAGACCCAGCCAGCGTAATTGGTAGTTATGGCTCCCAGGCTCCATAAGCGAGGAAGAAAGTTGGCCACCTATTGTCACATTTAGGACAGCGGCTGTGACGCACTCTCATCCCGCCGCGTCAGCCACTGCCGCCACGGCGTGGGCTCATTAGCCAAACTGCATCCTAATTACTGGAAAAACCAACACTCACCTGAAAAAGCCTGTTGTCCTCTATCTCCTATCTACTCTCTCTCTCTTTCTCTCTCTCTCTCTTTCTCTCTTTCTCTCTTTCGCTCTCTCTTTCTCTCTCTCTCTTTCGCTCTCTCTCTCGCTCTCTCTCCATGTCCTCTATCTTTTTCTGTCTCCATTTTTTTTTTTAATATACGCAAAATCAGTCCCTGTGTTTTGTACAAAAGTGGGGTAGTAAAAATAATGGCCGTCTATAAAAAGTACCGAACATTAGGTTAATATGTCACCCATTTCACATTTTTAACCTTTTTCTGAGTGAGAGAGGAAGAGTGAGAGAGGAAGAGAGAGAGAGACAGAGAGAGACAGAGAGGGACAGAGAGGGGGAAAGGCATAATGAAAAGGCCTAAATGACAGTAGGTTGACAGTGGGATTGGCTGGTAAATGACTCCGGAGTGTCTCGCCTGCGGAGAGGGGATGGAGGAAGCTCCCAGTAGAGCTGATTAATTCCAGTCGCAGTGGCTGCCAGGGGAGCAGAGGGTTAGCGGCGGCGGCACGGAGCGCAGAGAGGAGCCTATTACCCACACTGCCGCTGAAACCCATCTAATCAGCTACAGCGCGACCTGGCTCCCAGAGACAAACTTTCCAGGGCTCGCTCCCCATTCGTTCCACACGGGGACTTAAATACGGAGGAGGTGAGGGAGGGCACCCGGTTTGGGGAGGGGTACAAAGGATTTTCTTTTCAAAAGATGGTTAGGAGCTTTGTAAGAAAGAAATCCTCTGCTTGCCTCTCGCACTCTCCTTCTCTCTCTCTCCTTCTCTCTCTCTCTCTCTCTCTCTCTCTCTCTCTCTCTCTCTCTCTCTCTCTCTCTCTCTCTCTCTCTCTCTCTCTCTCTCTCTCTCTCTCTCTCTCTCTCTCTGTGTGCACAGAGCAGATTCCTGGGTCTTTGATAGTGACAGACCTTCCTGTGTAGCAGCTGAAAGTGTGACCAGATATGAATATGTCAGAGCATTTAATCCCAGCGCTGCTCTCAAAGCCTCCTGAAACTATGTCAGAAGTGAAACACACACACACAGAAGCACTATGTCAGTGAAACATACAGTACATTACACACACATACACACTGCCATCCATCCATCTGTCGGCTGCTTGACACCATGCGTGCATCATTCTCCAAACAGAGAGATGAAGGACTCATATCAGTGTGATTGACCCTGGATGGGAAGTGAAGTGTATAACTCTCTTCAACATACAAGCCTCTCTGGACCAGGCATCCCTATCAAGTCACTGCTGCTGTTTATGAAAATCGTAAAAATAACAGTTTCCATGTATTTACATGCAGGTAGGTGGTAAGGCGTATATACTGTACATGCTGCTTGCTGTGTAGACCTGTCTGTGTAAACAAGCATGCGTGTTTATGTGCCTTGCCTCCTACTCTTGGAGGAAAGTGTATGTACACACAGAGCCATCTGTACTGTACAGCCACACACAGACTGACACCACCTACTCATGTTCCAGTCGTTCCAGAACAGATAGAACCCTTCAACAGAGGGTTCCCTCTCCGTGAGGAATGTTCTCCCTCCCGCCTTCCCTCCGTCCAGCACCCGTTGAGAAAGGTCATGAATAATCCATGTTACGTACTGTGCCCTAACTGAACTGTTCAAATATTGATCTTGCCCAATCATAATAAAGCCAAATGATTGAAAGCGATCCATCACGAGAAACGTTCGGTCTGCTCCTTCTACGGGTTTAACTTGCTGAATTTCCCCTCGCCCCAGCACTACATTACGGCTCAATAATAATAACGATGCTATCAGCGGTGGCTATAGCTGCAGAGTTAGCCTGTGAAAGGTGCTCTGTTGTCATGCTAATTAGGTGACAACAAATCCATAACATTATTAAATACACTTGGAGGATTACTCTCCATCCTCACTCATCTATGGAAGGAAGGAATAAATATTTGCCAACGCTCCTCTCTGTGTGTGTGTGTGTGTGTGTGTGTGTGTGTGTGTGTGTGTGTGTGTGTGTGTGTGTGTGTGTGTGTGTGTGTGTGTGTGTGTGTGTGTGTGTGTGTGTGTGTGTGTGTGTGTGTGTGTGTGTGTGTGTGTGTGTGTGTGTGTGTGTGTCCGTGTGCGTGTGCGTGTTCCTGTATGCATCTGTCTTAGGAAGATAGAGGAGATGTGTGTGTGTCCGTGTGTAGCTGAGCTGCTTGAGGAAAGCAAGTTAGGCCTCCGACTCTGTGATTTGAAACTCACCCCAGCGTTTCATGTGGTCATTAATGCCCCTAAAGGTGAGTGTGCATCACCGCATTCTTAAGTAAGCGTAATATTCACAGGTTTTAATTAGTTTTGAAATATTAAACCCAGCCGCACATCGTCGTCGCTATTGTTGAGCTCTTAATTTCCCGAGCAATTAAGCCGAGGCCCTCATTTATCAGTGTGTGTTCATTTGCTGGAAACCTAGTCACTTTTTATTAATTGATGCCATTGATATCCTGAGGTAAAATTAATGTGCATACACCAGAGGTCATGCCGGCAGTAGAAGCTAGCTAGCTAGCTCTGGATGAGCCCAAAGATGAATAGGAAGTGGACGATAGGCAGATTACACCTGAGATGTGTTGAGACATTAACAATCACACTGGGGATTCCGGCTGAAGCGGGAAAGAGGAGAAAATTGAGGAAAATGCCTCCTGTTTTTTTCTGTGGCCATCTGTTTTTGTGCGGGAGGGGGGAAATTATCTTAATGCCTTTAAGAGGGAAACAATTATAGCCTTAACCTCTTTGCTTCTCCTCCCTTTGCTTCCCCCGTTACACTACCCAGAAGGAATCCCATTTTTACCAAAGCCAGAATGTACTGTTATATGTTTCTTACGAGAATACTCTTACATACCAGGAAGATAAGATATGTTTGTAATAATGATGTTTGTTTGTGACCAACTGCAGTTGTTTATTAGTTTTGTGTTCGGTGAATCACAAACGAATATAATATTATTTTAACGATATTAGCGTTGTTGCTGGAGTTTGTGCAGTACACTACTTTTAAAACAATGAAACCATTCTCTCTAGTTAGCAGTACTGGAGAGTTCCAACAGCAGACACCTGCTAAGAGCATGTTAACAACAGCAGCGTGATCATGTTGGGGACATCAGGGGACAGACAGCACCATCAAGGTGTCTCTGTGGTGTCTGTACAGGTGTTGCTGCCATTCTGCCTGCCAGACACATTTCTACTGATGTCAGGCCAACAATAGTAGAGCATTTGTATAATTCCATAATCCCCCAGTCATGGTTGTGTATAAATATGTACCCAGGAGATTATTACCAATACCTGTTGCTGGTGGTTTGATTGATGTTGCTCATCCTAAAACATTTACGGCGAGAACATTTAATGGACTTTTTATATCAAAATTCATTAAAAAATAAACATCCACAACAATATCTAATAATGGATGAGTTATTGATTGGTCGACGTTTAGTTATTTTGATGATTTTGTTATAGTTACAGTTGCACCACCAAACATATCATGGAGGAAACAAAACCCATGTTACACAGCAGCCTGCCAGTGCAGGTTGAAACCTATTTGAAATCACATACAGAACACAACAAATAGTAGACCAACAAGGAGAGAAATAGAGCCAACAAGGAGAGCCACCCAGGGCCCCGGAGGTCAGCATGTTACCCAGAGAGAGTGAGAGGTATCTGGGGGACCTGGGCTGATCTTGACCCCCCTGTCCTGAGGGTGTTTTGGCTGGCTCCTGGCTGTGGTGGTGCTATGTCAGGCAGGTTGTTGCTGCTCTACCCTGTGAATGTGCTAATATGCTCCCATTTCTCATCCCGACAGTCAGTAAAGCACTGGGGCAAAATATTCTGTCTCCCTGAGCAGCCCCTAATAAATTGTCCTTTCATCCACGCCTAAGACTACCTTCCCTCTCTCGCCCTCTATCCATCCATCCATCCCCCTCTCTCTCTCTCTCTCGCTCTCCCTCCACCCCCGTCTTCTCTCTTTGTAGACTCACCTGGCCCCTGTGGTTTCTAGAACTGGCACAGTTGCCCTGGCACTCAATAAACCATAAACCAGGGGGCACAGGCCAGTCCTTCAGCCTGCTACAATGCACTCTGGGTAATAGATGAGGAGAGGAGGAGAGAATAAGGGGAAGGGGGAGAATGAGGGAGGGGGAGGTAGGGAGGTAGGACAAACCCAGTGCCAGGGGTTCCACAGTGGTAACGCTAGTCTCTCCATGCTAACGCAGGGGGCTAACTAGAGAGAGTGTCTGCTGTGTTGATATCCCTCCTCTCCTCCACTGCCTATAGCGGAAGGTTTAATGAGAGAGAGGCTAGCAGAGACACCCCCTCCCTCCTGGCTTTGGTCCCTTCTGGAAGAGAAAAACACAGAGCCTCTCCTCTCCTCTTCCCTCTCTCCTCTTCCCTCTCTCCTCTTCCCTCTCTCCTCTTCTCTCATCCGCTCCACACATCGTCACATCACCACAGCGCTGCTTCCGCTTTGTAATTGTGCAATTAGTGCCACAGCCTGGTTTTCATATCACAAATGGCTGGCTCGTGGTATTAAAGAACCTAAAGTTCTATCCTAGCAGGCTTGGCTGGGAGAGGTGCATTAAGGGCAGCGTTTTGTAAAATGTGAGCCAATTTATCATGATCTGTTTTTCGTTCCCTCCCACCACTCACCACCCCACTCCCTTGTCTTTCAGTCTGACCTTCCTCTGGGTTTTGTGGAGGTTCAATTTGCTCATTGTTACTTGCTTGCATAATTTTCAACGGCTGCACACACAGAGAGAGACGAGCACCCACTTGCACCACAGCCACACACACACACCAACAGAACACACACACACACACACACACAATAGAACACACATGCACACACAGACACACACACACACCAACAGAACACATACACACATGCACAGACACACACACCAACAGAGCACACACACACACTAACACAATAAAATACACACACACACACACCAACAGCACATGCATGCGACTGATTGCTACCGCTGACACTTTGCTTTCTCTGTCGCTCTCTACCTCTCTCCCTTTCCCTCTCCAAGCAAAATCTACTAATTTACAGTGGGGAGAACAAGTATTTGATACACTGCCGATTTTGCAGGTTTTCCTACTTACAAAGCATGTAGAGGTCTGTAATTTTTATCATAGGTACACTTCAACTGTGAGAGACGGAATCTAAAACAAAAATCCAGAAAATCACATTGTATGATTTTTAAGTAATTCATTTGCATTTTATTGCATGACATAAGTATTTGATCACCTACCAACCAGTAAGAATTCCAGCTCTCACAGACCTGTTAGTTTTTCTTTAAGAAGCCCTCCTGTTCTCCACTCATTACCTGTATTAACTGCACCTGTTTGAACTCGTTACCTGTATAAAAGACACCTGTCCACACACTCAATCAAACAGACTCCAACCTCTCCACAATGGCCAAGACCAGAGAGCTGTGTAAGGACATCAGGGATAAAATTGTAGACCTGCACAAGGCTGGGATGGGCTACAGGACAATAGGCAAGCAGCTTGGTGAGAAGGCAACAACTGTTGGCGCAATTATTAGAAGATAGAAGAAAATAGAAGAAGTTCAAGATGATGGTCAATCACCCTCGGTCTGGGGCTCCATGCAAGATCTCACCTCGTGGGGCATCAATGATCATGAGGAAGGTGAGGGATCAGCCCAGAACTACACGGCAGGACCTGGTCAATGACCTGAAGAGAGCTGGGACCACAGTCTCAAAGAAAACCATTAGTAACACACTACGCCGTCATGGATTAAAATCCTGCAGCGCACACAAGGTCCCCCTGCTCAAGCAGGCGCATGTCCAGGCCCGTCTGAAGTTTGCCAATGACCATCTGGATGATCCAGAGGAGGAATGGGAGAAGGTCATGTGGTCTGATGATTCAAAAATAGAGCTTTTTGGTCTAAACTCCACTCGCCGTGTTTGGAGGAAGAAGAAGGATGAGTACAACCCCAAGAACACCATCCCAACCGTGAAGCATGGAGGTGGAAACATCATTCTTTGGGGATGCTTTTCTGCAAAGGGGACAGGACGACTGCACCGTATTGAGGGGAGGATGGATGGGGCCATGTATTGCGAGATCTTAGCCAACAACCTCCTTCCCTCAGTAAGAGCATTGATGATGGGTCGTGGCTGGGTCTTCCAGCATGACAACGACCCGAAACACACAGCCAGGGCAACTAAGGAGTGGCTCCGTAAGAAGTATCTCAAGGTCCTGGAGTGGCCTAGCCAGTCTCCAGACCTAAACCCAATAGAAAATCTTTGGAGGGAGCTGAAAGTCCGTATTGCCCAGCGACAGCCCCGAAACCTGAAGGATCTGGAGAAGGTCTGTATGGAGGAGTGGGCCAAAATCCCTGCTGCAGTGTGTGCAAACCTGGTCAAGAACTACAGGAAACGTATGATCTCTGTAATTGCAAACAAAGGATTCTGTACCAAATATTAAGTTCTGCTTTTCTGATGTATCAAATACTTATGTCATGCAATAAAATGCTAATTAATTACTTAAAAATCATACAATGTGATTTTCTGGATTTTTGTTTTAGATTCCGTCTCTCACAGTTGAAGTGTACCTATGATAAAAATTACAGACCTCTACATGCTTTTTAAGTAGGAAAATCTGCAAAATCGGCAGTGTATCAAATACTTGTTCTCCCCACTGTATATGCTGGGGCTAAACGGTATTCATTTGTAAGATGGCAAGCTGTATAACACTGGTAATTCCTCCTAACCAATTTCCTGCGCTCTCCCCTTTAGCTGTCATAAGCAGTGCATTAAGCGAGTGAGGCAAATCCTCTCCCATTCAGCGCCATTGGCTTTTTCCCTCACTCACTCTGTCTCACTCTTTCTCTCTTTCCCTCTCTCTCTCTCTCTCTTTCTTCCCTTCTCTCTCCGTCACCCACTCGTCACCCCCGTCTCCACGGCTGCAGGTTGCCACGGAGAAGATTTACTATGCACGCCTATTCACTCAACCATCCCCTCTTTTTACACCCCCACTCTCTCCCCTGTTCCCTCTTCATCTCCCTCTCCCTCCCTCACTGCTCCACCCGGCTTCCCCTCTTCCATTGTGAGGAGCTGTAGCAGGGCTGAGGCTCTGAGGCTGACACCCCGGCTTGTCAGGCCCCCATTGGCTTATCACCCCAGGCAAGAACTACCGGCGCTCACCCCAGCAAACACCTGCCCCCTCCAGCTGAGGCGGAGCGCTTGAGGAGCTGGAGGAGAGGAGAGGCAGGCAGGGCCCTGAGCTTAGTGCTCTTATCATACTGCCACACTGGATCCCATACTCCCTCCAACAGGATCAGCCTCTCTACTGGCCCTTATCTCATATCTTAAAGCTTAAAAAGCTCTGGCTCTGATAGCTTTTTTATTATTTTTATTCTCCCGCTCTTCTCTCACTCTTTTTTTCTCTCTGAGCGTTTCTTTCTTTCTTTTGCTAGTTCTTTCTTTCACAACCGCTCCAGTTTCTTCTTTCTTTCTTTATTCTGTGAGGGTTTTTTTTGTCTGCGGCGGCGTGTCCTGGAGGCCCTACTCTGGGGGTGATGGGCGAGGGCACTTGCGTACCCCCTGGCATATCCCACAATCCTCTCTGCTTCGCTTCTGATCCCACCTTTTTAGCTGATTGTAATCAGCGATGCGGCGATGACCAATCGCTCACTCCACCACTGCTCTCTCTCCCGGCAAATAAATAAATAAATACATATTTTGTTAACGTCTTTTTGACAACCACTCAATCAAACGTGATAATTTGAATTCAGCAAGCCTACACAGGTTGACATATTTACCACTGGATAAAAAAACTACTTTAATAACAATCAGGGTAATGACAATAATGACATGTCTTATCCAGAGCAACATGACCAGCTTGACAGACTTGTTCAATGACATCTTTACTACCAATGGATATTAATAATAAAAAGCTGTGTGAAAAACTGTTGAAGTAATTCTTGGAATAGATGGGTATTGTTTCTTGTACACACACACACACACAAACAAACACATCCGACACACACAGAAACACACACACATAGGTACACACACACACACACATACAGTGCCTTGCAAAATTATTCAGACACCTTGGATTTCTTCACATTTTATTGTGTTACAAAGTGGGATTAAAATGGATTAAATTGTCATTTTTTTCTCAATAATCTACACAAAATACTCTGTAATGTCAAAGTGGAGTTTTTTTTTTTTATTATGTTTTTTTAAATTTTATATTTATATATCAAATCAAATCAAATGTATTTATATAGCCCTTCGTACATCAGCTGATATCTCAAAGTGCTGTACAGAAACCCAGCCTAAAACCCCAAACAGCAAGCAATGCAGGTGTAGAAGCACGGTGGCTAGGAAAAACTCCCTAGAAAGGCCAAAACCTAGGAAGAAACCTAGAGAGGAACCAGGCTATGAGGGGTGGCCAGTCCTCTTCTGGCTGTGCCGGGTGGAGATTATAACAGAACATGGCCAAGATGTTCAAATGTTCATAAATGACCAACATGGTCAAATAATAATAATATATATAGTCGTTGCATAAGTATTCCCTCAGTCAACACCTTTGGCATCGATTACAGCTGTGAATCTTCTTGGGTAAGTCTCTAAGAGATTTCCACACCTGCATTGTGCAACATTTGCCTATTATTCTTTTTAAAAATCTTCATGCTCTGTCAAGATGTTGGGGATCATTGCTAGACAGCTATTTTCAGGATTTAAGTTTAAACTGTCACTTAGCCACTTGGGAACATACAATGTCTTCTTGGTAAGCAACTCCAGTGTAGATTTGGCCTTGTGTTGTAGGTTATTGTCCTGCTGAAAGATGAATTCCTCTCCCAGTGTCTGGTGGAAAGCAGACTGAACCAGATTTTGCTCTAGGATTTTTCCTGTGCTTAGCTCCATCCCTTTTCTTTTTATCCTGAAAAACTCTTTGCAGATGTCAAGAATACCCATACCATTATGCAGCCACCTCCATGCTTGAAAATAAGGAGGCAGTTACTCACACATAGGGCTTTGCATTTAGGACAAAATGTCTATTCCTTTGACATGTTTTTTTGCAGTATCACATACAATATACATGTCTTGGTATATTTGTATTCTGTATATTTGTATTCTTCTTTTCACTCTGTCATTTAGGTCATTATCGTGGAGGCACTACAATGTTGTTGATCCATCCTCAACTCTCTTCCATCCCAGCCATCACCAATGGCCTCATGGTAACATCCCTGAGCAGTTTCATTCCTGTCCTGCAACTCAGTTCAGAAGGACGACTGTATATTTGATGTGTCTGGGTGGTTTAATACGTAATCCACCGCATAATTATTAACTTGAGCATGCTTAATGATATATTCAATGTCTGATTTGTTATTGTTACCCATCTATCAATCACTGCCCTTCTTTACGAGCCCTTCGAAAAGCTCCCTGGTCTTTGTAGTTGAAATTCAACACTTGACTGAGGGGCTTTACAGATGTCGTATGTATGGGAGACAGAGGAAGAGCTAGTCATAAAAAAATCATGTCAACCTCTATTACTTGACACAGCGTGAGTCCATGTAACTATTTATGTGATTTGTTAAGCCACGTTTTACTCCCGAACTAATTTAGGCTTGCCTAAACAAACGGGCTGAATCCTTACGCAACAACTATATTTTAGTCGTTTTGTAGTCATGTTTTTTCATTTTTATGAATTTTTCTGCCGCTTTGATATTGCAGAGTATTTTGTGTAGATTGTTGACCAAAAGAATTATAATTAAATCAATTTTAATCCCACGTTGTAACAATAAAATGTGAAGAAATCCAAGGGGTCTGAATACTTCTGCGTTGCACTGCATGTCCAGTATACACTTATATTCCCTTGTACAGTGCAGGCCAAATATATTATGTCTACAATTTGACTCTACTCTACTTCCTAACACTTTGGGCATATGACCTTTCACACGACACATATAGCACTGTTCATCACAAAGGTGTCAATTCTGGAGATCCATCTAGATGTGACACCTTCACAACAACAACAACAACAAACACTGTTGACAAACCCATGTTGATCGAAACTCGCTCTCTGCGAGGTAGCTTCTCTGCCACCTTGGCGTTAATGCTTCCATATCTACTTGTCAAACACCCACTTGTTTTGAAATTTCCACAAGACTCTTAGCACCGTCCGCCTGGCCGTGGCATTAATACCGACATGAGTAGCAATCATTGTTGTGCTGTTTAGAGTGCAGAACATGTTGCAAACTTTTTTGAGGACTTCCAAGGGTTCCTGAATTTCATTATTTTTTGTTTCACCCCCATTTTGATGATAAGTGGCCAACTACCTGCTCAACATGAGGTCAGAGCGGGTGAGTGGACTCATCCATTTCCATCTCACACGGGGGTGCTAATCAGGCTTGAGGATTATGCAAACTAACCCCATTGTTGCTATTTCACGTCCACAGGCAGATTTGTAAATAGACAGAAATATCCCCAACATGAATCAATAGGCTATGTACAAAACTGAACATTAAAAAACACAGCACATAGCTTATGAGGTTAATCATGTTTCACAACAGAAATGACTGTGTTCTTGTTGTGGTTGACAACCATTGTTGCGGTGTATCAATTGTTCCCTGATCCAGTCTGGGTGAGGGGAGAGGTGTTTGGGTGTGGAGAGTTATGGGTAACAAGGGAAACAGAGAGGATTAGGGGAGCTGTGAGGAGCCGAGGGGAGCTGCTGTGGTTGGTTGTCCCTCCAGGAGGTCAAGTGTGTGCTCCGTCTGGTGTTTCTGGGTGACCTGGCAGATGACACTGCTTAAATATTCCCCTCCTTCCATCCCCGCTTGATGATGAGGCTCACCCCGCTTGATGATGCAATTGGCATTCTCAACACTCTCCCTGCTGTTGCTCTCTCTCTCTCTCTCTCTCTCGCTCTCTCTCTCTCTCTCTCTCTCTCTCTCTCTCTCTCTCTCTCTCGTTGGACTAAGCCTTGGCGATACCACACACACTGAGAGAACCCCATACTTAAGGAAGTGACACAGCAGATAATTGAAATGTATTTGCAATTATGGAAGTAGAATACTCACCATCTCCCTTTTTCCTCCATTAATATCTCCACGGCAACAATCCCAGAGCTGCGTTTACAAGCCAACGTGGAAGCGTTGCACACTGTAATAGCCGGTGGAAGTTAATGTAGCTTGAACAGGCCTCCTAATTATCCTTGTCTCTGTCATATTTGTCTACTTGAACGTTCCTAAATGCCACACACATTAATTACCTCCGCGCAGGTATGTATGGAGAGACACTATCTGTGGCTGTGCGTGCGTGCGTGCGTGCGTGCGTGCGTGCGTGCGTGCGTGCCTGCGTGTGTGTGCGTCTGTGTGTGTGTCTCCGTGCTGATGAGGCAAACCCATGTAGAGGAGAGGAGGGAGACAGGGAACTGTTGCCCCCCCCCACACCTTTTGTCAGACAGGTTGCTCAAGAAAAATCGAAAAATCGACGTCAGTCCAGATACCCAGGACATCGGGAGATCGGGAAACCGGCCACTAGGGGCAACAGTTAGCACTATTACCATCAAGTAGGCTTGGGTTTTGCTCTGGCGTTGTGGATGGGAGTGGTGGATGGGTGTAAGTCGCGTGTTCAATCCCAGTCAAAGGCACTCGTTTATATTTGTTTTGTTTTGACCCTATCCCAAATCTTAACTTTCAACTTTACCATTCGGAACTAATACTTAACTTAACCAGCCGCGAGACCCCAGCAACAGCAGCGGTGCAACCTGGGGTGCAGCTGCAGCAGGAGGAGCAACCTGGGGTGCAGCTGCAGCAGGAGGAGCAACCTGGGGTGCAGCTGCAGCAGGAGGAGCAACCCAGGGTGTCCAAAACACGTCAACATTTGACGTTTGGACAAATGTTGGAATCTGAAGTCAAATTGGTCAAACCGTGAGATTTTGTTGCTTTTTCTAATGTACTTATTAATTTGATAACTTTTCGTGCTGAGGTAATTTTCTTTTTTTCTGTTAGGGAGTGAATGTAATTCATAATAAGGGTTACATGGCCAAAATCAGACCTCTCTGGAATGAAAATGGATGGCCCTCCCTTCAGCAAAATATATTTTACCTAAACACTCCCTGACCCTCCCCTATACTCAAAATAATAATGAAACCAAAGTGGATATCAGAGAACATATAGCCTTTCATGTCATGCATCATTTTACATATTAGAAGAATGTTTTTAATACCACACAAATTACCGAAATGACAGGCTAAGAATGAATTAAATCAGAGACGCCATTAGGAATCTGAGTTATGCCTACCTTTCCACCCCAGAGGGAGTAGGTCTACCTTTCCACCCCAGAGGGAGTAGGCCTACCTTTCCACCCCAGAGGGAGTAGGCCTACCTTTCCACCCCAGAGGGAGTAGGCCTACCTTTCCACCCCAGAGAGAGTAGGCCTACCTTTCCACCCCAGAGGGAGTAGTCCTACCTTTCCACCCCAGAGGGAGTAGGCCTACCTTTCCACCCCAGAGGGAGTAGGCCTACCTTTCCACCCCAGAGGGAGTAGTCCTACCTTTCCACCCCAGAGGGAGTAGGTCTACCTTTCCACCCCAGAGGGAGTAGGCCTACCTTTCCACCCCAGAGGGAGTAGGCCTACCTTTCCACCCCAGAGGGAGTAGGCCTACCTTTCCACCCCAGAGGGAGTAGTCCTACCTTTCCACCCCAGAGGGAGTAGGCCTACCTTTCCACCCCAGAGGGAGTAGTCCTACCTTTCCACCCCAGAGGGAGTAGGCCTACCTTTCCACCCCAGAGGGAGTAGGTCTACCTTTCCACCCCAGAGGGAGTAGGCCTACCTTTCCACCCCAGAGGGAGTAGGCCTACCTTTCCACCCCAGAGGGAGTAGTCCTACCTTTCCACCCCAGAGGGAGTAGTCCTACCTTTCCACCCCAGAGGGAGTAGGTCTACCTTTCCACCCCAGAGGGAGTAGTCCTACCTTTCCACCCCAGAGGGAGTAGTCCTACCTTTCCACCCCAGAGGGAGTAGTCCTACCTTTCCACCCCAGAGGGAGTAGTCCTACCTTTCCACCCCAGAGGGAGTAGGCCTACCGACACAGAAAAACGTAAGCTTTAACTGCTGGCTACTTTCCTTCCATGGCTAAACCCAGTGAGAGAAGGTCACAAGTGTTTCCCTAAAAGCTGTCTGTGTTTAAACATCTTCTATTGTACAGAAAGTGAATAGCTTAATCAATTGATAGCGACCGAATTAGATTACTTACGAATTGCAAAAATCGCTGAAGCTGAAGACTTACATTTCCCTCACTAACTTTAAACATCAGCTATCTGAGCAGCTAACCGATCGCTGCAGCTGTACATAGTCCATCTGTAAATAGCCCACCCAATCTACCTACCTCATCCCCATATTGTTTTTATTTACTTTGCTGCTCTTTTGCACACCAGTATCACTACTTACACACCATCATCTGCTCATCATCTGCTCATCTATCACATCTAGCACTGCTTTGCTTTATCTTGGCCAGGTCGCAGTTGTAAATGAGAACTTGTTCTCAACTAGCTTACCTGGTTAAATAAAGGTGAAATAAAAAATAATGAAAAAATAAAAACTTCTCAAGCAAAGCAACATGTTTGTCTCCCCGGCTATAGAAGGTTGTAGCTCAGTCTCTGAATGGCAAAGAAACTAAACAATGCTATTCCCATATGCATCAGCGTCACGTCTTTCCTGGGTATTTTACAGCTTGTTTCCAGCATAAAGCATTGGGTACCAAAGCACTGTTATAGATCACTTTATATAATCGGATCCGTTTAATTTTCTTCGAAATCTTAAGCTGACAAGAGATAGGCCTGTGCTTTTTGTCATTTTCTTTAATAAAAGGTAGGCCTATGCCATACCCTCTCATACCCCCTCAATTTGAGTCGTGATTTTAATTAACAGGCCTTCACTGATACGGAGGTAGGCTATTTAAAGAGTGCATGCAGGGTGGAGGAATTCACCGAAATATCTATGGATATTTCAACAAATTACATGACCCTCCCCTGGACTAGATAAAAAAAATACTAAACCCTCCCCTTAACTGAAATTCAAAAAGCGTGACCCTCCCCCATTTTCATCCAAGTAACCATTCTGTAAATTTCGATTAATTCTTTATTAAACAACTGATTGACCGATGTCGGTTCAATTAAATTTCCATTTAGTTTTTTTTTTGTGAGCCCAACATGCAGTTACTGTAGCGAGAAATCCAATAATTCACGAGAGAAATTAAGTCACTATGTGGTATGCTGGGCTGAAGGGAGTTGTAGTTTTCGTTAAGCAAATATTTAACCTAGTTCAGTGCAGAAACTTGGTAATGAACTACAATGACCATAATCCACCACTCCTGTTCTTTTCCGGCTTGAACCGGGATGGATACACTTCAGTGGCGGTAGGTGCCCTTTAAGATGACGGCGGATGGTATTTTTTTCACGAGCATGGCCTTATTTCTATTACAGCATATTGGATGACTGTCATTCATGTTCCATTCACCCAGTTCAGTGTAACATTGTCAGGTTTAGGTAACTACATGATACTCTAATTTCCCTATAACCATCATGAGGTTGTTACAACCTAGCCTATGAATGAAAGTTTACAACATAGGTGCACACAGGTCAAGAGAAAAAATTGAGGTGACAGACAGTGACACATGGACAGACAATGACACATTCAATACAGCCTTGCACATTGTTGCCTGCATCTAGCTGATCTCGGCTGTACTCACTAGTCCAACATTTGCAAACGAGAGTTCCTATTGGACAAATTCAGGTATGTTTATCCCTGTTTCGTTCCGTTTACTTCCGCTTAAGAAATGTTCAACAGAATCGGCAGAATGTATGCACCCCTGAGCACGTGTAAACACAGTTCACTTTCACAGAAGCCACGTTATATTCCTTCTATGCGCTCTCCTCCTCTCACCTTTTCTCTTCAGCTGTATGTGACCAGGCAAAAAAAACGTTCCAAACCACATCATAACCACTACACACAGCCTACATCGATGTCACCATATTAGCTAAAGTAACATCATAGTCAACATAGCAAATAGAACTAACACATTAGTAAACCCGCTACAATCATGCAGTAGTCAGTAAGCAGTTTAACAATTACACAGGCAGGCCCCGGTGGCAATAAATTAGTTAAACCAAAAGCTTGCCTTGACTTGGAAGAGTTCCAGTGTTGTGTTGGATAGTCATAGCCAGCTAGATAACATAGCATCCCTCTTTTTGTTAAACTATCTAGCTGCATTTGCTAGCTAAGTAAGTGAAACTGAAAGTAAAAAAAATACAAAATCTCTCTCTCGCTCTCTTTCTATCTTGCTTCTCCTTCATTTTTGAAGAAATACATTTGTTCAAAACTGTTCAACTGTTGTCTTCCTCTCTCTTTGAGACAACTGCTGCAATGCTAGCTAGCTGTAGCTCATGCTTTCAGTACCAGATTTATTCTCTGATTCTTTGATTGGGTGGACAACATGTCAGTTCATGATGCAAGAGCTCTGATAGATTGGAGGACAGCCTCCGGAAGTTGTCATAATTACTATGTAAGTCTATGGAAGGGGGTGAGAACCATGAGCCTCCTAGGTTATATATTGAAGACAATGTACCCAGACCACAGAAGGACAAAAGCTAGCTGTCCTCCGGCTACACCATGGTGCTACCCTACAGAGTGTTGTTGAGGCTACTGTTGACCTTCATTGCAAAACAGTGTGTTTTCATCAATTATTTGGTGACGTGAATATATTTAGTATAGTTTTATCTAAAAAGGATAACTTTTTAAAATGTTTTACAGTTGTTATCTTTATAAAATTCACTGAGGCGGATGGTCTCCCCTTCCACTGATACACTGTATACCTGCTACATAAGGTTAAATACACATGGACCGTGTGCATGAGAGAGGAATGTACACGATGACGAGAGAGAGAAATGGAGAATTCGTGGAAGTATGCCTTTTCTACTTTGAAGAACTAGTCAAATGATTTAGTCAGACAGCTCTGCAGCATACTTAGGCAGGCTAGCCTAGATACATAGGATGACTAAAGACTGTACAGTATGTGGAGAACAGAGATGATAGATGGCTGGCTGGCTGGCTGGCTGGCTGGCTGGCTGGCTGGCTGGCTGGCTGGCTGGCTGGCTGGCTGGCTGGCTGGCTGGCTGCTACTGCCTGAGCAGAGATGATAGATGGCTGGCTGGCTGTCTGGCTGGATGGCTGGCTGGCTGGCTGGTTGGCTGGCTGGCTGGTTGGCTGGCTGGTTGGTTGGCTGGCTGGCTGGCTGGTTGGCTGGCTGGCTGGCTGGCTGGCTGGCTGGTTGGTTGGTTGGCTGGCTGGTTGGCTGGCTGGCTGGTTGGCTG
>NC_092095.1:57728264-57755764 GCF_045679555.1 Salvelinus alpinus | reverse complement strand
GAGAGAGAGAGAGAGAGAGAGAGCTTCCTCCGGACAGACGGCAGTCTGGGAGGCTGGGTTGGTTTCCCGGCAGGCCTGCAGAGTGGTGGTAGGGGGTATATTTTCATGTGACTGGGCCTCAGGAAGCAGTGGTCTGGCCAGGAATCACCTCAGGGCCTGTTTTCTATAGGAGCAGTGTTCAGACCCTGGGAGTTGTAGACGCCTGTCTGCCCGCAACTAACATGACTGTGTCTGCCTGCTTGTCTGTCTGTGTCTCAGTGTGTCTGTGATTGTCGGTTTCTCTGTCTGTCTGCGTCTGTCTGTGTCTCGGTGTGTCTGTGATTGCCGGTTTCTGTGTCTGTCTGTCTGCGTCTGTCTGTCTGTGTCTCGGTGTGTCTGTGGTTGTCGGTTTCTGTGTATGTCTGTCTGTCTGTCTACGTCTGACTGTCTGTCTGTGTCTCAGTGTGTCTGTGGTTGTCAGTTTCTGTGTCTGTCTGTCTGTCTGTCTGTCTGTCTGTCTGTCTGTCTGTCTGTCTGTCTGTCTGTCTGTCTGTCTGTCTGTCTGTCTGTCTGTCTGTCTGTCTGTCTGCATCTATCTGTGTCTCGGTGTGTCTGTGGTTGTCGGTTTCTGTGTCTGTCTGTCTGCCTGCCCCACTGCCTGTCATAAAAGGTTGGGGTCTCCATGGTTCATAATTCCTCCCAGACACTTACACCTAACAGCCCCCACTGAAACTGCCCATGCTGACCGCTGCAACAAAGCCAGCAATTTGCTGTGGGCTCTTAGAGTTATTCCACTTTTCCCAAGCTTGCAGTTTGCCGTTAATGTATTTTCTCAGAAAACAAACCAGAGTTTTTTTTCTAATCCAGTGCAGTGCAGAGACGTTCCATGAAAAGGCTTGTTTATACTTTGTCTATCGACAGGTATGCTGGTCAAAACAACATTTCATTTATACTCAGGTGGAATGTTTGTAGACTGTCGCTGAGCCTGTCAGTTTCCTTGTCGCACGGACATGAGAAAATGTTAAGTCTCTGAGACTGTCGCAACGTCCGTTGTCGTGGTTACCGGACTGCCACAGCAACCAGACCAAATCGTCCTGTGACAAGACTTTTATAATTCTCAGATAGAATGACCTAGTTTTATTTAGTCACACACACAACTGTCAGCTGTTTTCTGTACTCTCCCCATTACCTTGTAAATAGTGATGGTGTTGTGGCCTTGTTTTCCTGTAATAAGGAATAAAAGGAGCTAAAATGAAGATGTTGTCGGCTATACTCTGTTCAGTATTTCAACTGGCTAGCCAACTAGCTAACTAGAAACCAACCAAAAAATTGTTTAGAAAATTGCTTTTAGTTGCCTGCCTTTTTACGTTGACATTTACTGAATTCATTTTTTAAACGGATGAGTTTATTGGTGTTTTAATAGTTTAGTTTAATGTGCTATCTGGAGCACTGGGCTGCTGATGTCATGCAGAGGCTGTTGTTTTGTCTTTATATTTTTTCATAACGACAATGTCGAATGACAATAGAATGTTAACGTCGCTGCGACAATTGTCTACAGACATGTCGATAGACGGACTGTAAACCAGCCTTAAAGGTTGATCTAGGCCAGGCCTGGGAGATTCCAGTCCTCGGGGGCCTGATTGGTGTCACAGTTTTCCCCTCATCCCTAGCAAACACACCTGATTTAAACAAATTGCATTTTTAACTGAAGATCATGATTAGTTGATTATTGGATTCAGGTGTGACACCAATCAGGCCCCCGAGGACTGGAGTTGCCCAGGCCTGATCTAGGCTATAACAATAATATGAATGACACAATATGCAGCTACCTCCAGTAGCGCTGCCAGAAGTGAAATCATTTAATACAGAATGTGTATATTAAGAAGCACTCCAGATTAAATCAACCAAGGCTGCAATCACTTTGATACTGAAACGGTTTGAATTGTTTGTGGTAGCGTACATTAGGTGTGATTGTGTGTTTATTCATGTACATCTATACGACATGTCTAATGAGCCATTACTGAACAGCAACCCAATCGATGCCCCACAGTCGTCGGACAATGGTGATCAATTGTACAGTATTGACCATGTTTCCCGCTCATTAACTCTCATTGTGTGAGTGTGTGTTTGTGAGTGTGTGTGTGTGTGTGTTGTTCCAGGTTGTTGTGGGTAAACAGTGTGGGTGGCTGGTGGGTAGGCAGTAGGGGCTGTGCCATATCTCTGCTGTTCTATCGGACTGGTACCTGGTATGGGGCCACTGATTACTCTTATTAGCATAGAGGGGATGGGCGTTGGTCCAAATCACACGGCGCTCACCCACTGCCTGACGACTCCCAGCCCTTCTGCCCCAAACACACACTCACACACTCACACATACACACACACTCTGACTCCAGGGCCCGAGCCAAGAACCAGAGGAACCCTGACACTCGCTGCGTTGCCATGGACTCAGGGGAGATCACGATAGCAGTTGTCAACGGTTCAGACAGTTAATGTGTCGTCTCTCCTGTTGTTTCCCCTGTTGTCTCTCCTCTCCTGTTGTCTTTCCTGTTGTCTCCTCTGTTGTCTCTCCTCTCCTGTTGTCTCTCCTGTTGTCTTCCCTGTTGTCTTCCCTGTTGTCTCTCCTGTTCTCTCTCCTGTTGTCTCTCCTGTTGTCTCTCCTGTTGTCTTTCCTGTTGTCTCTCCTGTTGTCTTTCCTGTTGTCTCTCCTGTTGTCTCTCCTGTTGTCTTCCCTGTTGTCTCTCCTCTCCTGTTGTCTCTCCTCTCCTGTTGTCTCTCCTGTTGTCTCTCCTGTTGTCTTTCCTGTTGTCTCTCCTGTTGTCTCTCCTGTTGTCTCTGTTGTCTCTCCTGTTGTCTCTCCTGTTGTCTCTCCTCCTCCTGTTGTCTCTCCTGTTGTCTTCCCTGTTGTCTCTCCTGTTGTCTCTCCTGTTGTCTCTCCTGTTGTCTCTCCTGTTGTCTCTCCTGTTGTCTTTCCTGTTGTCTCTCCTGTTGTCTCTCCTGTTGTCTCTCCTGTTGTCTTCCCTGTTGTCTTCCCTGTTGTCTTCCCTGTTGTCTCTCCTGTTGTCTCTCCTGTTGTTTCCCCTGTTGTCTCTCCTGTTGTCTCTCCTGTTGTCTCTCCTGTTGTCTCTCCTGTTGTCTCCCCTGTTGTCTATCATCTTCTGTTGTCTCTCCTCTCCTGTTTCCCCTGTTGTCTCTCCTCTCCTGTTGTTTCCCCTGTTGTCTATCATCTCCTGTTGTCTCCCCTGTTGTCTATCATCTTCTGTTGTCTCTCCTCTCCTGTTTCCCCTGTTGTCTATCCTCTCCTGTTGTTTCCCCCGTTGTCTCTCCTCTCCTGTTGTCTCCCCTGTTGTCTATCATCTCCTGTTGTCTCCCCTGTTGTCTATCATCTTCTGTTGTCTCCCCTGTTGTCTATCATCTTCTGTTGTCTTACCTCTCCTGTTGTCTCTCCTCCCCTGTTGTTTCCCCTGTTTTCTCCCCTGTTGTCTCTCCTCTCCTGTTGTCTCTCCTGTTGTCTCTCCTCTCCTGTTGTCTCTTCTGTTGTCTCTCCTCTCCTGTTGTCTCTCCTCTCCTGTTATCTCCCCTGTTGTCTATCATCTTCTGTTGTCTCTCCTGCTGTCTTCCCTGTTGTCTCTCCTGTTGTCTCTCCTCTCCTGTTGTCTCTCCTGTTGTCTTCCCTGTTGTCTCTCCTGTTGTCTCTCCTCTCCTGTTGTCTTTCCTGTTGTCTCTCCTGTTGTCTCTCCTCTCCTGTTGTCTCTCCTGTTGTCTCCTCTGTTGTCTCTCCTCTCCTGTTGTCTCTCCTGTTGTCTCCTCTGTTGTCTCTCCTCTCCTGTTGTCTCTCCTGTTGTCTCTCCTGTTGTTTCCCCTGTTGTCTCTCCTCTCCTGTTGTCTCTCCTGTCTCTCCTCTCCTGTTGTCTTTCCTGTTGTTTCTCATGTTGTCTCTCCTCTCCTGTTGTCTCTCCTGTTGTCTCCTCTGTTGTCTCTCCTCTCCTGTTGTCTCTCCTGTTGTCTCCTCTGTTGTCTCTCCTCTCCTGTTGTCTCTCCTGTTGTCTTCCCTGTTGTCTTCCCTGTTGTCTCTCCTGTTGTCTCTCCTGTTGTCTCTCCTGTTGTCTCTCCTCTCCAGTTGTCTTCCCTGTTGTCTCTCCTGTTGTCTCTCCTGTTGTCTCTCCTGTTGTCTCCTCTGTTGTCTCTCCTCTCCTGTTGTCTCTCCTGTTGTCTCTCCTGTTGTCTTCCCTGTTGTCTCTCCTGTTGTCTCTCCTGTTGTCTCCTCTGTTGTCTCTCCTGTTGTCTCCTCTGTTGTCTCTCCTCTCCTGTTGTCTCTCCTGTTGTCTCTCCTGTTGTCCTCCCTGTTGTCTTCCCTGTTGTCTCTCCTGTTGTCTCTCCTGTTGTCTCTCCTGTTGTCTCTCCTCTCCTGTTGTCTTCCCCGTTGTCTTCCCTGTTGTCTCTCCTGTTGTCTCTCCTGTTGTCTCTCCTGTTGTCTCTCCTCTCCTGTTGCCTTCCCTGTTGTCTCTCCTGTTGTCTCTCCCGTTGTCTCCTCTCCCGTTGTCTCCTCTCCTGTTGTCTTCCCTGTTGTCTCTCCTGTTGTCTCTCCTCTCCTGTTGTCTCTCCTGTTGTCTCTCCTCTGTTGTCTCTCCTCTCCTGTTGTCTCTCCTGTTGTCTTCCCTATTGTCTCTCCTGTTGTCTTTCCTGTTGTCTCTCCTGTTGTCTCTCCTGTTGTCTCTCCTGTTGTCTCTCCTCTCCTGTTGTCTTCCCTATTGTCTCTCCTGTTGTGTCTCCTGTTGTCTCTCCTGTTGTCTCCTATGTTGTCTCTCCTCTCCTGTTGTCTCTCCTGTTGTCTCTCCTGTTGTCTTCCCTGTTGTCTTCCCTGTTGTCTTTCCTGTTGTCTCTCCTGTTGTCTCTCCTATTGTCTTCCCTGTTGTCTCTCCTCTCCCGTTGTCTCTCCTCTCCTGTTGTCTCTCCTCTCCTTTTGTCTCTCCTGTTGTCTCTCCTGTTGTCTTTCCTGTTGTCTCTCCTGTTGTCTCTCCTGTTGTCTCTCCTGTTGTCTCTCCTGTTGTCTCTCCTGTTGTCTTTCCTGTTGTCTCTCCTGTTGTCTCTCCTGTTGTCTTTCCTGTTGTCTCTCCTGTTGTCTCTCCTGTTGTCTCTCCTGTTGTCTCTCCTGTTGTCTTCCCTGTTGTCTTCTGTTGTCTCCCTGTTGTCTCTCCTGTTGTCTCTCCTGTTGTTTCCCCTGTTGTCTCTCCTGTTGTCTCTCCTCTCCTGTTGTCTTCCCTATTGTCTCTCCTGTTGTCTCTCCTGTTGTCTCTCCTGTTGTCTCCTATGTTGTCTCTACTCTCCTGTTGTCTCTCCTGTTGTCTCTCCTGTTGTCTTCCCTGTTGTCTTCCCTGTTGTCTTTCCTGTTGTCTCTCCTGTTGTATCTCCTGTTGTCTTCCCTGTTGTCTCTCCTCTCCCGTTGTCTCTCCTCTCCTGTTGTCTCTCCTCTCCTGTTGTCTCTCCTGTTGTCTCTCCTGTTGTTTTCCCTGTTGTCTCTCATGTTGTCTCTCCGGTGGTCTTTCCTGTTGTCTCTCCTGTTGTCTCTCCTGTTGTCTTTCCTGTTGTCCTGTTGTCTCTCCTGTTGTCTCTCCTGTTGTCTCTCCTGTTGTCTCTCCTGTTGTCTTCCCTGTTGTCTTCCCTGTTGTCTCTCCTGTTGTCTCTCCTGTTGTTTCCCCTGTTGTCACTCCTGTTGTCTCTCCTGTTGTCTCTCCTGTTGTCTCGCCTGTTGTCTCCCCTGTTGTCTATCATCTTCTGTTGTCTCTCCTCTCCTGTTTCCCCTGTTGTCTCTCCTCTCCTGTTGTTTCCCCTGTTGTTTCTCCTCTCCTGTTGTTTGCCCTGTTGTCTCTCTTCTCCTGTTGTTTCCCCTGTTGTCTCTCCTCTCCTGTTTCCCCTGTTGTCTCTCCTCTCCTGTTGTCTCTCCTGTTGTCTCTCCTGTTGTCTTCCCTGTTGTCTTCCCTGTTGTCTTTCCTGTTGTCTCTCCTGTTGTATCTCCTGTTGTCTTCCCTGTTGTCTCTCCTCTCCCGTTGTCTCTCCTCTCCTGTTGTCTCTCCTCTCCTGTTGTCTCTCCTGTTGTCTTCCCTGTTGTCTCTCCTGTTGTCTCTCCTGTTGTCTTTCCTGTTGTCTCTCCTGTTGTCTCTCCTGTTGTCTCTCCTGTTGTCTCTCCTGTTGTCTCTCCTGTTGTCTTTCCTGTTGTCTCTCCTGTTGTCTCTCCTGTTGTCTCTCCTGTTGTCTCTCCTGTTGTCTCTCCTGTTGTCTTTCCTGTTGTCTCCCCTGTTGTCTTCCCTGTTGTCTCTCCTGTTGTCTCTCCTGTTGTTTCCCCTGTTGTCTCTCCTGTTGTCTCTCCTGTTGTCTCTCCTGTTGTCTCTCCTGTTGTCTCCCCTGTTGTCTATCATCTTCTGTTGTCTCTCCTCTCCTGTTTCCCCTGTTGTCTCTCCTCTCCTGTTGTTTCCCCTGTTGTCTCTCCTCTCCTGTTGTTTGCCCTGTTGTCTCTCTTCTCCTGTTGTTTCCCCTGTTGTCTCTCCTCTCCTGTTTCCCCTGTTGACTCTCCTCTCCTGTTGTCTCCCCTGTTGTCTATCATCTCCTGTTGTCTCCCCTGTTGTCTATCATCTTCTGTTGTCTCCCCTGTTGTCTATCATCTTCTGTTGTCTCTCCTCTCCTGTTTCCCCTGTTGTCTATCCTCTCCTGTTGTTACCCCCGTTGTCTCTCCTCTCCTGTTGTCTCCCCTGTTGTCTCTCCTCTCCTGTTGTTTCCCCTGTTGTCTCTCCTCTCCTGTTGTTTGCCCTGTTGTCTCTCTTCTCCTGTTGTTTCCCCTGTTGTCTCTCCTCTCCTGTTTCCCCTGTTGTCTCTCCTCTCCTGTTGTCTCCCCTGTTGTCTATCATCTTCTGTTGTCTTACCTCTCCTGTTGTCTCTCCTGTTGTCTCTCCTGTTGTCTTCCCTGTTGTCTTCCCTGTTGTCTTCCCTGTTGTCTCTCCTGTTGTCTCTCCTGTTGTTTCCCCTGTTGTCACTCCTGTTGTCTCTCCTGTTGTCTCTCCTGTTGTCTCGCCTGTTGTCTCCCCTGTTGTCTATCATCTTCTGTTGTCTCTCCTCTCCTGTTTCCCCTGTTGTCTCTCCTCTCCTGTTGTTTCCCCTGTTGTTTCTCCTCTCCTGTTGTTTGCCCTGTTGTCTCTCTTCTCCTGTTGTTTCCCCTGTTGTCTCTCCTCTCCTGTTTCCCCTGTTGTCTCTCCTCTCCTGTTGTCTCTCCTGTTGTCTCTCCTGTTGTCTTCCCTGTTGTCTTCCCTGTTGTCTTTCCTGTTGTCTCTCCTGTTGTATCTCCTGTTGTCTTCCCTGTTGTCTCTCCTCTCCCGTTGTCTCTCCTCTCCTGTTGTCTCTCCTCTCCTGTTGTCTCTCCTGTTGTCTCTCCTGTTGTCTTCCCTGTTGTCTCTCCTGTTGTCTCTCCTGTTGTCTTCCCTGTTGTCTCTCATGTTGTCTCTCCTGTTGTCTCTCCTGTTGTCTCTCCTGTTGTCTCTCCTGTTGTCTTTCCTGTTGTCTCTCCTGTTGTCTCTCCTGTTGTCTCTCCTGTTGTCTCTCCTGTTGTCTTCCCTGTTGTCTTCCCTGTTGTCTCCCCTGTTGTCTCTCCTGTTGTCTCTCCTGTTGTCTCCCCTGTTGTCTCTCCTGTTGTCTCTCCTGTTGTCTCTCCTGTTGTCTCTCCTGTTGTCTCCCCTGTTGTCTCTCCTCTCCTGTTGTCTCTCCTCTCCTGTTGTTTGCCCTGTTGTCTCTCCTCTCCTGTTGTTTGCCCTGTTGTCTCTCCTCTCCTGTTTTTTGCCCTGTTGTCTCTCCTCTCCTGTTGTCTCCCCTGTTGTCTCTCCTCTCCTGTTTCCCCTGTTGTCTCTCCTCTCCTGTTGTCTCCCCTGTTGTCTATCATCTTCTGTTGTCTCTCCTCTCCTGTTTCCCCTGTTGTCTCTCCTCTCCTGTTGTCTCCCCTGTTGTCTCTCCTCTCCTGTTGTCTCCCCTGTTGTCTCTCCTCTCCTGTTGTCTCCCCTGTTGTCTCTCCTCTCCTGTTGTCTCCCCTGTTGTCTATCATCTCCTGTTGTCTCTCCTGTTGTCTCTCCTCTCCTGTTGTCTCCCCTGTTGTCTATCATCTTCTGTTGTCTCTCCTCTCCTGTTTCCCCTGTTGTCTCTCCTCTCCTGTTGTCTCCCCTGTTGTCTCTCCTCTCCTGTTGTCTCCCCTGTTGTCTATCATCTTCTGTTGTCTCTCCTCTCCTGTTTCCCCTGTTGTCTCTCCTCTCCTGTTGTCTCCCCTGTTGTCTCTCCTCTCCTGTTGTCTCCCCTGTTGTCTCTCCTCTCCTGTTGTCTCCCCTGTTGTCTCTCCTCTCCTGTTGTCTCCCCTGTTGTCTCTCCTCTCCTGTTGTCTCTCCTGTTGTCTATCATCTTCTGTTGTCTCTCCTCTTGTTTCCCCTGTTGTCTCTCCTCTCCTGTTGTCTCCCCTGTTGTCTCTCCTCTCCTGTTGTCTCCCCTGTTGTCTCTCCTCTCCTGTTGTCTCCCCTGTTGTCTATCATCTTCTGTTGTCTCTCCTCTCCTGTTTCCCCTGTTGTCTCTCCTCTCCTGTTGTCTCCCCTGTTGTCTCTCCTCTCCTGTTGTCTCCCCTGTTGTCTCTTCTCTCCTGTTGTCTCCCCTGTTGTCTCTCCTCTCCTGTTGTCTCCCCTGTTGTCTCTCCTCTCCTGTTGTCTCTCCTGTGGTCTCCTCTGTTGTCTACTAGAAGTCTGATACTCCTACAGGCCTGTATTGAACATGTATCAGTAAGAGGGATACATATACTCTTGTCATATCTCACTTAGCACCATGTCATTCTCTCTCCCTCACACTTGGAATATTTCAGAATGTGAAATATTTTATTGGCCTAAAATCATCATCAATCAGATCCTCACTTTTGTACCTTTTGAAGTAGTATTGGGTGTCAAAGCATATATTTTTCTCAGAAGTCCTCCTCTCCTGTGTGTGTACAGTGCAGTACCTTCTCTTCTAGGCTGTACGGTATTTGCATCAGACAGCCTGCCTCTGCTCCCCGGCTGTAAGAAGATTGGCTTCCAGAGAAGTTATTAAACATAATTGCAAACTAATTAGTACAGTGATCGCTTGGCACCTTAGTCTTGTGCGAGACACTCAATGTAGGTTTACAACATGCATTTAAATGTTACACTAATTAGTAATACATGATTAATGCATCACTAGGGTGTGCTTTATAATAGTTATTAATAAAGCTCTATGGATTAGATTAGTAATTCATTTCCAGATGAAAACCTTTACATTCTTGGTAAATCCGTACTGACAGCATGACCTGTATGTTACTGTGTTGTTCTATGATAATGACGCCACAACGTGCTTTGATTTGGAGTTAGAATTTCACTTTGTACACATGACATTCTACATGGTAGCAACCTGTACACGTAAGTAAAAATACTTTAAAGTACTACTTAAGTCGTTTTGGAAGGTATCTGTACTTTACTTTACTATTTATACGTTTACTTCACTACATTCCTAAAGACAATAATGTACTTTTTTCTTCATACATTTTACCTGACACCCAAGAGTACTCGTTACATTTTGAATGCTTAGCAGGATGGGAAAATGGTCCAATTCACGCACTTATCAAGAGAACATCCCTGGTCATCCCTACTGCCTCTGATCCGGAGGATTCACTAAACACAAGTGCTTTGTTTGTAAATGATGTCTGAGTGTTGGAGTGTGCCCCTGGTTTTATTAATATAAGGAACTATAAATTAATTTGACTTTTACTTTTACTTCTGATACTTGAGAATATTTGAGCAATTACATTTACTTTTGATACTTAAGTATATTTAAAACCCAATACTTTTAGACTTTTACACAAGTAGTATTTCACTGGGTGACTTTCACTTTTACTTGAGTCATTTTTCAAGGGGCGGCAGGTAGCTTAGTGGTTAGAGCGTTGGGCCAGTAAGCAAAATGTTTCTGGATCGAATCCTCGAGCTGACAAGGTAAAAATCTGTCGTTCTGCCCCTGAACAATGCAGTTAACACACTGTTCCCCGGTAGGCCGTCATTGTAAATAAGAATTTGTTCTTAACTAACTTGCCCAGTTAAATAAAGGTTACATTAAAAAAATATATATATTTTATTAAGATATCTTTACTTTTACTCAAGTATGACAGTTAGGTACTTTTTCCACCACTGCAACTTGCTTCTTTGAGATGGTGATTATCAGTTGGACCTACAGTACACAGTGCAGTCAACTGAAGATGGTCTTCAATACACTATTCCATATGATTCTACTGTAAAGTGTTAGCGAATGAGACATTATTAATGTACTCTTGCTAAACGCAATCAGATCCAATCACAGTCAAGTAGGATCTGAAGACAGAGTCCTATAGCACTGGCCACATAATCCTACCATTATCCCACAGCACCAGTAGGACCCATAGCCTATCCATCATTACCATCATTACCATGAAACCTAAAGGCTCGGTAGGATGTTGACCTGCTTGGATGCCGATCCTGTTCCTCAGGGATTAATCCGGTGTGACACTCCTCTTCCTTCCCTCCAATCACTAATGAGTTCAGCTTTGACCTCACAGCGGTTTCTTAATTTCCCCTAATTGAGCGGTCGTTAGCGGCCATGAGCCCTGCATGCGTTGGGTTGTGTGTGGTGTGGGGAAGAGGTGTGTGCCTTCTCACGTGACGCCGGATGGCCTGGCACAGTTCGCAGGGGGCACCCATGACACGGGGAGATCATTAATTCACCCTGCCTTCGCCGCACGGCTTATTTTGGATGTTTTGGTAATGAGCGCCTGCTAAGGAGGGTAAACAAAGAGGCACGTCGCGGCCCTTTGATGTCAGACCATGTGAGAGCAACGTGGTCCGGAGACCTCCAGACACACACAGGTCTTTAGACAGGAGGTGGAAGCCAACCACCCTCCTCAGGAGGAGAGGAGAGGGGAAAAACACTAAAAGGAAGAGAGCCTGGGGTTGGTTTCAGACACAAACACTCATACACATACAGAGGCACACACACACACACACACATACACACACACACACATCTGCCCCATAGTGCTACCTGCGAGCAGTCTCAAAGGGTTGCAACCCTCTTATCAAGGACATTAGTTTGAAGTTTCACACAGTCGCTCCAAAGATTAAAAAGTTCAAGTTAAAGCAGAATTGTTTGAGATTTAAACGTTTTAAACCAACATCGTGGCCACATGGAAAACAATGATGATTATTTTGAGTAGGAGAATTTCCCCATGTCAAACTCGTTCTATCCACTTTGCCCAGGACTCAGATTAGCATGTTAATCTCCACTGATTCTGGGGTCTGAAAACTGGGGAGAAAAGTGGGCTCTTGACTGTGGGATGACTCACGTGGAAGATTGGAGTTTGCTGCGTCTCTCACCTCTCTCTCTCTCTTTCTCTGTTTTTCTCTCCCTCTATTTCTCTCTCTCTCTCGAACCACGGCCACCAAGTGTCACAGTCCACAATTAGCCTCCCGCCCCCCCTGGTTCTTGTTTACATCCCTGCATGCCCAGACCTCGGGCTCTGAAGAGGAGAGGAGGGTGACGCCTTGACAGTTTTCTCTTCCCGGCGCAAACAAAAGGCCTTTGAATGATGAGCTGTTATTATGCAAATCAGCCTTGACTGATACTGTTTCAAAGAAGCGGCGAGCGACAAGCGGCCCGAGTCCTACTGATCTGCCGTGATAGTGATCATTTTGGTGATTGCAGGGACCAGGGAGAAAGAGAGGAATGGGGCGAGAGTGACCGAGGTGCGTCTGGATTAGCATGTTGCTTTTACTTCCCTGCTGACCCCCGTGTGGAGAAACAGCCCCCCTCGGCCCACTGAAATGTAAATTCTCTGGAGTAGACAGACATAGTTGATGTGACTTTGTCCACGTGCAGAGAGGATGTTGGCCCAACTGTACTCCTCAAGGTTAAACACTCTCACAATGTGATGTGGAGATACGCAGATACAGCTCTGCAGTGTTTCAGTTTCATCGTTCAATATCGCTGCTTCTGTGCGTGTGTCTGCGCCCACACGTTTGTGTGTGTGTGTGTGTGTGTGCACGTGTGAACGTCTGTGCATGCATGCATCTTACTGAATGTGTGTGTGCGCGCCCGCACATTTGTGTGTGTGTGTGTGTGTGTGTGTGTGTGTGTGTGTGTGTGTGTGTGTGTGTGTGTGTGTGTGTGTGTGTGTGTGTGTGTGTGTGTGTGTGTGTGTGTGTGTGTGTGTGTGTGTGTGTGTGTGTGTGTGTGTGTGTGTGTGTGTGTGTGGAGCGGGTGAGTCACTGTGCCTGTCAGGCTGACCCCGGCACTGCCCACACACACACACAGTGTGTCCATGTAGAGATGAGCTTTCTCATCAGCTGCTCTCTGACCTGCTACAGCTACAGCTCTGATCTGAGCCATATTCACCCAGTGTTGTTCTCCAACACCAGCCAACATAATCCTCCAGCCAACGCTACAACCACCGCTAGTGAACCTGCTGTAAATCAGTGGGTTTGGGATTTAAGTGTGGTTCAGTTAGATATAGGACTTTACAATTGAGCTACTATCACGCTTTTTAGAGAGAGAGAGAGAATATAAAATATAAAACAATTAGAGAATGTCATTTCCCCAAATTTGAAACCCTTATTCAAGGTTTCAAAGACCTCTCTGATGAGGATAGGCTACCCGTCCTGTTGGGGGAGGACCCAGAGAGCTGTGGGTTGGCAGGGAACTACATTGCTGCCTGCCATAAGATGAGTGACCAACCTGTACATGTCCTCTATTCTTATTCTTATTGTTCAACGTATGGTTATTTTGACTTATGGTCTCTTAACGTATGGTCTCTTTAACTTTAGTACGAGACAGAGCAGTATACTGTTGACAAAATAATGGTATTTGGGCCTTCCCAACATCCCACCATTGTCTCAAGGACTCAAAATTCACTTTTGTAACCCTCCATTTTTCCCAAAACAACAAAAGCCTTTCACAAAACATGACATCATGTAACAACTTAACATTAAAATACCAGTAAGGTAATGGCTTTCGTGGACAAGTGAATATCAACAGTAACAATATGGTGATCAGAGAAACCCACAGGAGTAATGTCACACCTTCCAACCCTACTACAGTAGTGATCAGATACATACAACCTACAACCTGTCTAACCTTGCTGGACTGACACGACCTTCATTAACTTTCAGCCATGTGTACTGCCTAACTTTTGCATTCCTTACTCTCCACACATCAGAAAGCTCAAACTCGGTTAATAGACCAGACAGGCAAGTGGCTGACCTACGGTTGAGGTTCTTCAGCGGTGCGATCAACAGTAAAATCCACTGTACAGTTCCAGTTCCCCCCTAAAACCATACACCCCTCTTGGTCACACTGTCTTAAGGTTTCCTTTATTTGATCAAAAACAACAATACGCTCTGTACCCTCATTAGGAGCATAAACATGAAAAAATAAAAACATAACATCCACCTTGACCAATAAAACCCGACCCTTGACAATCTCTGTTGTAGATACCACAGTCACCCCCAAGCCCGAGGAAAACAAGATCGCCACCCCAGCACTGAAATTAGTACCATGACTGAGTATCTGCTGCCCCTCCCACCACACACCCCAGTCAACCTCATTAGCCTCATCACTATGTGTCTCCTGTAGAAAAACTACACCAAGCCTTTTCTGTTTTATTACTTCTAATACCCAAGCCCTCTTATTCCTGTCCCTTCCCTCATTAATATTGAGAGAACCTACCCTTAGTACCTCCATATAGAAAAGAGAAAGGAAAATAGGAAGAAACCACAGAGAAACCAGACAAAGGACAAAAAAACACCCAATGAGGCATGATCATCATCATTGTTTTAATTTTCTCTTAACCTGACCACGTTTCCCACTACCTTTTGCTGCTGTGACAGCAGTAACAAACTTCCTCAAGCGAAAACGCTTCTTCTCACTCAACTGGTCTAACCCCACCGTCTTCTGTAACATCACAGCTGACCTTACATACTTATCAACATCAAAAAAATCTGCCAATTTGACAGATTTCCCAAAAGTCTGATCCAGAAACCCATTTACCTCCTCTAGATTGTAAATTGAATCGTCACCAGCTGCTGTCATATCAGTAAAGATATCCATATCCATATCCTTCTCCTGATCCTCCTCAATTGAGGCCACAGACCACTGACTCCCCTCTACCACATCCCTTTCAACACACCCCACTTGCACCCAATCACTCGTACCAGGCGTCTCCTCCACTACCTGGGAGCCTAGCTCCACATGAACCCCCTCCTGTACCCCAGTACTCATAGTGGGCATCTCCTCCACTACCTGGGAGCCTAGCTCCACATGAACCCCCTCCTGTACCCCAGTACTCATAGTGGGCATCTCCTCCACTACCTGGGAGCCTAGCTCCACATGGACCCCCTCCTGTACCCCAGTACTCATAGTGGGCATCTCCTCCACTACCTGGGAGCCTAGCTCCACATGGACCCCCTCCTGTACCCCAGTACTCATAGTGGGCGTCTCCTCCACTACCTGGGAGCCTAGCTCCACATGGACCCCCTCCTGTACCCCAGTACTCATAGTGGGCATCTCCTCCACTACCTGGGAGCCTAGCTCCACATGGACCCCCTCCTGTACCCCAGTACTCATAGTGGGCATCTCCTCCACTACCTGGGAGCCTAGCTCCACATGAACCCCCACCTGAACCCCATTACTCACAGTGGGCATCTCCTCCACTACCTGGGAGACTAGCCCCACCTGAACCCCATTACTCGTAGTGGGCATCTCCTCCACTACCTGGGAGACTAGCCCCACCTGAACCCCAGTACTCATAGTGGGCATCTCCTCCACTACCTGGGAGCCTAGCTCCACATGAACCCCCACCTGAACCCCATTACTCACAGTGGGCATCTCCTCCACTACCTGGGAGACTAGCCCCACCTGAACCCCATTACTCGTAGTGGGCATCTCCTCCACTACCTGGGAGACTAGCCCCACCTGAACACCAGTACTCATAGTGGGCATCTCCTCCACTACCTGGGAGACTAGCCCCACCTGAACCCCATTACTCGTAGTGGGCATCTCCTCCACTACCTGGGAGCCTAGCTCCACATGGACCACCTGCTTCCCTCACTCCACCTTCTCCCTTTTCGGGAAAGCATGTCGCTTATGGCCAACATCCCCACACTCAAAACACCATTGACTACCCGTACTAGCATAAGCCATATACAATCTGTTGTCATACTTGACTTTAAACGATAACTCCAAAGTCTGCTCCGGTGAGTCCAAAAACATAAACACCTGTCGCCGAAACGACATAACCTGTTTTAACGCCGGGTGTTTGCAACCCAACAGGACAACCTTAATTTAACTTGCGAACTTCCCAAACTGCAATAACTCGCTCTCCAATAGCTCATTGGGAATAAACGGCGGTACATTACAAATCGTTACCCTTGTTGAGGGAGAAAAAAGCGGCGTAACTTGAATAAACATTCCTTTAAGAAGTACGCCATGCTCAACCATACGATCTACAAGGCGCTCTTCTTTAAGAAAGACCACCACCGCTTTATTCATCCGTGACGCATAAGCAACATTCTCATATCCTACCTTCTCCCCTACGGCGACCAGAAACTCCTCCACCGTGACAGTAGCTTCAGTAACACACCTAAAGCCGTGCCGAAGTGACAGGGACGGCGTCCCCATGTGGGTCGCCATCCCCGCCAAAACCAGGGTAATTTTGACACGAAAAACAATATACTTAATTCTACCACAACAACTAAATACAAATAATGATAACCTTAATCATGCATAGGAAGAAAAGCACCAAGAAAAGGAAACGTAAAAGAAAAACCAAGATATCTAACTGTACACAACACTAGCACTCACTCACACAATTCCCAGCATGCACCAAACACTCCCGAAAGAGAGCGAGAGAGAGAGAGAGAGAGAGAGAGAGAGAGAGAGAGAGAGAGAGAGAGAGAGAGAGAGAGAGAGAGAGAGAGAGAATGCAGATGAGAAAGTAAAAGTGAGTGATTGGGGGGAGGAAGAGAGAGAGAAGAGAGGAAAAGAAGAGGTTTGAAGCATCAGAGATGATGCTGTAGAAGCAGACGAGACCTCAACAGAGAGTGAATATTCTCCAGTTCATTTGGCCTCATTAGCATGTTCATGATTCATTATGGCATCACTACACGGCAGTGGAAATAGGCTCTGCATTTTCCAGATATGTACCGATATGTAGCAGCGTTACACGTGTCTTGTAGTACTGCACCTATCAGGCCTATCAGGAGCATGAGTTCAAATCAAAGTATGCGAAACAGAAAACGGAGGGCACTTCTCGGATGCATACTCAGCTGGTACACATTTCGAACCGGCATCGATACAAGGAAATATGACGCAACCACTGAAAAAACAATGTCATTTATTGAAATCAATGGCGGCCATTATTGAGCTGAAGCAAGAGAAAATAAACTCAGACTTTGGAATTAAATGTTGCCCATTCACATCTCATATGTTGCCTGACTACAATATTTTATCTTGAAAACGTTAATAAATACATTTTGTGTTAACTTTCACATGTTTACCTGCCTACAATACCCACTGTAGTGTGTGTAGATTGCAAGCCAATAGCGCAAACTGGCTAGCCTACTACTGTTAGCTAGCTAACTAGCCACGGAGACTTGGTAGCTAGCTACCCATGAAGAATTGACATCTACCTTGCATAACATTAGTGTTAGGTAATTTTTGACTTTAAACTCTCTGGTTAGCTATCTTATTACGATTCACGTACAGCTAGCTGATAGTTATGAAGTAAAACGTTTGCTTTTTGTGTATCTTGTTTCGTCTCTATTGCCATTGTCCTGGCTGGAAGAAGGTTCAGTGAGGTGCAACTTGAGGTAATACAGTAGGGGGAGTGTTTCTCAAATGTAATACATTCTCCGGAAAATGCACTCAGAGCATGAGACTGTGGAGTTCGGTTTTTATACATATTGAGAAACACTCTGAGTGTAACAAAACAGTAGGAAAACCTGCTCTTTTCATGACATAGATTGTCCAGGTGAAAGCTACAATCCTTATTGATGTATACTGTTAAATCCACTTCAATCAGTTTAGATGAAGGGGAGGAGACAGTTTAATTAAAGAAGGATTTTTAAGACTTGAGACAATTGAGACATGGATTGTGTATGTGTGCCGTTCAGAGGGCGAATGGGAAAGACAAAAGATTGAAGTGCCTTTGAACAGGGCATGGTAGTAGGTGCCAGGAGCACCAGTTTGAGTGTGTCAAGAACTGCAACGCTGCTGAGTTTTTCACGCTCAACAGATTCCCGTGTGTTTCAAGAATGGTCCACCACCCAAAGGACATCCAGCCAACTTGACACAAATTTGGGAACATTAGATTCAACATGGGCCAGCATTCCTGTGGAACGCTTTTGACACCTTGTAGAGTCCATGCCCCGACGTATTGAGGCTGTTCTGAGGGCAAAAGGGGGTGCTACTCATTATTAGGAAGGTGTTCAGTGTACAACAGTACAGAATATTCATTTTGTTAATCGACACAATCAAATAAATTAAAACTATGATGTAGAAATGTTGACCACATGTTAGCTAAAGACTGTTTTATACCCGCTATCTCCTAGTTCGGGCCCTTCAAAACAATGGTGTAAGACCAGAGTAACTACTGTATGGTGGATTGTAATAGGATCTAAGAAGTGATTGTGTCCCACTGGATAACAATAGTATCATTAGAGATGTGCAGAGAACGAACACAAACAAGCCTTCGTCATTATTACACCTCCATCTCCACCACCACTGTGTTCCTGACTAATTACCCAGCATCCTTCCTGTTTAGCAATCACACTCCCTTCCACCTCTCTCTATCTCTATCTCTCACTTCCTCTTCCTCTTCTTTCCTTCCTTCCTTCCTCTCTCTCTGTCTCTGTTTGCCTGTCTGTCTGTCTCTCTCTCTCTGTCTCTCTCTCTCTGTCTCTCTGTCTCTCTGTCTCTCTCTCTATCTCTCTAGTGCACTCTCTCTCCAGTCTTCCTCTCTCTCTTACTCTCATACACACACACATTTCACCCCTCCACCCAGAGTGGTATTTCTGAAGTTCCCCCATCCTACTGCCCATCTTTCCTCAGTGGTGACGGCAGAGGGATTTTCTTTCAGTGTTGTAACTACCATGTCACACCCCTAATAACCTCGCTGTGGTGATTTGTACAGTTGGGAAAGAGAGAGAGATTATTATTTTCCTGATGTAGCAAACTGGCTCAAATTAAGATCTTACATTGCATGTGCTGTAACACTTGCGAGAGTTTTGATGGGTTACCTACTGTAAGATACTTGATGGCTTGCTTATTATACTTAATGACACTTGACAGCTTCTGTGTAAATTGTAGAAGTTGAGAGAGAGAGAGAGAGAGAGAGAGAGAGATTACCCAGCATCCTTCCTGTTTAGAGAGAGAGAGAGAGAGAGAGAGGTTCCCTCGATGTGCTATAACTCATCTTCCTCCCTCTTCCTCTCTCCTTTCATTCTCTATCTTTCTCTCCCCCTTTCCCTCCATCTTGCCCTCTTCATCCCCCTCTCCTCTCATTTTCATCTCATGATGTTTACAGAGAGAACATCTCCTGGCATCTCCAGTCTAACCATCCCTTCACCACTGTTTAACTCGGGCTTTGATGCAAAACAGCGCTTCCCTCCGCCTCCTCTCTTCTTCTCCCTTTGTTTCTCCTCTCCTTTATATTTCTCCATCCCTCTGTATAAGTTGTCATTTGTTGCCCATTGTCTGGGCTGTATTTAGTGCCGGGGAGATTAGCCATGCAGGCAGCTGTGAATGGGCTGCAGCTGTCTGTTAAGGATTAGGGGAGTTTAATCAAAGTAGTTCTAATGTGGCTCGTAATGATGATCCGTGGGGACAGAGCTCTTTAACAGATAATGATGGCTGCCCAGATGACTCGCTTGTGTTGGAGTCGCTTGTTGTTCTCTCCTTCTTCGATACGATCCACACAGCCTGGTAGCTTCCTGTAGGCCTACGGTATAGTCTACGCATGCTGGGTGTGGAACCTGTAGTACGGGGACTGTTTTCTCAGGGTAGAAGAGAACCCGGCATCTCGGATCAGATCTCGGATCAGATCGCAGTTGAGTTTCTTTTTGTTGTTTCACACGCGAATCCAGGAGAGTTGTCGTGTGTCTGCGTTGCCGTGGTAACCACCTTGCTGGTGTTGATTGAAGAACAGGTTTCATCTGTGAACCTCTGGTGTTGATTAATATGCTGTTCATATTTTAACACAGTACGCTCTGACAGTTGGTATACCACAATCAGCTTGGCCGTAGCCCGTTAGGAAAGAGAATTTCCCCACCTTCGCTTAAGTAGGTGATTAGAGCCCAGTACAGAACATTAATTTCAGCAGTGCAGAGGCGGTCATGTTAACATACAACAGGAACATGAATCTGTGCTAGGCCGTGAAGAATCTCCAGGTGGAGATATAGCCTACTAGATGAGGTCGTCTTGGTGACGCCACCGTAGATCCTCTTCAGATGAATGTTCCTGAGATCCTTGGGATGACACCTCCCCCTAACTACAACCCTCCCCCAATCTCACAGCCAGTCTAGGATGATGTAGGCTAAAAATAGACTATCTCTGCCAGAGCTCCAAGGACATGCATATTCTCACACTGCCACCGTCACCCGACACACACAGGAGTAATGCTTCAGCTCTGACCGTGGCCAATCAGACCCGACTCAGGTGACATTTAATTGGGTTTGCAATGTGACGGAGGGAGGACTCGTTTCTAGAGGTGGATGGACCCACTGCTGGGAAGGAGGTGTGAATTCAAAGACGAGCCGATCGCCAATTTAAATGTGTCTGCTAAAGATGTACTGTACTGTATTGTTACCATGGCTGTACCTCTCTCTCTCTCTCTCTCTCTCTCTCTCTCTCTCTCTCTCTCTCTCTTCCAACCACACACACATTCTTCTCACTGCTTTACACCCAGGCCTTCCTGTTCAACAAGGTCACTGCCGTCAGGTATCACCCTCCTACAAACTAGCAACAGCTACCACTTGAATCCTGTCAACAGTGAATATGACACTATTGTTTCCTGCTCGCCCATTCCCAGCACTGCATGTGTCTGTCTGTCTCTGTCTCATTGTGCCTCTGTGTGTTTCAGGGGAGAAGGAGTGTGCTTGTGTGTGAAGGAGTCAGTGGGTGCAGTCGTAGTCGGGTGCTAAACTGGTAGCGTAGCGCGGAGTGTTGTGATATGACCCGGAGCTGACTCACAGCTCTGAGCAGATGATGGAAGACAAAACTCACACTGAGACCAGAGAAATGAAAGGGAAAAAGAGAGGGGAAAACAGTGTTTCTATCGCTGACACTGTCTCTCAAATAATGAGAAGCGAGAGAGAGGGGGAGTGAGAGAGAGAGAGAGGAAGAGAGAGAGAAAGTGAAAGAGAGCTGTCTTCCCCCCTATTGTTCTCTCTCTCTCTCTCATTCTCTCTCTCTCTCTCTGTTCCTCTCTCTCCCTGGTGAAGCCCTCATGCTGTTAGAGACAGATGCCTTGGTGAACTGTGAGGAATGCTGCTACTGTGGCTTGTTTCTCAGTCAGGGGCTTAGCTCACTGCCTGCCTGCTTCACACACGTGGGAAGCAGCACAAAGAGAAGATTTATATGCAGGCACACACACACACACATACGCACTGTAACGCACACACACACACACGCACACACGCACATACACACGGCACACACACCGATAATATCCGTTGAAATGGGAAGCGCTGTTTTACAGCATCACAGGCTTTGCTACTATTGGTTGCGCTATAACAGGCCTTTCGGAGAGGAAAATGTAGCTTCTATACAACAGGCAAGTAACTGTTATTTCCAGAATTCTTCATTCATGCTAATTGTGCTAATGTTAAAAGCTCAAAAGACGGGTTTGTTTTGCATAAAGGATATTATTATGAATATCCTGACCCCCCTTTTGTGTGTGTTTTATTAAGATCCCCATTAACTGTTGAGAAAGCAGCAGCTACTCTTCCTGGTGTCCACACAAAACATGAAGCATAATACACAATGACATAATACAGAACATTAATAGACAAGAACAGCTCAAGGACAGAACTACATACATTTAAAAATGGCACACTTAGCCTACATATCAATACATACACACAAAATATCTCCTTTCATGGTTGAATCTGAACTTCACCATAGAAGACAACAGTAGAATCTGAACTTCACCATGGAAGAAAACAGTAGAATCTGAACTTCACCATAGAAGACAACAGTAGAATCTGAACTTCACCATAGAAGACAACAGTAGAATCTGAACTTCACCATAGAAGACAACAGTAGAATCTGAACTTCACCATAGAAGACAACAGTAGAGTCTGAACTTCACCATAGAAGACAACAGTAGAATCTGAACTTCACCATAGAAGACAACAGTAGAATCTGAACTTCACCATAGAAGACAACAGTAGAATCTGAACTTCACCATAGAAGACAACAGTAGAATCTGAACTTCACCATAGAAGACAACAGTAGAATCTGAACTTCACCATAGAAGACAACAGTAGAATCTGAACTTCACCATAGAAGACAACAGTAGAATCTGAACGTCACCATAGAAGACAACAGTAGAATCTGAACTTCACCATAGAAGACAACAGTAGAATCTGAACTTCACCATAGAAGACAACAGTAGAATCTGAACTTCACCATAGAAGACAACAGTAGAATCTGAACTTCACCATAGAAGACAACAGTAGAATCTGAACTTCACCATAGAAGACAACAGTAGAGTCTGAACTTCACCATAGAAGACAACAGTAGAATCTGAACTTCACCATAGAAGACAACAGTAGAATCTGAACTTCACCATAGAAGACAACAGTAGAATCTGAACTTCACCATAGAAGACAACAGTAGAATCTGAACTTCACCATAGAAGACAACAGTATAATCTGAACTTCACCATAGAAGACAACAGTAGAAGGCAATTAAACAATATGATACTCAACAGAGCTGTCTGCACTTTTAGAATAAAAGGTGCTATCTAGAACCTAAAATAGTCATTCAGCTGTCCCTATAGGAGAACCCTTTTGAGTTCCATTTAAGACCCTTTCCACATAGTGCTCTACATGGAACCCAGAATAGTTCTACCTGGAACCCTTTTTTACTAAGAGTATATTTCTCTATGGATGATCTTACAGTTCCTCCCGAGATGACCACATTGACACATTCTGACATGAAAGATCTTCTGCCGCATCTTCCATGTTCTGAAGGCTATTTCTACCCGCTGCTGTTGGAGACGTGGTTTCTATCCTGGAGCGAGAACAGAAATACCTGAGTTAGGGTCTGTCCCTGGCGACCCTCTGTCCTCTCTGTGGCTCTGTGAATAGAACAAAGAGAGAGCCTTGGCGTTGGTGGAAGTTTACATCCCAGGATTATCTAGAGGAGGACGCTGAGCTTCAATGTCAACTCCATAAATACAGAACAGCAACCACTTTGAGCATCCTACAGATGTAGGATCTTAATTTGATCACCCTACTGCAGGAGAACTTTGAGGTATTTCCACTTTGACATTTCAGACTTGATTTCCCCTTGTATCAACCCCTACAAACATATCCATTAATTATAATCCACATAATAATTCAAATTTCCTGTTGCTACAGGATTATTTTCCTGATGTAGCAAACTGGCTCAAATTAAGATCTTACATTGCATGTGCTGTAACACTTGCGAGAGTTTTGATGGGTTACCTACTGTAAGATACTTGATGGCTTGCTTATTATACTTAATGACACTTGACAGCTTCTGTGTAAATTGTAGAAGTTTCTGGTCCAAGGCCTGACTTGATGTGTTTGTGTTTTCCAGGTTGTGATATAGGATGTGTCAATGTTTTCCAGGTTGTGATACAGGATGTGTCAGTGGTTTCCAGGTTGTGATACAGGATGTGTCAGTGTTTTCCAGGTTGTGATACAGGATGTGTCAGTGTTTTCCAGGTTGTGATATAGGATGTGTCAGTGTTTTCCAGGTTGTGAAATAGGATGTGTCAGTGTTTTCCAGGTTGTGATATAGGATGTGTCAGTGTTTTCCAGGCTGTAATACAGGATGTGTCAGTGGTTTCCAGGTTGTGATATAGGATGTGTCAGTGTTTTCCAGGTTGTGATACAGGATATGTCAGCGTTTTCCAGGCTGTGATACAGGATGTGTCAGTGGTTTCCAGGTTGTGATATAGTATGGGTCAGTGTTTTCCAGGTTGTGATACAGGATGTGTCAGTGTTTTCCAGGTTGTGATATAGGATGTGTTCGTGTTTTCCAGGATGTGATTAAGGTAAGTCATTGTGTTGGTGACTGTATTGAAGCTAGTCTGCATCCAATAGCTCAGGCCTGGGGTCATGTGCCTCATTAGCACAGAATGATAGACGTGTCCATTTCTACGGAGGAGCTCTCTTTCACGCACACCCAGTGTCACTCTCTAACTCTCTCTCTCTATCTCTCTCTCTCTATATCTCTCTCTATCTCTCTCTCTAACTCTCTCTCTCTCTAAATCTCTCTCTATCTCTAACTCACTCTCTATCTCACTCTCTATCTCTAACTCTCTCTCTATCTCTATCTCTAACTCACTCTCTATCTCACTCTCTATCTCTAACTCACTCTTTATCTCTAACTCACTCTCTATCTCTAACTCTCTCTCTAACTCTCTATCTATCTCTCTCTAACTTTCTATCTCTCTCTAACTCTCTCTCTAACTCTCTCTTTATCTCTCTCTCTAATGCTCTATCTCTCTAACACTCTCTATCTCTCTGACAGTCTCTATCTCTCTAACTCTCTATCAATTAAATTCAATTCAAGGGGCTTTATTGGCATGGGAAACATATGTTAACATTGCCAAAGCAAGTGAGGTAGATAATATACAAAAGTGAAATAAACAATAAAAATGAACAGTAAACATTACACTCACAGAAGTTCCAAAAGAATAAAGACATTACAAATGTCATATTATGTATATATACAGTGTTGTAACAATGTACTAATTGTTAAAGCACAAAATGGAAAATAAATAAGCATAAATATATGGGTTGTATTTACAGTAGTGTTTGTTCTTCACTGGTTGACCTTTTCTTGTGGCAACAGGTCACAAATCTTGCTGCTGTGATGGCACACTGTGGTATTTCACCCAGTAGATATGGGAGTTTATCAAAATCGGGTTTGTTTTCAAATTGTTCGTGGATCTGTGTAATCTGAGGGAAATGTGTGTCTCTAATATGGTCATACATTGGGCAGGAGGTTAGGAAGTGCAGCTCAGTTTCCACCTCATTTTGTGGGCACATAGCCTGTCTTCTCTTGAGAGCCAGGTCTGCCTACGATGGCCTTTCTCAATAGCAAGGCTATGCTCACTGAGTCTGTACATAGTCAAAGCTTTCCTTAATTTTGGGTCAGTCACAGTGGTCAGGTATTCTGCCACTGTGTACTCTCTGTTTAGGGCCAAATTGCATTCTAGTTTGCTCTGTTTCTTTGTTAATTCTTTCCAATGTGTCAAGTAATTATCTTTTTGTTTTCTCATGATTTGGTTGGGTCTGATTGTGTTGCTGTCCTGGGGCTCTGTGGGGTGTGTTTGTGAACAGAGCCCCATGACCAGCTTGCTTAGGGGACTCTTCTCCGGGTTCATCTCTCTGTAGGTGATGGCTTTGTTATGGAAGGTTTGGGAATCACTTCCTTTTAGGTGGTTGTAGAATTTAACGTCTCTTTTCTGGGTTTTGATAATTAGCGGGTATCGGCCTAATTCTGCTCTGCATGTATTATTTGGTGTTCTACCTTGTACACGGAGGATATTTTTGCAGAATTCTGCATGTAGAGTCTCAATTTGGTGTTTGTCCCATTTAGTGAATTCTTGGTTGGTGAGCGGAACCCAGACCTCACAACCATAAAGGGCATAACTGATTCAAGTATTTTTTGCCAGATCCTAATTGGTGTGTTGAATTTTATGTTCCTTTTGATGGCATAGAAAGCCCTTCTTGGCTTGACTCTCAGATCTTTCAAAGCTTTGTGGAAGTTAACTGTGGCGCTGATGTTTAGGCCGAGGTATGTATAGTTGGTGTGTGCTCTACGGCTCTCTATCTCTCTAACTCTCTCTTTAACTCTCTCTCTAACTCTCTCTCGCTATCTCTCTCTAACTCCCTCTCTTCCCACACTCCCCACACACGGAATGATGTAATAACCCTCTCTCCTGCTCTCGCACTCACACTCTCTCTCTCTTACACAAATACACACACACCAATACACACACACACACTTGCGTAGCGAGAGAGGCAGCCAGTGTCTCTCTACAAAAGAGTGCTCCCCGCATTCTGTGTCTTTGACATGATCTTCCCTCCCCACAGTGGACGGCAGAGACAAAGCCCTCTACTGAATGGGGGTCAGCTGCAGCACAGCCCTCTGGGAGATTCCTGTTGAGGCTTTTAATGAATGTCATTTTCTTGCATTAACCAGGCCGATTGTTGGATAATGGCCTCCCAACAATAACATTTAACCAATTCCCCTGTCTTTTGGGCCCTGCTCATTTGGGGCTCAGCGGGAGGTGGTAATTGATTGTGTAATTCCAATTAAGCTGTAAACAGATTGGGTTTCCCTTTATACCCTCTTAGATTAGATCACATCAAAGAGGCACATTATAATAGACTCTATTCTGGCCACTGGAACTGTCAAAAACAACGATGCCCAGCCGCGGTCCTCACAACTCTTTACACGCGGAATGGGAGCCTTTTTATCTTAGCACGGAGGAAAAACACATGCCTTTTATTTGACCTCGGCTCTGTTGTGTTCTAACATGTTCAAATGCTTTCTTTTCCCTTTCTTCGTTTTTCAGAATTGATTCTAATTCTCTCTGGTTCGGTCTTTAGAAGCCTGGACTGGGGAGCGGGCGGACTGAGCGAGGGTTCGAGGTTAAACGCTCTCGCCAATTTAGATTTACTGGCAGACCAACATAAAAGAGGAAGGGACACATTGTCTCCATGGAAATGTGTGTGTGTGTGTGTGTGTGTGTGTGTGTGTGTGTGTGTGTGTGTGTGTGTGTGTGTGTGTGTGTGTGTGTGTGTGTGTGTGTGTGTGTGTGTGTGTGTGTGTGTGTGTGTGTGTGTGTGTGTGTGTGTGTGTGTGTGTGTGTGTGTGTGTGTGTGTGTGTGTGTGTGTGTGTGTGTGGGTGTGTGGGTGTGTGCGCATGTGTATTCACTGGACTAGTCCAACTAACTGTCCCCAGAAAGCTATTTATTTACTGATAGGAGCACTCACACACGTGTACACACACACACACACACACAGATAAAAAGCTGCTGTCTTCAGGGGATTGTGCGTTAGAGTGATTGTTCTTGCTGTAGATCCTTATTGTGTGTCAGAAACATTTACTTTGTAGAGTTACAATAGCTGTGTGACTGGCTGGCTGGCTGGCTGGCTGGGTGTCTGTCTGTCTGCAGGTTAATTCTCACATCAGCACTCTGACAGACAGACAGACAGACAGACAGACTGTCAGAAAGACTGTCAGACAGATAGAAAGACTGTCAGACAAATAGACAGACAGACAGATAGAAAGACAAAACCGATAGACAGACAGGAAGACAGACAGTTGGAAAGGCATACAGACAGACAGACAGTCTCTGTCTACTGAAGGGAACAGGACTATAAGATTCTCACTACCCAGCAGTAATGACCTGTTTGTTGGGTGTCACCATCTCTGATAACAACAAAACCTTCCCAGAACATAGTGCAGAGGTTTCTAGTCCAGCTCCCTGAGATAACGTCATGGAATCATGTTCCTTGAATGTTAGTAGTGTGCTATGATGATCTGAAACAACTTGCATTCCGATAATGTTGCATGATTGTTCCTGGAATATTATGTTTCTTCAGAAATCTCAAAACACAGAACAAAATTGTTCTGGTTATTCCTGTAACCTACCTGAAATGGTATGAGAACAAATCTCACCATAGCTTACTATATCATTAGACACCTGAGGTCTTTTACCAGGAGCTGATTGGACGAACTGCTGTGAGCTCTATCTGTCCTTACCGTTCATTCAAGAGATCACTCCATTCTTTTTATTTCAGGCCTCAGAAATCTGCTGTTTAAAGATCTGTACAGCCCAATCTAGCCAGCGCTCGGTTGGATCGCAGTTCATTTAAAACTCACTCTCCTTTTTTCTGCTGACTTAGTGTGATCCAACGAGGTTGAGCAAATCTAATATACAGTAAAGCGTTTATTGATTTGCAGGCCCTTAATCACTTTGATTTGGCCCAGTTTTGAGTGACCTCAGCTCTCAGGGGTAGGCCCTCGGTATTAGACAGTCTCACACTTCAAGGTAAATGTCATTCTGCTATGCCAATCAAACTTTCACAGTAATTTCATCACAAATATGGATATTTGCAGATCCAGAGCTCAAATTCATTGGCTATTGGCTCTTATTCAGTTATGGCAGGTATGGGTGTGCGTGCGTGCGTGCGTGCGTGCGTGC
>NC_092095.1:57680764-57720764 GCF_045679555.1 Salvelinus alpinus | reverse complement strand
CAGCAGGGGTTGTGGGTAGAGGCCTGCTCACGCTGGGCCTGTGACTCACCAGGGGGATGGAGGGACGAGAGGAAGGGAGGGAAGGAAGGAGGGCGAGAGAGAAGGAAGCTGCGTCCCTCTCGCCTGCCTGAATCTCGCTCGCTCTCTCTCTCTCTCTCTCGCTCTCTCTCGCTCTCTCTCGCTCTCTCTCTCTCTCTCGCTCTCTCTCTCTCTCTCTCTCTCTCTCTCTCTCTCTCTCTCTCTCTCTCTCTCTCTCTCTCTCTCTCTCTCTCTCTCTCTCTCGCTCTTTCTCTCTCTCTCTCTCTCTCTCTCTCTCTCTCTCTCTCGCTCTTTCTCGCTCTCTCTCTCTTTCTCTCTCGCTTTCTCTCTCGCTTTCTCTCTCGCTTTGTCTCTCGCTTTCTCTCTCGCTTTCTCTCTCTCTCTCTCTCTCTCTCTCTCTCTCTCTCTCTCTCTCTCTCTCTCTCTCTCTCTCTCTCTCTCTCTCTCTCTCTCTCTCTCTCTCTCTCTCTCTCTCTCTCTCTCTCTCTCTCTCTCTCTCTCTCTCTCTCTCTCTCTCTCTCTCTCTCTCTCTCGCTCTCGCTCTTTCTCGCTCTCGCTCTTTCTCGCTCTCTCTCTCTTTCTCTCTCGCTCTCTCTTTCTCGCTCTCTCTCTCGCTCTTTCTCGCTCTCTCTCTCTTTCTCTCTCGCTCTCTCTTTCTCGCTCTCTCTCTCTTTCTCTCTCGCTCTCTCTCTCGCGCTCTCTTTCGCTCTCTCTCTCTCTCGCTCTCTCTCTCTCTCGCTTTCTCTCTCTCTCTCTCGCTCTCTCTCTCTCGCTCTCTCGCTCTCTCTCTCGCGCTCTATTTCGCTCTCTCTCTCGCACTCTCTCTCGCTCTCTCTCGCTCTCTCTCTCGCTCTCTCTCTCTTTCTCTCTCGCTCTCTCTTTCTCGCTCTCTCTCTCTTTCTCTCTCGCTCTCTCTCTCGCGCTCTCTTTCGCTCTCTCTCTCTCGCGCTCTCTCTCTCTCGCTTTCTCTCTCTCTCTCTCGCTCTCTCTCTCTCGCTCTCTCGCTCTCTCTCTCGCGCTCTATTTCGCTCTCTCTCTCGCACTCTCTCTCTCTCTCACTCTCTCGCTCACTTTTAGCCATGTAGGGGTCACCCACACCACAGAGGAGAGAAGTCAGGCTGGAGGCTACCGCAGCACACACACATTCACACATACTGGATACACACCGTAACACACGCAAACACACACAGACATACTTGATACACACCATAACACTCCATAACACACCATAACACACACACACACACATACTAGATACACACTAGAGCACACCATAACACACACACACACACACACACTAATGTAGAAACCCTGTAACACACTCACACACACTTGAAATGCTCACAATAGCGCACATAAGACATAAATCTTGAACCCAGTCAAACAGGCATAAACATCATAAACACGTGAACACCATACACCCTCAGACATGCCACTACTGCTCACATAAAGCTCCCCATACACACAACATAAACAGGTAAATACACTCCCACACTATCAAACTTGATAAACACACACTCCACCCACACTATAGCTAAACATACGACCTTGTTTATTTGCCTGTCCACATACAGAGTATAGAAAACTACACATCAACAGAATAAATAGCATACATTCTGTGCATACGGTACACCTACACACAAAGCTATATAACAGAATAAATAGCATACATTCTGTACATACGGTGCACCTACACACAAAGCTATATAACAGAATAAGTAGCATACATTCTGTGCATACGGTGCACCTACACACAAAGCTATATAACAGAATAAATAGCATACATTCTGTACATACGGTACACCTACACACAAAACTATATAACAGAATAAATAGCATACATTCTGTACATACGGTGCACCTACACACAAAGCTATATAACAGAATAAATAGCATACATTCTGTACATACGGTGCACCTACACACAAAGCTATATAACAGAATAAGTAGCATACATTCTGTGCATACGGTGCACCTACACACAAAGCTATATAACAGAATAAGTAGCATACATTCTGTACATACGGTACACCTACACACAAAACTATATAACAGAATAAATAGCATACATTCTGTACATACGGTGCACCTACACACAAAGCTATATAACAGAATAAGTAGCATACATTCTGTGCATACGGTGCACCTACACACAAAGCTATATAACAGAATAAGTAGCATACATTCTGTGCATACGGTGCACCTACACACAAAGCTATATAACAGAATAAGTAGCATACATTCTGTGCATACGGTGCACCTACACACAAAGCTATATAACAGAATAAGTAGCATACATTCTGTACATACGGTACACCTACACACAAAACTATATAACAGAATAAATAGCATACATTCTGTACATACGGTGCACCTACACACAAAGCTATATAACAGAATAAATAGCATACATTCTGTGCATACGGTGCACCTACACACAAAGCTATATAACAGAATAAATAGCATACATTCTGTACATACGGTGCACCTACACACAAAGCTATATAACAGAATAAATAGCATACATTCTGTACATACGGTCCACCTACACACAAAGCTATATAACAGAATAAATAGCATACATTCTGTACATAAGGTACACCTACACACAAAGCTATATAACAGAATAAATAGCATACATTCTGTACATACGGTACACCTACACACAAAGCTATATAACAGAATAAATAGCATACATTCTGTACATACGGTACACCTACACACAAAGCTATATAACAGAATAAATAGCATACATTCTGTACATACGGTCCACCTACACACAAAGCTATATAACAGAATAAATAGCATACATTCTGTACATACGGTGCACCTACACACAAAGCTATATAACAGAATAAATAGCATACATTCTGTACATACGGTCCACCTACACACAAAGCTATATAACAGAATAAATAGCATACATTCTGTACATACGGTGCACCTACACACAAAGCTATATAACAGAATAAATAGCATACATTCTGTACATACGGTCCACCTACACACAAAGCTATATAACAGAATAAATAGCATACATTCTGTACATACGGTGCACCTACACACAAAGCTATATAACAGAATAAGTAGCATACATTCTGTACATACGGTGCACCTACACACAAAGCTATATAACAGAATAAATAGCATACATTCTGTACATACGGTGCACCTACACACAAAGCTATATAACAGAATAAATAGCATACATTCTGTACATAGGGTGCACCTACACACAAAGCTATATAACAGAATAAATAGCATACATTTTGTACATACGGTCCACCTACACACAAAGCTATATAACAGAATAAATAGCATACATTCTGTACATAAGGTGCACCTACACACAAAGCTATATAACAGAATAAATAGCATACATTCTGTACATACGGTGCACCTACACACAAAGCTATATAACAGAATAAATAGCATACATTCTGTACATACGGTCCACCTACACACAAAGCTATATAACAGAATAAATAGCATACATTCTGTACATACGGTGCACCTACACACAAAGCTATATAACAGAATAAATAGCATACATTCTGTACATACGGTCCACCTACACACAAAGCTATATAACAGAATAAATAGCATACATTCTGTACATACGGTGCACCTACACACAAAGCTATATAACAGAATAAATAGCATACATTCTGTACATACGGTCCACCTACACACAAAGCTATATAACAGAATAAATAGCATACATTCTGTACATACGGTGCACCTACACACAAAGCTATATAACAGAATAAATAGCATACATTCTGTACATACGGTCCACCTACACACAAAGCTATATAACAGAATAAATAGCATACATTCTGTACATACGGTGCACCTACACACAAAGCTATATAACAGAATAAATAGCATACATTCTGTACATACGGTCCACCTACACACAAAGCTATATAACAGAATAAATAGCATACATTCTGTACATACGGTGCACCTACACACAAAGCTATATAACAGAATAAATAGCATACATTCTGTACATACGGTACACCTACACACAAAGCTATATAACAGAATAAATAGCATACATTCTGTACATACGGTGCACCTACACACAAAGCTATATAACAGAATAAATAGCATACATTCTGTACATACGGTGCACCTACACACAAAGCTATATAACAGAATAAATAGCATACATTCTGTACATACGGTACACCTACACACAAAGCTATATAACAGAATAAATAGCATACATTCTGTACATACGGTGCACCTACACACAAAGCTATATAACAGAATAAATAGCATACATTCTGTACATACGGTGCACCTACACACAAAGCTATATAACAGAATAAATAGCATACATTCTGTACATACGGTACACCTACACACAAAGCTATATAACAGAATCGAATTTACCAGCTCGGAAAATATCAATGATTGAAATGCGTGGCAGAAAACAGAGAATGACTGATACTGACACAGAAGACGGGGGGAAAACTCGATTCACACAACAAAATGAAATGCAGTATTTAGATGTCTGTGTACGGGTAGGGTGCATGGATCTCTGTCGTACACAGCTGTTCCACTCTCATCTCTGGTGAAATATCTATATCCAGGGGATTATGTAGCGTTGGTCAATTTGCATAACTCCATTAAGGCTTTCTCTCCTTTTTTTTCAACCGACACCTGTGTAGAAACGGTCGTAAAAGTGTTCCCGCCGGAAAGTGGAATTACATTTCCTCTCCCATTTGAAGGAAGTAATCCGGCGTACAGCTGTGGAAATTGTTCAGTGATGTAGAAATGGAGCGAGGGGAATTAGGGAGGACTGTGTTACGCCACGTACAGGTACTGTAAAATCAGGCCCATAAAGCTATACTGATACTTCAGACCCGTACAGAGCACCTGGTCCATAGTAATTCACAGGGATATAGGTGTTGCATTTTCATGGAACCACTTAGTTTTTGTCTGACCACATGACGTGACCTGATAAGATATTATATCCTAGATGATAACTATAGGATACATATAGCTATAGCGCTGACTATAGGGCCCGGAGTTTGTCTTGATGGGGCCATCATATTATTACGGCCTTAAAAAGCCTCTCCAAGAGGATGAATACGACAGCCAGAATGAGCTGCTGCTGGAAGTTATATTGTCTGGATCGTACGGGCTCTAGCTAAAGTGTTCAATAAAGTTTATTGTGACTTCCTGTCAGACAGTTCGATCAATACAATGTCTATGACTGTCTATAGATAGCTGGGGCTGGTGTTGGTGTGTTGTGCGGAGAAGAGCAGTGACCATCGACCCTCCCAGGCTTGTGTCTTTGAATCTCTGGGACCCCCACCCCCTTTCTCCTCCCTCCTCCTCTCCCCTCCTCCAAAGCATTTTTCTCTTCTTCATCTTTCTTTCACTCTCTTCATCTTCAGTTGCATGATTCATGAAAGTGGAGTCCTGTGTGCTCAGAGGGCCTTTTAACCTGTTCCCCTGGCGCGGGAGAGAGAGGGAGAGAGTGAGAGCAGTAGCAGTGATATTGATATGTGAGAGAGCCTCCCTGTAGAGTAGCTCCTCTCTGGGAAAGGAACAGAAGGTCCCCCACTGAAGTCACTCCTTTTTGGGATGTCATCCATTCCCTTTTCTCGCTGCTCTTTCTCTCTCTCTCTAACTCTCGCTCTCTCTTTCTCTCTCTCTAACTCTCTAACTCTTTCTCTCTTTCTCTCTTTTTCTCTTTCTTTCTTTCTTTCTTTCTTTCTCTTTCTCTCTCTCTCTCTCTCTCTCTCTCTCTCTCTCTCTCTCTTTCTCTCTTTCTCTCTTTCTCTCTTTCTCTCTCTCTCTCTTTCTCTTTCTCTTTCTCTCCCTCTCTCTTTCCCTCTGTCAGTTATTTTAGAAAAGTCTCAAACAGTTTTCCCTCCTTTGTTTGTGTGAGCAGCGGCAGTAGTAGTGGCAGCAGCAGCAGCACGGTGCTGATAGCCTGAGGGCCACTATAGGATGGGAGCCATGATGTGATGGAGGGGTCAGTCTGGAGGATCCAGAGAGGGGCCAGACCTTGGCCCCCTCTATCCCCCCTGGATCCCTGGCAGCCCGGGCAGGCCCTGTACCCTCTAAGCCCGTCCTCCACGGAGCACGCCTCGTCCAATCACAATGCACTGGGCCCAGGACCTGTGAGGTGCTGGGGGTCATGGGTTCAAATGTAATACTGCTATGCCCCTGGGCACGCTGAACTCTCTGCTCACACATACACACACACTCCTCCTCCTACTACTTTACGTTGCTGTGTTTAACTGGGGGTCAATGATTTGCAAGTTGCTTTGGATAAAAGCTTTTGGTTAAATTGATTCATGACCGTGGGCGAACTGTGGGGCCGGCGATGGTGAATGGCCCTGGGCATGATGTCATTGAGAGAGAGGTTTCAATGTGTGAGATTATATATTGTATGTCGGTGTGGATGACATAGTAAGAGAGGGACAGTGAGGGGTCTAGTCCTCCGTTTCCTTGGGTCTACTGTCCCCTCGTCCGTTTACAGTGATCACACATTACACAGTTATAGAGAAATTAAAGGGAAATGCTCCAGACTAGCCATCATTGCACATTTGATAGGACTAATCAAGACGGAAACAGCAATCAGAGGTTCTGCTGTTTATGAATAATGCATGACACCTTTTCACACACTGGTATTCAAACTTTTTCAGCGGGGACCCCATTTTTTTCAGTTGAATTTCTGGCGACTCCGCCCCACCCCAAATCGAATGGCACAACCTTCAAATCGGTACATTTATATTTTCACATTAAAGGTGCACTATGCAGAAATCATCATTTCCTCGCTGCTAAAATTCAGTTTATGTGTCAAAATAAGCAAGTATAGTGTATAGTGTAGAGAATCATTGTACCATCTAAACCACTGTGAAATATACTTTTCATAAACAAAAATATAGTATTTTCAGCTGTTTGAAGCTGGCGTACAAAAACCCAAAGTAATAGGCACAAAAACACTTCTTGGACTTTCAGTTCTAACTTGGTTGGGTCACCCAAAAAGTTACATTTTGCAGTTCTAAATAACCTTCAATTCATCTCTCTCTCGTATCAAAGAAACCAATAAATACAATCTAACATTTCTAACTATCTCAAAAACGTCTGTATATTGTCCCATACAATAATCTGAAATCTTTATATTTAGTTGAATATACATTAATATACCACTGTTTTATAAGAGAGGTAAGAGAGGTTTCCTATCCAATTGCATACATGGGTGAAAATAAGCTCACCATTTGTTACCATGTTAGCCTTTACTTTCTTTTCCCTCTGAAAATGACAACAATACAATATTAATTAGCCCTCTTTATAAATAGACTAAAAAGACCACTACTAGCTAACTAGTGTTTTCACAGGTCAGCATGTGTTACTGTACTGTATGTAGCCTCCATTAATCCTCTAATTCCTTATCAACCAGTGGGTTAAAGCTGTATCTCTTTCTAGCAACAGTATCGGGCTAATTCCCTCTCCTTCCTGTTAGCTGACGGCAGCCATTAATATGCTGTAATTCTGTCCGTCTTTATTGGGTGTCACCGCTGTCACATCGGCCCATATCTCAGCCCCTCTCTCGTCACCTACGCTCAGCTCAACAAGCCAGCCCAGTGCTGAATGGTTCTCATGTGTCACAGTGCTCTTAGGAGGCCATTTTGAAGTCCCCCCTATTCTTTCCCTGGTGCAAGCCGTCTAGGCACGTATTTAATAATGGCTCTCCTCCCTCCTCCTTTTCTCCGCCAGGCTCCAGGCTCTTTAAGAGTCCTGGGGGGTCAGTTCCTCCACTTCTTCTACGTTAACAGGAAGAAATCAGGACAGGGGAATTAATAAAAGCTCTACTCGCTTTCTCTCTCGCTTTCTCTGTCTAGCGCTGTTTCAGTCTCTCTCACTTTCTTTCATTCCATATACTATATTCTCTTTCTCTATGTCTCTCACTCCCTCATTCTATGTGCCCTCTCTCTCTCTCTGTGTCTCTCTCTCTGTCTCTCTCTCGCTGTCTCTCTCGCTGTCTCTCTCGCTCTCTCTCTCTCTCTCTCTCTCTCTCTCTCTCTCTCTCTCTCTCTCTCTCTCTCTCTCTCTCTCTCTCTCTCTCTCTCTCTCTCTCTCTCTCTCTCTCTCTCTCTCTCTCTCTCTCTCTCTCTCTCTCTCTCTCTCTCTCTCTCTCTCTCTCTCTCTCTCTCTCTCTCTCTGTGTGTCTCTCTCTCTCTCTGTGTGTCTCTCTCTCTCTCTCTGTGTGTCTCTCTCTCTCTCTCTCTGTCTCACTCCCTCATTATATGTGCTCTCTCTCTCTCTGTCTCTCTCTCTCTCTCTCCCCCTCTCTCTCCCCCTCTCTCTCCTTCGGCGGCTGGCTGGCTCCCGGCAGCAGCATCACGGTGTGTCAGGGCGCTGGGAGAATTTTAAATGCTCAGGATGAATTGTTTGTGTTAGGAAAGTGGAAATGGGGGGGGGAGGGGGAAGAACGGGGGAGGGGGGAGAACAGGGGAGGAGGGGGATGCAAAGGCTAAGAGACTTGATAAATTGAATGACTGCCAGGGATGCAGAGATGCAAATAGCAACAAAACTGCCATAAGCAAATGTCTTCCACAGGACCCTCAGAGAAAGTGGGGGTTGGGGTACTGGACATAGTGTATAGAATATAGTGGGGAGGGGAGGGATGGGATGTGGGATGGGTGAAGGGAAAGTAAGGCTGAGATGGAGGGTTATTAATTTCCCGCTATGCGGTATCATCCAGCTGGTAGCTCCCAACCCGTTTTGGGTGTAATGAAAATGGCCTGAGCACAAGATAAATGGTTCATAAAGAGAGACCATTTAGATGCAATGGGGCCTCAATCTGGATGGTGACTAATCACAACACACACCCCTCCTTTCCTCTCCCTCTCTCCCTCTCCATCTCTTCCTCCCCCTCTCCCTCTCTCCATCTGTAACTTCACCTCCCCTCAGAAGCAGGATTACACCAACTCTCATTCCACTTTCCCCCGTTATTTCCTCCTCTTCCTCTTCCTCTTCCTCCTCCTCCTCCTCCTCCTCCTCCTCCTCCTCCTTCCTTCCCCCTACTTTTCCCCTTCTTTTCTTCCTTCCTTCTCTTCCTTTATCTCTCTCTCACTCTCTCTCTCTCTTACTCTCTCTCTCCGCTAGCTGTTGACATCCCAATGAATTGTGGCGGGGTCGGAGTTCAAGGCATGCGGAGAATTATCTTGATTTATGCCCGCTCAGAGCCGTTGGCGGCGGGCGGCGGTGCGAGTGCGGCAGGCCGGTGGGCTGGCGAGGTGTGTTCCTGCTTTACAGCTCCCCAGTGACAGGGCTACAGCATCGTTTTGCTCCGCTGGAGAAATGGGCTGCCGAGGCACCTGCGATTTTTCTTGCCTCCACGGCTGAAGGTATATAATATATCTCTAAAGCGCCTAATAAGTTTCTGAAAAACGTGTTTTTAAAGCAAATTGATTCGGATGCTTTACGAGGTGGAGGGGGGGGGGGGCTGGAGGAGATGTTTGAGGTTTACACAGCACATTGTGAACACAGGGGATTCAACACAGGCCTCTATCTCACACACTCACACACACACACACACAGGCCATTAGCGACACCATGAACCCTCAGCTCTGAGCTAGAGAGAAGCCTTCAGAATTAACACAAGCTCTAAGCAGACACAAGATTCGGAGTGTTGCGATGTATTTTTTGGTCACAAAAGGGGCGGCACCTTGTAATACGCTCCGGCACTCAACATACTTTTTACTTCCTAAAAATGTTGACACACCGTATCATTCCTTCCGCGGCCGTGGGGGCAGTGTTGTTGCTAGGTTATATATAGGCTATTCATCAAAGTAGCCTATTTTGCATTGATAACCAAATATATTCTCAGCGACTGTTCAAACAGTAAACCAAACAACAAGAATCCACAGAAAGGTATTTTGTTTAGAAGTAATAACTAGTTATTCCAGTCTATTGTTAACTGGTAGAACCTGCTGTAGCAGCTAGCTAGCCATGGGCTCTTTTTACTCCACGACCAACACTTGATAAAGGAATAATTTTAGCTGATATGGGAATTAATACACAAGCAGCATATCAAACTGGGATAGTGTTTTAGGTTACACCGGCAAGTAGTAGAATATTTGCCAGGACTGACTATTTCACGTCAGTTAAAAAGGCTAGCCAGCTTGCTATGTTTTTAGCCAGGCTAAATCCAGCTAGCCAGGCTGCCTGCTAGCTACTACTAGCAAGAGAAGGAGATTGACTCTTCTTTCTTTTCACAAAATGAAAATACAAAAATAGAAAGCGGTGCTGTCGCCCCCTTGTGAATGGGAGTGGGACCGGCGAGGATATCATGTTACCAAAAGGTGTCCGCTGCGCCAAAAATACCACTCCACCCACGTGCACGCACGTAGATCAACAGAGTGAAGATGGTAGCAACCACTAAGTGTACATTGTGGTTAGAGTCAGAGCAGATCAGTGACCAGGAAGTAGTCTGGGTCTCTAATCCCTCTACCCTAGCAGTCAGGCAGGCAGGTGTCGGCTGCCAGTCGTGCCCCTCTCCCCTTCCCCTACCGCAGGGCATCCCTAGAACCCAGCAGCAGCAGATTATCATGACAAGTTCTGGCTAAATCACTCTGACTGCTATTGTGTTCTCCCTCAGCCTCACAGTGTTTTTTGATGCTGGTCCTTTCCTGGCTGTGGAGAGACACAATGAAAGCACTCTGGCCAGAGAGTGTCATACCGGACAGCCCCGCAAGATACTGTGGGACACACTGTGTGTGTACGTGTCTGGCTTGTCCGCGCGTCTGTGTCCGTGCGTCTGCGTGCACGCGGTTCTCCCCCTCTCCTCACATTCATCTAATCCGTATTCCCTCTGTGACACCTACATTCGTGTACACTGGTTATGTGTCTCTCTGAAAATGAGAATGCATATGTCAGATTTATCATGCTTTTAGAGATCACCCGGGGAGCCTATTTCTCACGTGAACCCTGCACCTCTTGGCTGTCAGGACCGTCCAAGCACAGAACCACAGATGTGTGTTGGAGTGGGCTGCCGTGACAGCGTGACACGAAAATGTATTTGTTTGGAGGGTGTAAAGACCCAGGGGAGGGAGGGGGGAGGAGAGAGGGAGGGGGGAGGAGAGATGATAGAGGGTGGAGAGAGAGAGGGGGTTAGATCAGATGAGACGCACTACTTTGATACTGAGGTGTTCATATGACACCCCCCACCCCCCAAATGGACCCCCTAAAATTACCCCCTAACCCCGTCCTTATTCCCAGAATGCACCACCTGGCCCCAGTGAAACCTTTCATCTAGTTTACCTCTCTCTCCGTGGCTGGGAGTGGCGTGTTACCGTGGTAGCGGTCCGATCTGCTCTGCTCGGGTCACGGGGTCAGAGCATGTGGAGCGCTTCCTATTTTTCTCCCTCACCACTTTTGACAGGAGTCTATTTACTTCCCTCTACGGCCCTACGGCGCCACTTTGAGACCCGACTTATTGGGGCGGAGAAGAGACGGTGTTAAAAAAGAGGGAGAGATAGGGAGGGAGATGGAGAGGGGGAGAGAGAACAGAGGGCTCTTGTATGCCTCCTCTCTCTGTCTCCTCTCTTAGATGTCTGTTAGTGCTGAAGGAATCCAAAGTGCTTATGAAAAACACTGTCTCACTCCTGGAGCAATAACAAGAAAGGAGAGAGGGAGGAGGGAGAGGGGAAGGAGGGAGGGAGAGAAAGTGGGAGGGAGGGGGAAAGAGGACTGCTGAATCAGCACTCCAGTATGGATTTTCAGTTCTCCTCCTTCTCTTCTGAAAAACAGCCGTCTGGATTGCCAGCCCCGGAACACAACACACAGACCCAGCCCGGCTAAATGAAGTTCCCACTCTTCAAATCTAATTCCTCTTTCTTTTTCCTGGGTATTTTATGAAGAGCATTACATTTTCCTTGTCATATAATATCTGCAGAGCTGTGCCTCTAAAGGAATCAGACCCTTGGAAATAGGTGAGAGATTGGGTTTGCCTGATATGTGTGCGTGCAATTCGATTACTTATGGGAGGGTTCTGTACGGGAGTGCTTGATAAAGTCATGAGGAATACCTTGGCATGGGAGTGTCTATTTACAACCTAACCCCACCCAAACCCCTACCACCCCTCCATCCCCTTCACACCCCCATTCCTCTGCACTAGCCTATAGCCTGTGCTTCGCAGCAAGATCCCCCAGAAGAGGCCCATGAATGATGGATAAGGCCTGTATCTCCTCTCCCCTCCACTACAGCCAGTAGACTCCAGCCACTAATCAACCATGCAGCCACACAGGACCAGAGCTGTTCATTTCCACAGGACCAGAGCTGTTCATTTCCACAGGACCAGAGCTGTTCATTTCCACAGGACCAGAGCTATTCATTTCCACAGGACCAGAGCTATTCATTTCTACAGGACCAGAGCTATTCATTTCTACAGGACCAGAGCTATTCATTTCCACAGGACCAGAGCTATTCATTTCCACAGGACCAGAGCTATTCATTTCTACAGGACCAGAGCTATTCATTTCTACAGGACCAGAGCTATTCATTTCCACAGGACCAGAGCTATTCATTTCCACAGGACCAGAGCTGTTCATTTCTACAGGACCAGAGCTATTCATTTCCACAGGACCAGAGCTATTCATTTCCACAGGACCAGAGCTGTTAATTTCCACAGGACCAGAGCTATTCATTTCCACAGGACCAGAGCTATTCATTTCCACAGGACCAGAGCTGTTAATTTCCACAGGACCAGAGCTGTTAATTTCCACAGGACCAGAGCTATTCATTTCCACAGGACCAGAGCTGTTAATTTCCACAGGACCAGAGCTGTTAATTTCCACAGGACCAGAGCTATTCATTTCCACAGGACCAGAGCTATTCATTTCCACAGGACCAGAGCTGTTAATTTCCGGGCTAAAATAGGCAGATAGATAAAGCTTTGTGTTGTACAGTACAGTATCAGTATCTCAGTGAAGACTGATTGAATTACAGGGCATCCCCAGTGACTAGGCGTTGGGTAATTACAGTGTCATTTAAGATGACATTATTATCGGGGTGGCTTTATTAGAATGTGGTTCCCTGTAACTTCACCTCGCCGGTTATACGTCCTTATCGTAAAGGGAAGTGATTAGGGGAAATAAAATGCCCTCCGTTGTCTTCTTTTGTAACAAGGATCGCTGGCTTATTAATGCTTTCTGATATGCCAGCTGCCACGGTGATTCTATGGTGCTTTTATTTACATTGAAGGACAGTTTAACCTAGGACCCATGCCCATATTATATACAGTGGGGAGAACAAGTATTTGATACACTGCTGATGTTGCAGGTTTTCCTACTTACAAAGCATGTAGAGGTCTGTAATTTGTATCATAGGTACACTTCAACTGTGAGAGACAGAATCTAAAACAAAAATCCAGAAAATCACATTGTATGATTTGAAAGTAATTAATTTGCATTTTATTGAATGACATAAGTATTTGATACATCAGAAAAGCAGAACTTAATATTTGGTACAGAAACCTTTGTTTGCAATTACAGAGATCATACGTTTCCTGTAGTTCTTGACCAGGTTTGCACACACTGCAGCAGGGATTTTGGCCCACTCCTCCATACAGACCTTCTCCAGATCCTTCAGGTTTCGGGGCTGTCGCTGGGCAATACGGACTTTCAGCTCCCTCCAAAGATTTTCTATTGGGTTCAGGTCTGGAGACTGGCTAGGCCACTCCAGGACCTTGAGATGCTTCTTACGGAGTCACTCCTTAGTTGCCCTGGCTGTGTCTTTCAGGTCGTTGTCATGCTGGAAGACCCAGCCACGACCCATCTTCAATGCTCTTACTGAGGGAAGGAGGTTGTTGGCCAAGATCTCGTGATACATGGCCCCATCCATCCTCCCCTCAATACGGTGCAGTCATCCTGTCCCCTTTGCAGAAAAGCATCCCCAAAAAATGATGTTTCCACCTCCATGCTTCACGGTTGGGATGGTGTTCTTGGGGTTGTACTCATCCTTCTTCTTCCTCCAAACATGGCGAGTGGAGTTTAGACCAAAAAGCTCTATTTTTGTCTCATCAGACCACATGACCTTCTCCCATCCCTCCTCTGGATCATCCAGATGGTCATTGGCAAACTTCAGACGGGCCTGGACATGCGCTGGCTTGAGCAGGGGGACCTTGCGTGCGCTGCAGGATTTTAATCCATGACGGCGTAGTGTGTTACTAATGGTTTTCTTTGAGACTGTGGTCCCAGCTCTCTTCAGGTCATTGACCAGGTACTGCCGTGTAGTTCTGGGCTGATCCCTCACCTTCCTCATGATCATTGATGCCCCACGAGGTGAGATCTTGCATGGAGCCCCAGGCCGAGGGTGATTGACCGTCATCTTGAACTTCTTCCATTTTCTAATAATTGCGCCAACAGTTGTTGCCTTCTCACCAAGCTGCTTGCCTATTGTCCTGTAGCCCATCCCAGCCTTGTGCAGGTCTACAATTTTATCCCTGATGTCCTTACACAGCTCTCTGGTCTTGGCCATTGTGGAGAGGTTGGAGTCTGTTTGATTGAGTGTGTGGACAGGTGTCTTTTATACAGGTAACGAGTTCAAACAGGTGCAGTTAATACAGGTAATGAGTGGAGAACAGGAGGGCTTCTTAAAGAAAACCTAACAGGTCTGTGAGAGCCGGAATTCTTACTGGTTGGTAGGTGATCAAATACTTATGTCATGCAATAAAATGCAAATTAATTACTTAAAAATCATACAATGTAATTTTCTGGATTTTTGTTTTAGATGCCGTCTCTCACAGTTGAAGTGTACCTATGATAAAAATTACAGACCTCTACATGCTTTGTAAGTAGGAAAACCTGCAAAATCGGCAGTGTATCAAATACTAGTTCTCCCCACTGTATGTACATTTTCTATGTATTTACATGTTGTCAGTTCTGGTGAGTTTCTCTATCCACTGTTAGCTGTATTCATTATTTTTGGAGGAAGACGAGGGAGCATTATAAACACTATAAAAAAAACGGTTCTATATGGAACCCAAAAGGGTTCTACCTGCAACCAAAAGGGTTCTACCTGCAACCAAAAGGGTTCTTCAAAGGGTTCTCCTATGGGGACAGCTGAAGAACCCTTTAAGGTTCTATACCACCTTTTTTTTCTAAAAGTGTACAATTAGCAGTTACCCATCCATCCATGATTTCTGTTCTCTATATGCTTTTATTAGGTGTTGCCCACCTCCCCTCCCACAGAGTCCTGCTGGAGTTGGAGAGGATAGAGGGAAGAAAAGAAAAGAGGAGGGATGGAGGGATGGAGGGATATGGTGGCTCAGGGCCAGGGGATGAGAGGCCTGCCAGAGAGGAGAAGATCGGCACGAACACACACACCTCCCACCAGGAAACATCATGACTATAAACAGTGGCTGAGCCAGGATGTCAAAGTTGAGTTGAAACATGATTATTAACCCTGACCATGACAATCAGAAATACACAGATACACACACGCAGGAACACACACATTCGCACACACATTCGCACACACAGGAACACATTGCAAAACAAACTGTGGAATTTCTACCGGAACTGTAAACATTAATTATGTCCTGAAGTGCTTCCTGGCCACATGATCTGATTGGCTGTCACTAGGTTCTAATTGATACAGGCTCTAACTGGTGCCCAGGTCTGTTGGTCAGGGCCACACACATAATATATATTATCATAATTAATGGTCATACAGAATGATCATACAGTGGAGAGAGGGAAAGAGGGAGACAGAGAGAGTGGGTCTTTCCACGAAAATAGTGCACCAATATAGAATAATGTAATATTAAAGTAAGTGCCTTTTAATATAAACTAAATTGAGAATTTCATCAATCTTAAAGCTTAAAGCTTTTATGACAGAATGTTAAAATTAGGTAAAAACCCCCAAAAAGTTGACCGAGTTGCACTTCTCAAAAGGCACCAAATTGATGGAAGGACCAGTATAGGAGCAAGGGGAAGAGAGAAAGGAGAAAAGGACAGGAGAACCGAGTGAGAGAGGGTGAGGGAAGAGAGAGGCCAAGCAATAGAGAGGGAGATCTGATCACCCGGGTTATGTCAATAACTCTCTTGCCCCAGGGTTGTGTAAATTGATCTTTTACAGTTTCTCCTGGTGACAGCGCCTGTAGCAGCCCAGATAAATCACTGTACCTGTAGCTCTGCTCATTGATTGGTGGGACCTGTGGCAATGAGACCGGGCCCCTGCTGGGGAGAGAGAGGAGCCGCTGGGATAAAGAGTTAGCACGGCCAGGGTCAGCTATGGATCTACCTGCCCAGCAGAGGAGAAGGACCGCTGGGATCCAGAGTTAGCACGGCCAGGGTCAGCTATGGGTCTACCTGCCCAGCAGAGGAGAAGGACCGCTGGGATAAAGAGTTAGCACGGCCAGGGTCAGCTATGGATCTACCTGCCCAGCAGAGGAGAAGGACCGCTGGGATCCAGAGTTAGCATGGCCAGGGTCAGCTATGGATCTACCTGCCCAGCAGAGGAGAAGGACCGCTGGGATCCAGAGTTAGCATGGCCAGGGTCAGCTATGGATCTACCTGCCCAGCAGAGGAGAAGGACCGCTGGGATAAAGAGTTAGCGCTGCCAGGGTCAGCTATGGATCTACCTGCCCAGCAGAGGAGAAGGACCGCTGGGATAAAGAGTTAGCGCTGCCAGGGTCAGCTATGGATCTACCTGCCCAGCAGAGGAGAAGGACCGCTGGGATAAAGAGTTAGCGCTGCCAGGGTCAGCTATGGGTCTACCTGCCCTAACCCTGAGGGGCTAAACCCAGCTCACCTCAATACAACACTGAGCTGCAGAATTCTGATCTGACCAGCACAGACCAACACAGATAGAAAATGAGCCGAATGGCCCAGTCAAACTCAGCCTTGGCGAGCCAGCCCCAGGCCAAAGGTAGCACAGTCTGTCTCAACCCAGCTCAGCCCTGCAATAGAGAGTGACTGAGACATACTGTCCTGCTGTACAGGAAGTTTAAGGTGTAATGTATAAATACACCTGAAACAGTGGTGGGTTCTCCTATCTTATCATGCTGAAATTACAGCCCCATTGTTGTGTAACGCCAACAAAGCAATTACCCAACACGCTGATTATCTGTGTAGTACTTGACAATTAATCAGCACTTCACTCTGCTACCTACTGTAATTCAGAGGTGTTTTACAGTACAGTAGCCTACTGTTACAGGGTGACTAATACACAGAAACAAACACACACACACTCTCTCTCCTCTCTCTCTCTCTTTCTCTCTCTCGCTCCCTGTCTCTCTCCCAGTCTGTGGCTGTCTTCAGAGAGGGTAGGGGATCCACAATGTGTATCAACATGTGTGGGTGGGTGGCTGGTAGACTCTGGCATGTTCTGACTCCAGAGCTCCGGAGTTTGTCATCGCTCCGGCGTTTGTCAAGGGGGGCTGTGGAGATGTGTACTGGCTTTGTTGTTGTTGCTCTCTCTCTCTCTCTCTCTCTCTCTCTCTCTCTCTCTCTCTCTCTCTCTCTCTCTCTCTCTCTCTCTCTCTCTCTCTCTCACTCACACACACACACACACACACACACACAAACACTCAGTTTTGCAGTGGGTACCAGTAGAGTGCATCTTTGAAACTCTGAATGAACCGCTCAGTGTGTCAGAGCCACAGGCGTCAACACTTTAAAAAATATTTTTGAGGGCGGGACACTGATAATGGTGCCAGCTTCTCCCAACCAGGATAAGAAATGGGGGAGATGCCTGGCTCTCTGCCTCCGCTCTCCCCAGGGCTGTTTGTGTGCTGTGTGCATGTATGCGTGTGTATGTGTGTGCGTGTGTGTGTGTGTGTTTGTTATTTATATAGTTTGCCAGTACATCTGCATATGGTTGAAACTGTGCCATCCATTGTGTTTAACAGTCTTACCATGTGTGTGTTCCCAGCTCCCAGGTGAGTGGCTTTCTGTTCTGACCATTGATCGCTCAGGAGGAGGGCTTGAACAATCCCATTATCTGGTTTGATCCGGTTTAACCTCTCTACATCCCCATGTCCCCACCTGTGACAACCTCTAATGTGTGTCTGCACGTGTCCTCGTGTGTGTGCATTTGTACGTGCCCACCAGATCTGTGTATGTGCAGTGCAGTCCATGTCAGTGTGAGGACCAGGCAGGAGAAACATTTCCTCATAGCTGTCCTGCTGTGGGGGCCTCTGGCCCCTGGACTAAGGAGAGGGGGTCTGTACGTGGGAACTGATGGGGGAACAAAGGCCAAGCCCACCCCTGCCAACCCCAGACCAACCTCACCCTGCCCAGGCCCCCCAACCATACAGCCTCACAACAAAAGGGGGGTCGTAGGCTCTTAATTCCCAGGCAACGATATAAATTGTGCCGCAGCTTCAGGAACAAGGCAGGAATGAATGGGGGTGAAAACAGAATGGGAGAAAAATGTTCAAAAGTCATAAAAGGGGTGATCGCATACAGAGGCCGGGTGAGGCTGGGTGAGGCTGGGGCCTTTTGTATGGTGGTGAGGGAGAAGGGGGAGTCAGGGAGGGGAGGTGGGTGAAGAACGACAAAGGCCAGGTCAGCCGCAGTCACAGGGGTCAAATAGCCCCCCCTTCCTTGAGAGGGAACACTTTTCTAGGCCCTGACAGAAACTCTCCTAAGGTCAGTAGATCAGGGAGGACAGAAACACACACACACCATTAATCTCATCCCAGATCTAAAACACCCACACTTTGGGAATTCCTGCTGTGTGTGTGTTTATTTATTTATTTATGTCTGTCTGTCTGTCTGTCTGTCTGTCTGTCTGTCTGTCTGTCTGTCTGTCTGTCTGTCTGTGTGTGTGTGCGTGCGTGCGTGTGTGTTTGTGTGTGTGCGTGCGTGGTGTACCTCAGTATACTTGTCTCTCTGAGAGCAGTCCCAGCAGCATCACTAACCCTACCCCACTAGCCCGTGCTCAGGAGAGTGTCAGTGCACTGAGCAGAGTGCAGGATAATTGGAGGGCCATTTTATCTATCTAGTGTCTGTGGCACTCCAGCGCCCGGGTCACAGGCAGGGGAGCCCCAGTAGAAACACTAGCTCAACAGTTACCAGTCATTTCTATCCCAGCAGAAGAAAAGGCCCAGTGGGGCCAGCGCCCTGTGAGGGCCCCTTAAGGGCCACGGCCTGCACAGCTACAAAGACACCGCAGGTCTGACCTTGTCCTATAGAGGGGCAGAACACACAACACAGACCAGAGGCCCCCAGAGGGTCAGGGGCCACGCTCAGGAACAATTAGAGATGCTTTACTCACTCTCTCCTGTCTCTTTCTCTATCTTTGTTTTCTCTGTCTCCCTCTTTCTCTCTCTCTCTCTCTTTAAATTTTCCCCCTATTCTCTCCCTCGTTCTTACTCACTGTGTCATTCAATTTCCCAATCTTTCTCTCTCCCTCCCTCTCTCTCCCTCTCCCTCTCTCTCTCCTCTGTAGATTGATGCTCCACAGTCTAAGATGGCCCCACTCATGCAGAACGGCATACATTTACTTTTCATTTTCAAACACGTTAAACAAAAGGGTTCATGATCACAAAGCAAAGAGGGCACTCATAGATATTCTTACTTTTGAAACGGGTTCAATTGAAACTGAATTGTCGGTTCATTTTCACGTGTCAGTTGTTTCAATTGAATGTTGTATTTTTATAACGACTAATACTTAAGAACTACTCTTTTCAAATCCATTTCTACTGGACTGGGGTTAGATTTTTTTTCCTTCTATGTTTTAGATTTTTTTTATTTATTTTTTTTGTTTGTTTTCTACAGCCCTATTTCCCCCCTCCATCTTCCTCAGCTGTATGTTCTCTGGAATGCAATTAGGCCACCTACATTAAGTGGTAATGGAGAACCTGGTCTACAAACTGTGGTTGCCCAGGCAACGCCCACTCACAACTCTGCCTGCAGTAGTTTTGTCACTTTATCTGCAAAATGCACAATTGAGCCTTAAAGCAGGTGGGGGAGGGGGGGATGAGGGGGAAACAGCAGCGTGCTAGGCGGTTCCCAGTGTCGTTTTAATACAGCTGGTCTTCAAATATTATTCCGTGAACCTTCTAATACCATATGACACGCGCGTGTGGGTGAACGGGAGACAGAGGAAAGAGAAGATTTTTTGAAAGACCTTCAAAAGATGACCCATTTTACGTTTTACTTTGATTTGAAATAACCGTCCAGTATGTTGAAGTATGAGTGACAAGGAAGGTGTAGGATTTTGGAAGAGAACCATCCCTGCTGTACTCTGTGGAGAAGAGGCGAGATAACTGTCGAACGCTCTCTTATGCAGAACCATATGTAGCTGCATCTGATTTTGACGTTCGAGCGTGGATGGAATTGGAATAAGTGGAATACGTATTAAATTTAATCCATTGTTGAATCAAACCGTATCAATAAGCTGCTTATCCTTGGCCAGTACAATGCTATTTCAGATTGCTTGGCATGTAGTGACATGAAAGCAATAGTATTTGATAGTTTATTAGGTTATCATGCTGGCTTGTTCTAACAGGTTCTGTATGTTCAGAGGCTCTGGCAGCATCCTGTAGTTGAGCTATGTGTGCCTAACTCAGCCTTTCTGGGAAAGCATTGATCAATGGGAGATCTGACTGAAGATTTGAGTTACACACACACACACACACTCTGGAGTTAGACCGAACACACACACACACACACACACACACACACACACACACACACACACACACACACACACACACACACACACACACACACACACACACACACACACACACACACACACACACACACACACACACACAACCAGATCTGAAAGGATTGAGCCCTGGGTCTTCCAGATGTCAGGTTATTCAGGTGGGACACACAGCTGTCTGCAGTTTGGGTCACCCAGGTGCTGTGTGTTTTGGTCCGGACACACACACACAGGAATGCACAGTGAACAGGACACACAGGTAGTGTGTGAACTTCTGATTGTAGCTTTGCCAATATATTATGGGATGAACAAGGGGGTGAGGGTACGGCCGTATGGCACACGTGTCCTAAAAGCCTCCCTCCACTCACAGATGATGGAAGGAACACCCCTTCTCCTTCTCCAGAATGCCCTTTAGACTATGGATGCCTAAGCAAAATATCTCTGATGGAATCCACATGTTGGAAAGAGACTGTTCTCTCTCTTTTCTTTTGTAAAGTGTCCTATGAATAAATAGCTTGGGCTGAAGGGTATCATATTTGTAGAATAACACTGACATGGCACCAGTTTGAAAGGCTGGATGTTGGATGTTGATACTGTGTGGAGTTCTAGAAGGAATGAATAAGGCTTAAGGAAAACCTAACGCTCATTTCTTAGTGTTCCTTCAGATGTCTTCTAACAGATTGCTGTCCATGTTGAAGGGGATGTGGGGTGGGGTGGAAATAGCGATGTGTAACATTTAACACTTGTCTGTCTGTGGCATTCTTCTCACATTGATAAAAGAGAGAAATAACAACACCTGTTAATGGGTTGTGTGTTAGCGTGTGATGTCTGCAGGCAGCTATAAGGTCAATTCCATCTCAATTCAGAAATCAGTTCTGGAATCAATTCAGGAATCAATTCAGGAATCTCAGGATATTAATTTTAATTCCATTCTAAAATGAAGGTTGCCTTTTATTTTCAGTTTGGATTTTCCATTTCTTGAATTTGGATTTAAATATACTGCCTTTTTCAAATCAAAATGGACTTGGAACCCAATCCTGGTGCGCACCGTTCTGTTTGATTGACTCCACTGCAGCAGGTGGCTGTGTACCTGCCTGAGCAGAGACTAGTGGAGGGGAGGAGGGGGGAGTGAGTGGCACAACAGCCAGGAAGTGTGGCCAAGGTGTGTTGTCGGAGTTCACCCCGCACGACGAGGTGGAGAGGGGTCTGCTGGATGGAACATCAGACCGCTTCATCACCATGGCAGCAACCAACCACGGCAGCCCACGCCAAGTGGCTTGGCACAGCAACCCCATAATCCTTCACAGCACAACCCAGCAGACTGCAGTGCATTCCTCCAGTGGTGGAAGTGGGGCATTTTGTCTACACACGGTGGGTTCTGATTGGTGTGACGGAGCGAATGGAAGGAGGATGAAACCCACCTAGGTGTCAGGCTGGCCACCCCATACGTGTTGACATCACTAATATGGGCTAGCATTAGAAATATGGCATTTGGTCCAACCCACTGTCTTTTCAAGGAAACCCCATAATTGATTTGAATCCTTCTCCAGTTTGGCCTGAAAGGAAACCTGTGTTGGTTGAGCATTTTGTTCATGAATATTTATATTGTGAGAGGCCTGGAGGTATTTTCGATTGACCAATTGCAGGTTATTAGCATGAGATGTGGTTGTTCCAACATCCTCCGACCGTGTTGTTTACTCTACTTATTGTTCTTTGAATACTGACACAAAATGGATTTACATGTAGGAGATGATCTGCGAACCCAAACCCTTTTGACCCTCTATTAGATTGAAATGTGCATTCATCTTTGTATCACTTTATCCTTAGTTTCACTTGATAGGCTGCAGGCTGCAGCAGGCTTTCACAGCATTGGTCAGTCACGATGCCATGCAGGTCGTGACTGATTGATTGATGAAACAAAGTGAAAGTGGGATGAAAGTGAGCCGACATGAGTGTGTAGAGGAGCACATCTCAGCCCCCTCATGGAGGGGTGTGTGTAGGAACGAAAGGTCCTGGAGGTGTCGTCATGTGTGTCTGTTAAAACGGTACGGAGGTGCTGCAGCTGGCCATTCCACGGGACCCTTTTTACCGGCCATTTACGGGCCAGTTTATTAGACACTAAGAGTAACAGAGCACATTTATAGTCTAATGTTATCCATTATGAGTGTTGAACTGGGCCAGCCTCACACTCTACACACACACTGTGGTCAATACACACTCTACACACACACGGGGGTCACTACACACTCTACACACACACGGGGGTCACTACACACTCTACACACACACTGTGGTCACTACACACTCTACACACACACTGTGGTCACTACACACTCTACACACACACTGGGGTCACTACACACTCTACACACACACTGTGGTCACTACACACTCTACACACACACTGTGGTCACTACACACTCTACACACACTGTGGTCACTGCACACTCTACACACACTGTGGTCACTACACACTCTACACACACACTGGGGTCACTACACACTCTACACACACTGGGGTCACTACACACTCTACACACACTGGGGTCACTATACACTCTACACACACTGGGGTCACTACACACTCTACACACACTGTGGTCACTACGCACTCTACACACACACTGTGGTCACTATACACTCTACACACACTGTGGTCACTACACACTCTACACACACTGTGGTCACTATACACTCTACACACACTGGGGTCACTACACACTCTACACACACTGTGGTCACTACGCACTCTACACACACTGTGGTCACTACACACTCTACACACACACTGTGGTCACTACGCACTCTACACACACACTGTGGTCACTATAGCTGCTGCTGGCCACTGTTTGTATTAGTTCACCACCTAACAGTGTAACAGATTACAGCTGTAGTCATCTCTGACTCTGTGAGTTGGCCAGACAGTATTATGGCAATGTAGGAGGAGCTCTTCTAATGGTGAGCGAATAAGTCCCCGGGCTGCCTCCCCCTCACACACAGGTACATGGTGTAGTTGGAGGATGTGTGTGGGTCGCTGTGGGAAACAACACTAGGCTGTGGGGGGGATGTACTGTACCTGTAGGGGTGTCATCGTCTTCAGTCTCCATCAGGCTTGGTAGCTTTGTCTTAGTCATGGAGGCAGCTTAGGGAACACAGTTGACCATCACCTTGCTTACACATCATACACATTGGTATGTATTCACACCATGTATGCATACATACAGTACACTCAGTTTGCACACACAACGGTAACTATGTTCACACACATTCACATGCAAGAGATGTGCCAATCAGATACCAACACGCTCCCTCTCTGTTGCTCTCTATCTCTCTCTCTCTCTCTCTCTCTGTCACTCTCTCTCTCTCTCTCCCTCTCTGTTTCTCTCTCTCTCTCTCTCTCTCTCTCTCTCTCTCTCTCTCTCTCTCTCTCTCTCTCTCTCTCTCTCTCTCTCTCTCTCTCTCTCTCTCTCTCTCTCTCTCTCTCTCTGTTGCTCTCTCTCTCTCTCTCTCTCTCCCTCTCTGTTGCTCTCTCTCTCTCTCTCTCTCCCTCTCTGTTGCTCTCTCTCTCTCTCTCTCTCTCTCTCTCTCTCTCTCTCTCTCTCTCTCTCTCTCTCTCTCTCTCTCTCTCTCTCTCTCTCTCTCTATCTCTCTCTCTCTCTCTCTCTCTCTCTCTCTCTCTCTCTCTCTCTCTCTCTCTCTCTCTCTCTCTCTCTCTCTCTCTCTCTCTCGTCGGAGTGCATGCTGGGAGTGAGTCGTCAAGCAGGAGTGATTGTGAGAGCGAATGGAATTTCTTTTCACTCTATTGGGTTTTGGTATGTGTATATACATATATACAGTGGGGAGAACAAGTATTTGATACACTGCCGATTTTGCAGGTTTTCCTACTTACAAAGCATGTAGAGGTCTGTAATTTTTATCATAGGTACACTTCAACTGTGAGAGACGGAATCTAAAACAAAAATCCAGAAAATCACATTGTATGATTTTTAACTAATTCCTTTGCATTTTATTGCATGACATAAGTATTTGATACATCAGAAAAGCAGAACTTAATATTTGGTACAGAAACCTTTGTTTGCAATTACAGAGATCATACGTTTCCTGTAGTTCTTGACCAGGTTTGCACACACTGCAGCAGGGATTTTGGCCCACTCCTCCATACAGACCTTCTCCAGATCCTTCAGGTTTCGGGGCTGTCGCTGGGCAATACGGAATTTCAGCTCCCTCCAAAGATTTTCTATTGGGTTCAGGTCTGGAGACTTGCTAGGCCACTCCAGGAACTTGAGATGCTTCTTACGGAGCCACTCCTTAGTTGCCCTGGCTGTGTGTTTCGGGTCGTTGTCATGCTGGAAGACCCAGCCACGACCCATCTTCAATGCTCTTACTGAGGGAAGGAGGTTGTTGGCCAAGATCTCGCGATACATGGCCCCATCCATCCTCCCCTCAATACGGTGCAGTCGTCCTGTCCCCTTTGCAGAAAAGCAGCCCCAAAGAATGATGTTTCCACCTCCATGCTTCACGTTTGGGATGGGTTCTTGGGGTTGTACTCATCCTTCTTCTTCCTCCAAACACAGCGAGTGGAGTTTAGACCAAAAAGTTATATTTTTGTCTCATCAGACCACATGACCTTCTCCCATTCCTCCTCTGGATCATCCAGATGGTCATTGGCAAACTTCAGACGGGCCTGGACATGCGCTGGCTTGAGCAGGGGGACCTTGCGTGCGCTGCAGGATTTTAATCCATGACGGCGTAGTGTGTTACTAATGGTTTTCTTTGAGACTGTGGTCCCAGCTCTCTTCAGGTCATTGACCAGGTCCTGCCGTGTAGTTCTGGGCTGATCCCTCACCTTCCTCATGATCATTGATGCCCCACGAGGTGATATCTTGCATGGAGCCCCAGACCGAGGGTGATTGACCGTCATCTGAACTTCTTCCATTTTCTAATAATTGCGCCAACAGTTGTTGCCTTCTCACCAAGCTGCTTGCCTATTGTCCTGTAGCCCATCCCAGCCTTGTGCAGGTCTACAATTTTATCCCTGATGTCCTTACACAGCTCTCTGGTCTTGGCCATTGTGGAGAGGTTGGAGTCTGTTTGATTGAGCGTGTGGACAGGTGTCTTTTATACAGGTAACGAGTTCAAACAGGTGCAGTTAATACAGGTAACGAGTGGAGAACAGGAGGGCTTCTTAAAGAAAAACTAACAGGTCTGTGAGAGCCGGAATTCTTACTGGTTGGTAGGTGATCAAATACTTATGTCATGCAATAAAATGCAAATTAATTACTTAAAAATCATACAATGTGATTTTCTGGATTTTTGTTTTAGATTCCGTCTCTCACAGTTGAAGTGTACCTATGATAAAAATTACAGACCTCTACATGCTTTGTAAGTAGGAAAACCTGCAAAATCGGCAGTGTATCAAATACTTGTTCTCCCCACTGTATATTGATTAGTTTAGTTGTTTTAAGGGTATCTTGTCTAACTATCACTAAGCACGTATAGGGGTGGTGGGATCGTTGAGGTTGGTTTTTTCAACGGAAGTGTGGAGTTTGAAAAACTTAGTCGGAGGCATGGAGTAAAGATTCCTGCTGCGGCCGGGTGTTCAGTGGAAGAATGTAGCTTGGCTGTGGGTGCTATCATTGGGTATGATAGCATCAAATCAGCCTCAAGGATGAATAACGCTGTAGTGATATTCTTAGATTCCATTGAAAAGGTGAATAAGATAGTTGAGACGGGTGTTGTGTTGCGGGAGACACAGACGCCAGTATTTCCGCTTATGAATCCGGCGAAGAAAGTTATACTTTCTAACGTGCCACCATTTGTTAGAGACGAAGTGTTGGAGCGAGAGTTATCTCGCCATGGTCAAATCGTATCTACAATAAAGAAGGTTCTTTTTGGATGCAAATCTCCGTTGCTGAAACATGTCGTGTCTCATAGGAGACAAGTGCATATGATCTTAAAAAAGGACGGAGATGAACTGAATTTAGCATTCAGTTTTAAGATTGATGGATTTGATTATGTCTTCTACGCTTCTACTGAATCAATGAAATGCTTTGGCTGTGGAAGAGAGGGGCATTTGGTGCGTAGTTGTCCCGAGAATGAGCGCGCTGAGCCCGGTAGTAGCTCTAGTGCTGGTGCAACTAACGCACCACCGCGAAGGGATGAACATGCTAAGGGTGCAGGGGAAGGGAGAAGGTGGGCAGATGTGGTTGGAAAAGTAGGAGAGGAAGGCATTGTGGATACGGGGGCAATTGTGGTAGATCAGAACAAAGAGGGAGGGGAAACAGTCGGTGAGATTGCGACTGCCGTCGCTGAGGTGGTGCTGGAAAATGAAATTGGAGGTCAAGAGGAGATTGAAATAACGGAAAAGGAAGCAGCTGTTTTCAAAGTACCGAGGAGTAAGAGGAAGAATTTAAGGGGTGGTGAAGGGTCTAATTCTAAGAGAAAGGTAGAGATTGATAAATCAGTTGAAGATGAACAAGTTGTAGAGATGGTGGAGTTTTCTTCTGGGGAGGATAGCGAGAGTGAGTCATCTGACGCGTCACAACAAAATAGCGAGATAAATGGGGTGGAAGGGAGGTATGGGATTGAGAAGGTACGTCAATTTCTGAAGTTGACAAAAGGGAAGAAATATATGCAGGATTACAATGTAACTGATTTTTTCCCTGAAAGTGAATTGTTTATTGAATCAGCAAAGTTTCTGATGTCAAAAATTACAGGGGGAGGTTTGAAAAGCCCTGAAATTGCTAGACTCAAGAAAGTGGTCACGAGAGTGATAAGTGATGTAAATTCTAAAGAAAATGAAAGAGTTCAGTTGCAGTTTTAACTCTGTAAAGAGATGTGGTGGCTGTATCTTCCTCTGTATATTTTTTTCATCCATGAGCAGTTTTAAGATTTCTTCTTTAAACGTAAATGGGGCAAGAGATGGTAAAAAAAGAGCCATAGTGTATGAGTTAATTAGGGGAAAGGGAAGTGACATAAATTTTCTACAAGAAACGCATAGTAATTTGGAAAATGAAGTTATGTGGCAACAGGAGTGGGGGGGGACAGTGGTGTGTAGTCATAAAAACTCAAAAAGTGGGGGTGTGGCTATCTTGTTCTCAAAAGGGTTTTTGCCTTTGTCATATGAGGTTGAAGAGGTAGTTGAGGGGAGGTTATTAAAAGTTAGAGCAAGGTATGAAAACATCACTATGTGTCTGATAAATGTATATGCCCCAGTGGTGACAGTTGAGAGGGTATGTTTTTTAGAGACATTATCAAATACCATTGAGAAATGTAACAAAGAAGATTATTTATTTATTGCTGGGGATTTTAACTGCACAGTCAGCGATTTATATAGAAATCACCAAGAACCTCATATAACCTCAAGGACTTTTTTAAAACGCCTCATTGTAACACATGAACTGTGTGATATCAACATGGAGGAACAAGGCAGTACACCTGGGCGCATGTGAGAGAGAACATCATCTCTATGGCCAGGTTAGATAGGTTTTATTGTTTTGAGCATCAATCTCAGGTCTGTAAATCAAGTGTGATAACCCCAGTGGGATTTTCTGATCATTGTTTAATAACAGAGGTGGTGTTCATTAACGATGTAAAACCCAAAAGCGCATACTGGCATTTTAATATAACTTTATTGAGTGATGCTCACTTCAGGAAATGTTTTAGTTTTTTCTGGGAGAGGTGGAGGTCTCAAAAGGCCAGTTTTGTATCCCTTCAACAGTGGTGGGATATAGGGAAAATCCAGATTCAACAATTCTGTAATCAATACACGAGGAATGTCACCAAGGATATCACCAGATCAATGAAAGCCCTAGAGTTTGAAATAGTGGAACTCATGACGTTGGTTGAGACCACAGGAGATCGAGGCCATACTCAGGCCCTCAAGAGGAGAAAAGCTGCATTGGCAGACCTGCTGGGTATCAGAGCACAGGGAGCATTGGTGAGAAGTAAGTTTCAGGGAATATCTGAAATGGATGCCTCATCCAAATTTTTCTTTGGTTTAGAGAAAAAGAATGGACAAAGAAAAATTATTCATTGTCTCAAATCAGCTGTTGGACAAGAGCTCACTAGCCCTAGTGAAATTAGAAAGAGGGCAGTAGAGTTCTATGCTGAGCTCTACAAGTGTGAGTACAAAGAGGATAAAACAGTGACACAGCAGTTCTTTGATGGGCTCCCAAAGGTGGCTGCAGAAGCTCAGGTTGAGCAGGATTTATACACTGCATTAAAAGGCATGGAAAATGGAAGGGCACCAGGCATTGATGGGCTTCCCGTTGACTTTTTTAAGTCTTTTTGGGCTATGTTGGGAGAGGATTGGCTAGCAGTAGTTAATGATAGTTTAACCGGAGGGTTACTACCAATAAGCTGCAGAAGGGCTGTCCTCACCCTACTGCCCAAAAAGGGTGACCCTAGGGAGGTGAAGAACTGGAGGCCGGTGGCTTTATTGTGCACTGATTATAAGATATTGTCAAAGGCTTTGTCCAACAGGCTGAGGGAGGTGATGGGGCAAATCATACATACGGACCAGTCCTACTGTGTTCCTGGCAGGCAGATAGGGGATAACATTTCTCTGATTCGTGATTTTTTTGGACGTCTCTAGGGCTATTGGGTTGGATGCTGGTCTAATTTCAATTGATCAGGAAAAGGCATTTGACCGAGTTGAACATCAATATTTATGGCACACGTTTGAGGCGTTTGGGTTCAGCTCTGGTTTTATTGCCATGATAAAGGTGATATATGGTGACATTGAAAGTGTATTGAAAGTTAACGGTGGTTTGAGTGCTCCTTTTAAAGTGTGTAGAGGTATTAGGCAGGGATGTTCTTTGTCAGGAATGTTATATGCCATTGCTATAGAGCCACTACTAAATAGCATTAGAAGTCGCATTGCAGGGGTGTACCTTTCAGAGGATATTCCTCCTATTCGTCTCTCAGCCTATGCTGATGATGTAGTTAGGTTAGTGAAAAATCAAGCGGAGGTGGATAGTTTGAGTCTAATGGTTGATCGTTTTAGGGGAATATCCTCTGCAAAGGTAAATTGGGAAAAGAGTTGTGCTTTACAGATTGGAGAATGGTCTGGAGGGATCATGGCTTTGCCAGGGGGGCTAGAATGGTGTAAGGGAGGTTTTAAGTATCTTGGAGTGTACCTAGGAGATGAGGGGACTATGGAAAAAAATTGGAGTGGGGTGGTTGAAATGGTGGAAGGGAGGATGAGGAAATGGCGTTGGTTACTATCTCGTATGTCATATAGGGGGCGCACTATTATAGTTAACAATGTGATTGCCTCTGCACTGTGGCATCGGTTGTCAGTTTTAGAACCACCATCTGGCCTTCTGGCTAAGATACAGGCAATTATTGTGGATTTCTTTTGGGATAAATATCACTGGGTTCCACAAAGTGTTTTGTATTTGTCAAAAGAGGAGGGGGGACAAGGTCTTGTACATCTTGCTAGTAGGGCTGCTGCTTTCCGGTTTCAGTTTATTCAAAGGTTGCTTTATGGACCGGAAAATGCGGTGTGGAGAGGGGTGGCAGGTCTTGTATTACAGCGGGTTGGAGGATTAGGTTTAAAGAAGGCTTTATTTCTGGTTGATAGTAGCCAGATTTCTAGGGAGGGAGTACCTCCGTTTTACAGAGGCCTTCTCAGAGTGTGGAGCATAATGAAGGTGTCCAGACGAACTTCAGCGGAGTCAGTGCATTGGCTGTTGGAGGAACCTCTGGTGTATGGGGCAAGACTGGATTGTACAAATGCAGCTGTTCCACATTTCTCCAAGATTCTGGTGAAGGGCAAAATCATCACCTTAAAACAGTTAATGGCCATGGCTGGGCCCGCCTTAATGGATGGAAGACGGGTGGCTGAACATTTGGGGATGAGGTCGGAAAGGATTGTCGGACAAATGCTGGGGAGCTGCAGGAAGGCTCTGTCAGCGGAAGAGTGGGGTATGCTTAGTAGCCACAAGAAGAAGGTACAAGATGAAGACGTCTCATTTCCAAGACTAGGGATTACACCAAATATCCCAGAGTCAGAAAGAAAGGCGTTATTGCTGGATTTGAGAGGGTTGGAGGAGGTGGGTTTGGATGAGGTGAATGGGAAGGACTTGTATAGGGGGTGTGTCAAGGTGTTGAATAAAGATAAATTGAAAAATAGAAAAGACACTCCATGGAGGGTAAAATTGGGCATTGATGACAAGGTAAAGCCAGAATGGAGAGCACTGTACAAGCCACCGTTACAAAAGGGTACTGGTGATATGCAATGGAGGGTTTTACATGGCATCATTGCAGTTAATGCTTTTGTATCTGTTATTAACTCAGATGTTAGAGATGGATGTCCTTTTTGTAATATAAGAGAAACCATTTTTCACTGTTTTATGGAGTGTGAGAGGATAAAACCTCTATTGGAAATGCTGGAATCTTTGTTTAAAGCTGTAGGGGAGTTTTTCAATAACACTGTTTTTATTTTGGGGTTTCAATATAGTAAGCAACAGAAAAGAAAATGTCAAATGTTAAATTTTATTTTGGGACAAGCTAAGATGTCAATTTTTCTGAGTAGGAAACATAAGATAGAAACGGGATATGGGCAGGATGTAAAATGTGTTTTTAAAGGATTAGTGAAAGCAAGAATAAAAGTAGATTTTGAGTTCTTCTCAGCTGTAAGAGATCTCCTATTGTTTGAGGAGAAGTGGGCCTACGAAGGAGCGCTTTGTTTTGTAGAGGAGGGGAAATTATTTTTTGCTGATGAAATAAGTTGAATGTATATGTTATGTATTTATTTTTGTTTAGGAATTACATTTGTTGTTTCATTTCTGAAAAGGCAGTGTGTCATTATTTATGTTAACACTTGAGTATAAAATAAAGGTTTTATAAAAACTCAAACTCTCTCTCTCTCTCTCTCTCTCTCTCTCTCTCTCTCTCTCTCTCTCTCTCTCTCTCTCTCTCTCTCTCTCTCCCTCTTTCTCTCTCTCTGTCGCTCTCTCTCGCTCCCTCTTTCTCTCTCTCTCTCTCTCTCACTCTCTCTCTCTCTCTCTCTCTCACTCTCTCTCTCTCTCTCTCTCTCTCCCTCTATGTCTTCTCATCTGTTCCCCACACCTCTTCTCTCACACCCTGGGACACAGAGTCACAGTCGACATTTAACATTGATACAGCCTCTCTGAGGAAGAGTAAAGTACAGAGCAGAAATCTCAGCATTAACCTGCCATACAATCTCAGCTTTAACCTGCCCTATAATCTCAATTTTAACCTGCTATACAATCTCCTCTTTTATTAGGAAAAACGCATAATTAATTATACCTCAGTCATTGCTCTCCTGCCAACCGATACTGTTACTTTGACACTCAACAATACTGTCAACATCTTCATACACAGGAGACCAGGGGGTTTGCTGAGAAAGAGGGAGAGCAGGAAGTAGGAGTGGGGGAATAAGAGGATGAAGCTCTCTCCACTTTGGCCAAGGGCTGCTAAATAATGAATGGCTGGTTGAAGCGTTGGCAGTTTGAAATGTAAATGTGACGGATGGAGGTGTGTGTGACGCTGTCACTGGTGGCCAGCACAGAGAGAGAGATGTGACTAGAATGGAAATGTGTCCTCCTCTCTCTCTCCCAGACGGGTGTAGAGGTGGACAGAGAGAGAGGGAGGAGAGAGGAGACCATTATCTCAGCTTTGACCTGAGAGGCTTTCAAGTGCATGAAGGGGAGAGAGGGAGGGTGAGCAAGAGAGAGAAAGAGAGAGAGAGTAAGAGATAGCCTTGTCTGACTGTGCCTAAGAGAGAGGAAGAAACAGAATGTGATACCTGCTAGATAGAGAGAGAGAGCGAGAGACAGAGAGAGAGAGTAAGAAATAGCCTTGTCTGACTGTGCCTAAGAGAGAGGAAGAAACAGAATTTGATACCTGCTAGATAGAGAGCGATAGAGGAGATAGAGGGAGACAGAGAGAGATAGAGAGAGAGAGACAAAGAGATAGATAGAGAGAGAGAGTTCACAAAATTGGACAAACACCAAATTGAGACTCTGCATGCAGAATTCTGCAAAAATATCCTCTGTGTACAACGTAAAACACCACATAATGCATGCAGAGCAGAATTAGGCCGATACCCGCTAATTATCAAAATCCAGAAAAAAGCCGTTAAATTCTACAACCACCTAAAAGGAAGCGATTCCCAAACCTTCCATAACAAAGCCATCACCTACAGAGAGATGAACCTGGAGAAGAGTCCCCTAAGCAAGCTGGTCCTGGGGCTCTGTTCACAAACACAAACAGACCCCACAGAGCCCCAGGACAGCAACACAATTAGACCCAAACAAATCATGAGAAAACAAAAAATTACTTGACACATTGGAAAGACTTCACAAAAAAAACAGAGCAAACTAGAATGCTATTTGGCCCTAAACAGAGAGCACACTCAGATTAAACCGATCCACAAAGAATTTGAAAACAAACCCGGTTTTGATAAACTCCCATATCTACTGGGTGAAATACCACAGTGTGCCATCACAGCAGCAAGATTTGTGACCTGTTGCCACAAGAAAAAGGCAACCTGTGAAGAACAAACACAATTGTAAATACAACGCATATTTATGTTTATTCATTTTCCCTTTTGTACTTTAACCATTTGCACATCTTTACAACACTGTATATATACATAATATGACATTTGTAATGTCTTTATTATTTTGGAACTTCTGTTTACTGTTAATTTTGATTGTTTATTTCACTTTTGTATATTATCTGCTTCACATGCTTTGACAATGAGAGAGAGAGAGAGAGAGAGAGAGAGAGAGAGAGAGGAAAAGACAGAGAACAGGGTGATGGGTGATGGGGCTCTCACCTCCTCTTCAGATATATAACCTATAAAGCAGTACATTAGTACATTCCAATACATTTCATGCATGTCAACCAGGACCAGTAAAAGGCTGTTCCTCTGACACAGACCCTTGGGGCCAGGGACTGAGGTGACTGTGAAGGGTGATTCTTCCCCTCTTCTCTCTCCCCATCCCCCTTGTCCCTGAGTCCAGGGGCACCCCCATATCCCAGAAAGTTTTGCAGAGGGAGCGTCAGGTGAAAGATCTGGGGGACCATACCTATCAAGGACAGTAGAGAGAGAAGGAGAGAGATGAGCAAGGGACACAGTATTAAGAGAGAGAACATATTATTGTCTAAAGATGAGGACATATCCACTCATACTCTGTCTGAGCAAGTATAAGCAACTGCTCATAGCATCCCTCAGATGGTTAGCACACAATGATAAACCTTGTATGAGACACACACACACAGACATGGCTGGGTGGAGGTGTTTGTGTCAGATTGCTAGACTCCCTAGAACGCTGCTTGTCACTCTCCCCTCAGACCATCTGGACCTCTGGATGAGCTGTGCAAACAACCTACCTCTTCCCCCTTCTTCTTCCTTCTCTCCAGTGACTTCCTCTTTTTCTCTCTCTCCTTCTCTCTCTCCTTCCTTCCTTCCTCCCTCTTTTTCCTCCCTCCCTTGCTCCATACCTTGACTCCCTCACTCTCTCCCTTACTACCTCCTCTCCCTCCCTCCCTCCCTCCCTCCCTCCCTCCCTCCCTCCCTCCCTCTTGCCATCCCTCAGCAGTTTAGTTTTCAGCGGAGTCTCGGTCAGGCGTTGTCTCATGTGTGGCCAGCTGGCATGTCCCCTCCCAGGGTCCTCTCTGCTCCGTACTACCATGGCTACTCAGCTCCAATGCCATATGCCACAGCTGACCTCCACTACACTGCAGCAATACCACAGCCCGATGCAACAGCACTTTCTAATGACTCACAGTCTAACACTCTGTAACAGGGTTCCCCAATTGGCGACCTGCTGAGGTTTAATTTGGCCCCAAGTTTCCTGTGCAAAAAAACAATAAAGGACATAAAAGACTGTAGCCCTATGAAATCAGCTCCAAGTGATTTTCATTTTGGAAATCTGTTCCTAAGTATTCCCATGCATAATAGAGAGATGTTATCAAATCAAATTGTATTTGTCACATGCGCCGAATACAGCAGGTGTAGACCTTACAGTGAAATGTTTACTTACAAGCCCCTAACCAACAATGCAGTTTAAAAAAAACACAGATAAGAATAAGAAATAAAAGTAACAAGTAATTAAAGAGCAGCAGTAAAATAACAATAGTGAGACTGTATACAGGAGGGTACGGTACAGAGTCAATGTGTGGGGGCATCGGTTAGTTGAGGAAATATGTACAGTGGGGAGAACAAGTATTTGATACACTGCCGATTTTGCAGGTTTTCCTACTTACAAAGCATGTAGAGGTCTGTCATTTTTATCATAGGTACACTTCAACTGTGAGAGACGGAATCTAAAACAAAAATCCAGAAAATCACATTGTATGATTTTTAAGTAATTAATTTGCATTTTATTGCATGACATAAGTATTTGATCACCTACCAACCAGTAAGAATTCCGGCTCTCACAGACCTGTTAGTTTTTCTTTAAGAAGCCCTCCTGTTCTCCACTCGTTACCTGTATAAAAGACACCTGTCCACACACTCAATCAAACAGACTCCAACCTCTCCACAATGGCCAAGACCAGAGAGCTGTGTAAGGACATCAGGGATAAATTGTAGACCTGTACAAGGCTGGGATGGGCTACAGGACAATAGCCAAGCAGCTTGGTGAGAAGGCAACAACTGTTGGCACAATTATTAGAAAATGGAAGAAGTTCAAGATGACGGTCAATCACCCTCGGTCTGGGGCTCCATGCAAGATCTCACCTCGTGGGGCATCAATGATCATGAGGAATGTGAGGGATCAGCCCAGAACTACACGGCAGGACCTGGTCAATGACCTGAAGAGAGCTGGGACCACAGTCTCAAAGAAAACCATTAGTAACACACTACGCCGTCATGGATTAAAATCCTGCAGCGCACGCAAGGTCCCCCTGCTCAAGCCAGCGCATGTCCAGGCCCGTCTGAAGTTTGCCAATGACCATCTGGATGATCCAGAGGAGGAATGGGAGAAGGTCATGTGGTCTGATGAGACAAAAATAGAGCCTTTTGCTCTAAACTCCACTCGCCGTGTTTGGAGGAATAGAAGGATGAGTACAACCCCAAGAACACCATCCCAACCGTGAAGCATGGAGGTGGAAACATCATTCTTTGGGGATGCTTTTCTGCAAAGGGGACAGGACGACTGCACCGTATTGAGGGGAGGATGGATGGGGCCATGTATCGCGAGATCTTGACCAACAACCTCCTTCCCTCAGTAAGAGCATTGAAGATGGGTCGTGGCTGGGTCTTCCAGCATGACAACGACCTGAAACACACAGCCAGGGCAACTAAGGAGTGGCTCCGTAAGAAGCATCTCAAGGTCCTGGAGTGGCCTAGCCAGTCTCCAGACCTGAACCCAATAGAAAATCTTTGGAGGGAGCCGAAAGTCCGTATTGCCCAGCGACAGCCCCGAAACCTGAAGGATCTGGAGAAGGTCTGTATGGAGGAGTGGGCCAAAATCCCTGCTGCAGTGTGTGCAAACCTGGTCAAGAACTACAGGAAACGTATGATCTCTGTAATTGCAAACTAAGGTTTCTGTACCAAATATTCAGTTCTGCTTTTCTGATGTATCAAATACTTATGTCATGCCTTAAAATGCAAATTAATTACTTAAAAATCATACAATGTGATTTTCTGGATTTTTGTTTTAGATTCCTTCTCTCACAGTTGAAGTGTACCTATGATAAAAATTACAGACCTCTACATGCTTTGTAAGTAGGAAAACCTGCAAAATTGTCAGTGTATCAAATACTTGTTCTCCCCACTGTACATGTAGGTAGAGTTATTAAAGTGACTATGCATAGATGATAACAACAGGGAGTAGCAGTGGTGTAAAAGAGGGGGAGAGGGGGGGGCAATGCAAATAGTCTGGGTAGCCATTTGATTAGGTGTTCAGGAGACTTATGACTTTGGGGTAGAAGCTGTTTAGAAACCTCTTGGACCTAGACTTGGCGCTCCGGTACCACTTGCCGTGCGGTAGCAGAGAGAACAGTCTATGACTAGGGTGGCTGGAGTCTTTGACAATTTTTATGGCCTTCCTCTGACACCGCCTGGTATAGAGGTCCTGGATGGCAGGAAGCTTGGCAATGTACTGGGCCGTTCGCATTACCCTCTGTAGTCCCTTGCAGTTGGAGGCCGAGCAGTTGCCATACCAGTCAGGATGCTCTCGATGGTGCAGCTGTAGAACCTTTTGAGGATGTCAAATCTTTTCAGTCTTCTAAGGGGGAATAGGTTTTGTTGTGCCCTCTTCACGACTGTCTTGGTGTGTTTGGACCATGTTAGTTAGTTGGTGATGTGGACACCAAGGAACTTGAAGCTCTCAACCTGCTCCACTGCAGCTCCGTCGATGAGAATAGGGGCATGCTCTGTCCTCTTTTTTCTGTAGTTCACAATTATCTCCTTTCTCTTGATCACGTTGAGGGAGAGGTTATTGTCCTGGCACCACACGGCTAGGTCTCTGACCTCCTCCCGATAGGCTGTCTCGTCGTTGTCGGGGATCAGGCCTACCACTGTTGTGTCATCGGCAAACTTAATGATGGTGTTGGAGTCGTGCTTGGCCGTGCAGTCATGAGTGAACAGGGAGTACAGGAGGGGACTGAGCACGCACCCCTGAGGGGCCCCCGTGTTGAGGATCAGCAGTGGTGGATGTGTTGTTACCTACCCTTACCACCTGGGGATGGCCCGTCAGGAAGTCCAGGATCCAGTTGCAGAGGGAGGTGTTTAGTCCCAGGGTCCTTAGCTTATTGATGAGCTTTGAGTGCAATACGATGTTGAACACGGATCTGTAGTCAATGAATAGCATTCTCACATAGGTGTTCCTTTTGTCCAGGTGGGAAAGGGCAGTGTGGAGTGCAATAGAGATTGCATCATCTATGGATCTGTTGGGGCGGTATGCAGATTGGAGTGGGTCTAGAGTTTCTGGGATAATGGTGTTGATGTGAGCCATGACCAGCCTTTCAAAGCACTTCATGGCTACAGACGTGAGTGCTATGGGGCGGTAGTCATTTAGATAGGTTACCTTAGTGTTCTTAGGCACAGGGACTATGGTGGTCTGCTTAAAACATACAGACTCGGACAGGGAGAGGTTAAAAATGTCAGTGAAGACACTTGCCAGTTGGTCAGCGCATGCTCGCAGTATACGTCCTGGTAATCCTTCTGGCCCTGCAGCCTTGTGAATGTTGACCTGTTTAAAGGGCTTACTCACATCGGCTGCGGAGAGCATGATCACACAGTCTTCCGGAACAGCTGGTTCTCTCATGTATGTTTCAGTGTTATTTGCCTCGAAGCGAACATAGAAGTAGTTTAGCTCGTCTGGTAGGCTCGTGTCACTGGGCAGCTCTCGACTGTGCTTCCCTTTGTGGTCTGTAATGGTTTGCAAGCCCTGCCACATCCGACGAGAGTCAGGGCCGGTGTAGTGCGATTTGATCTCAGTCCTGTATTGACACTTTGCCTTTTTGATGGTTCGTCAGAGGGCTTTGCGGGATCGTAAGCATGGTTTAAAATTGTTATGTTTTAGTCAAATATTATATGTTCTTGGGGTCAATTTGCAGTTTACAAATTATTTGTAATTATGTTCCTTCCCCCCGAGCATCCGCTCAAGAAAAAATGGGCCCGCGGCGGAATCTAGTTGATGATGCATGCTGTATGGGCTGTGAATGATGCTCCACTGCACTTACTCAATGGCTTGTTTGAATAGTTGAGGAATGGATCCTTCCTTGGATATCTCTTCTCCTCCATTGGAAATGCAGCCTTCCTCCATTCCTTCTCTATATGATCAGGGTAAAGTGGCCATCATATTCCTTTCTCCAATAGGAACGTTGGGTTCTGTGTATTTTCTGTTCCCACATACCATAGGAGAGTTGCTGTAGCTACTGATGGAGAAGTCAATGTAACTCCACGACAGTGGATTGGCTAACTACCAGACCCAGAGGGTGGGCTGCTGGAGGCAATGTCTGATGTGTGGCCGCTGGCAGAGCTCAGGCACTGTACCCAGGGTGAGTGGCATTACTGCAGATTAAGGCCCCACGCTTGGCAGCATGTTTGTGTGTGTGTGTGTGTGTTTGTGTTTGTGTGCGTGCGTGTGCATGTGTGCGTGTGTTTATGTGTGTGTGAGTGTGTGTGTGTGTGTGTGCCTGTGTGCCGTGTGCCTTTGAGTGCTTGCCCCACTGGACAGCACTGTGCTAAAGCATGTTGAGCAGTGGTCACACTTCTCCTCTCAGGAGGACAGTAATTCTATTTTGGATGCTTTGAGGGGCTAACACAGTGTGCAGTCTGCAGGGAGAGGGCCTGGAGGATATGGCCAGGGACAGGTAGGGCTGGGGCAGTGGGGGGATTGATCCAGTTATTGAGGGGTCTCCCAGGGTAGGAGGGTAGCCTCTGTAGGCCAAGCCAGGCTAGGGACTCCTCTGGACGGGCTGTGTGGCTTAGTACTCTTCACTGTGTACAATTAGACAGCCCTTTGGCTTGCTGTGTGTGTGTGTGTGTCCATGTGCGTGCGTGTGTTAATCAGGATGCGTGTGTGTGTGTGGACCCCAGGAAGAGTAGCTGCTGCTTTTATAACAGCTAATGGGGATCCCTAATAAAACAACAACATAAACAATCTACAGCTGGTAATCCCTTTAAAGGCCAGCCTCCTCCTCCACTAGCAACAGTACTAAAGCCCTGGTCCTGGACACACACCACATCACAACACACCACACCATAACACACCACACCATAACACACCACACCATAACACACCATAACACAACACACCACACCATAACCCACCATAACACAACACACCATAACACAACACACCATAACACACCATAACACAACACACCACACCATAACACACCATAACACAACACACCACACCATAACCCACCATAACACAACACACCATAACACAACACACCATAACACAACACACCACACCATAACACACCACACCACATCACAACACCACACCACAACACACCACACCATAACACACCACACCATAACACAACACACCATAACACAACACACCATAACACACCATAACACAACACACCACACCATAACACACCACACCACACCATAACACAAAACACCATAACACAACACACCACAACACAACACACAACACACCATAACACAACACACCATAACACACCATAACACAACACACCACACCATAACACACCACACCATAACACAACACAACACACCACACCATAACACAACACACCACACCATAACACACCATAACACAACACACCACAACACACCACACCATAACACAACACACCACACCATAACACACCATAACACAACACACCATAA
>NC_092095.1:57503264-57675764 GCF_045679555.1 Salvelinus alpinus | reverse complement strand
AACCTGTCTGTGGTGTGTTGTCTGTAACCTATCTGTGGTGTGTTGTCTGTAACCTGTCTGTGGTGTGTTGTCTGTAACCTATCTGTGGTGTGTTGTCTGTAACCTGTCTGTAGTGTGTTGTCTGTAACCTATCTGTGGTGTGTTGTCTGTAACCTGTCTGTAACCTGTCTGTGGTGTGTTGTCTGTAACCTATCTGTGGTGTGTTGTCTGTAACCTGTCTGTGGTGTGTTGTCTGTAACCTATCTGTGGTGTGTTGTCTGTAATCTATCTGTGGTGTGTTGTCTGTAACCTGTCTGTAACCTATCTGTGGTGTGTTGTCTGTAACCTGTCTGTAACCTGTCTGTAACCTGTCTGTAACCTATCTGTGTGTTGTCTGTAACCTATCTGTGGTGTGTTGTCTGTAACCTATCTGTGGTGTGTTGTCTGTAACCTGTCTGTAACCTGTCTGTAACCTGTCTGTAACCTGTCTGTAACCTATCTGTGGTGTGTTGTCTGTAACCTATCTGTGGTGTGTTGTCTGTAACCTATCTGTGGTGTGTTGTCTGTAACCTATCTGTGGTGTGCTGTCTGTAACCTGTCTGTGACCTGTCTGTGGTGTGTTGTCTGTAACCTGTCTGTAACCTGTCTGTAACCTGTCTGTGGTGTGCTGTCTGTAACCTGTCTGTGACCTGTCTGTGGTGTGTTGTCTGTAACCTGTCTGTAACCTATCTGTGGTGTGTTGTCTGTAACCTATCTGTGGTGTGCTGTCTGTAACCTGTCTGTGACCTGTCTGTGGTGTGTTGTCTGTAACCTGTCTGTAACCTGTCTGTAACCTGTCTGTGGTGTGCTGTCTGTAACCTGTCTGTGACCTGTCTGTGGTGTGTTGTCTGTAACCTGTCTGTAACCTATCTGTGGTGTGTTGTCTGTAACCTGTCTGTAACCTGTCTGTGACCTGTCTGTGGTGTGTTGTCTGTAACCTATCTGTGGTGTGTTGTCTGTAACCTGTCTGTAACCTGTCTGTGACCTGTCTGTGGTGTGCTGTCTGTAACCTGTCTGTGACCTGTCTGTGGTGTTGTCTGTAACCTGTCTGTAACCTATCTGTGGTGTGTTGTCTGTAACCTGTCTGTAACCTGTCTGTGACCTGTCTGTGGTGTGCTGTCTGTAACCTGTCTGTGACCTGTCTGTGGTGTGTTGTCTGTAACCTGTCTGTAACCTGTCTGTAACCTGTCTGTAACCTGTCTGTAACCTGTCTGTGACCTGTCTGTGGTGTGCTGTCTGTAACCTGTCTGTGACCTATCTGTGGTGTGTTGTCTGTAACCTGTCTGTAACCTGTCTGTAACCTGTCTGTAACCTGTCTGTAACCTATCTGTAATATGCTGTCTGTAGTGTGTTGTTTGTAACCTGTCTGTAGTGTGTTGTCTGTAACCTGTCTGTAGTGTGTTGTCTGTAACCTGTCTGTAATGGGTTGTCTGTAACCTGTCTGTAATGGGTTGTCTGTAACCTGTCTGTAATGGGTTGTCTGTAACCTGTCTGTAGTGTGTTGTCTGTAACCTGTCTGTAGTGTGTTGTTTGTAACCTGTCTGTAATGGGTTGTCTGTAACCTGTCTGTAGTGTGTTGTTTGTAACCTGTCTGTGGTGGGTTGTCTGTAACCTGTCTGTAGCCTGTCTGTGTTTGTAACCTGTCTGTAATGGATTGTCTGTAACCTGTCTGTAATGGGTTGTCTGTAACCTGTCTGTAGTGTGTTGTCTGTAAACTGTCTGTAGTGTGTTGTTTGTAACCTGTCTGTAATGGGTTGGCTGTAACCTGTCTGTAGTGTGTTGTTTGTAACCTGTCTGTGGTGGGTTGTCTGTAACCTGTCTGTAGCCTGTCTGTAACCTGTCTGGAACCTGTCTGTAATGGGTTGTCTGTAACATGTCTGTAGTGTGTTGTTTGTAACCTGTCTGTAGTGTGTTGTCTGTAACCTGTCTGTAGTGTGTTGTTTGTAACCTGTCTGTAGTGTGTTGTCTGTAACCTGTCTGTAGTGTGTTGTCTGTAACCTGTCTGTAGTGTGTTGTCTGTAACCTGTCTGTAGTGTGTTGTTTGTAACCTGTCTGTAGTGTGTTGTCTGTAACCTGTCTGTAGTGTGTTGTTTGTAACCTGTCTGTAGTGTGTTGTTTGTAACCTGTCTGTAGTGTGTTGTTTGTAACCTGTCTGTAGTGTGTTGTTTGTAACCTGTCTGTAGTGTGTTGTCTGTAACCTGTCTGTAATGTGTTGTTTGTAACCTGTCTGTAATGTGTTGTTTGTAACCTGTCTGTAATGGGTTGTCTGTAACCTGTCTGTAGTGTGTTGTCTGTAACCTGTCTGTAATGTGTTGTTTGTAACCTGTCTGTGATGGGTTGTCTGTAACCTGTCTGTAATGTGTTGTTTGTAACCTGTCTGTAATGGGTTGTCTGTAACCTGTCTGTAGTGTGTTGTCTGTAACCTGTCTGTAATGTGTTGTTTGTAACCTGTCTGTGATGGGTTGTCTGTAACCTGTCTGTAGTGTGTTGTCTGTAACCTGTCTGTAATGTGTTGTTTGTAACCTGTCTGTGATGGGTTGTCTGTAACCTGTCTGTAATGTGTTGTTTGTAACCTGTCTGTAATGGGTTGTCTGTAACATGTCTGTAATGTGTTGTTTGTAACCTGTCCGTAGTGTGTAAGACTACAACATGAGAGTTGGCTGTCTCTCCACCTGACCTCTCCATCCACTTCTAACCCCTTTCCTTTCCCCTCCCTCCCTCCCTCCCTCCCTCCCTCCCTCCCTCCCTCCCTCTCTGATTGATGCAATAAGGACACATTAACACTTCTCCTCCTGATAGAACAGGGGCTAATGTACGCCAGGCGATTGATTACTCTGTAATGGTGACGGCTCTCCCAAAGATGTCTGCGGACGAATCCATAACGACTGTGTCCTCCTCCTTGTTCTTCTCCCCGGCCCACAACTTGCTTCGCAGAAATAAAAATAAAAATAAATTTGCATATGGAAAAATAATTAAAACAAAAACACATTGCTGAGAGTGAAGCGAGCTCCTCGGGGGAGAGAAAGAGAAGAGAGAAAGAGAGAGAGAGAGAGAGAGAGAGAGAGAGAGAGAGAGAGAGAGAGAGAGAGAGAGAGAGAGAGAGAGAGAGAGAGAGAGAGAGAGAGAGAGAGAGAGAGAGAGAGAGAGAGAGAGAGAGAGGAGAGCAGGAGTGAAAAATGCTAGCCCAGCGAGGTTTAATTGTGTGGTGTTAGGGCTCCTTCATTAATCCTGGCCATCTAGCTAGCTCTTTCATTTGTCACCTCCAGATGACTGTTTACCGAGGATGGTGCATGACTTCTCCTTAACGCCTGGGTTTAGGTGAGAGTATAGACACACACACACACATACACACACACATACACACATACACAAACATACACGCATACACACATGCACGCATACACACACACACAAACAGCCTCATAAGTACCGAGACAGTAACTAATACCTTGCCGTAGGACTGAGACGATTACTCTGAATTCACTAAAATAAACACAAAACATATGCATACACGTACACACACACATTCACACACACACACACACACACACACACACACACACACACACACACACACACACACACACACACACACACACACACACACACACACACACACACACACACACACACTCACACACACACACACACACACATTCTTCTAATCCAATAGAAAACAGTTACATAAAAGGACAGTTTTCAGACACAAACACTCTCTCTCTCTCTCTCTCTCTCTCTCTCTCCCCCCCTCGCTCTCCCTCTCTCTCTCTCCCTCTCCCTCTCCCTCTCTCTCTCTCTCTCTCTCTCTCTCTCTCTCTCTCTCCCCCCCCCCTTCTATCTCTCTCTCTCCCTCTCCCCATCTCTCTCTCTCTCTCCCTGTCTCTCCCTCTCACTCACTCTCACTCACTCTCCCTCTCTCTCTCTCTCTCTCTCTCCCTCTCCCTCTCCCTCTCTCTCTCTCTCACTCTGTGTCTTTCACACTCTCTCAAAAACAGTCATTATGTTCAAGAGCTTCCATACTGACTATTTAGTTCCTTTTCTGTTGAGAGTATGTATGAAATTACTTCCACACAGTGTCCTCAACACTGTTTGTGTGTGTGTGTGTGTGTGTGTGTGTGTGTGTGTGTGTGTGTGTGTGTGTGTGTGTGTGTGTGTGTGTGTGTGTGTGTGTGTGTGTGTGTGTGTGTGTGTGTGTGTGTGTGTGTGTGTGTGTGTGTGTGTGTGTGTGTTTGTTTGTGTGTGTGTGTGTGTGTGCATGTATGCGTGTGTGTCCGTAAATGTGTGATGCCTTTGAGTGGACTCCCCGCTGCCGCTGCAGGCTGTGAGGCTTCATGCATTGAGGCCAGTTAGCCATGTTAGCACAAGAGTGGCTAGAAGTCCATTTCAGCTCTGTTTGAAACCAGAGGATGAAAGAACAGTGTCCTCTACACTGCTCTGCTCCAAACACTCACAACTCCCAAGGACACATCTAGTATGTGGCTGTAATCTGTAGTTTCAGAAATGGTATATAACAACTTATTGATCCCGGCAGGACTGAGGGGGAGGGTCTTTGTAAGTATACTGTGCAATCCAATCAGCTATGTGTGTTGTGGTTTTGTTGTTGAAAAGTGTGTATTCACAAGGAGAAGATGGAGTGACTACAGTCAGTATTATTGAAGTTGTTGTAAATTAACATTCAGCTAAAGCAGTCACTTCCCTTCTTTATGGAGAAGAACTCAACATCATCCAAGTCAGCTGTAGCTGCAGGCTAAAACTAAAATACTTTTAACCAACACTCTCTAAGAAAAAGCATCCTAATCTTCTGTTTCCTGTGTGCTTGCGTGCATGCTGCATGGGTGTGTGTGCGTGCATGCGTGGCTGTGTGTGTGTGCGTCTGTGTGTGTGTTCCCTCCCCAGTTCTGAGCCCAGAGATAGGTAACTGTGTTGGGTGATCTGGTTGAGTACCCAGGGATCCCCAGGAAACCATATAAAGAGGAGCATTAACAGCTAATGCACATCTGAAGTGGAGGGAGGGAGGGAGGGAGGGAGGGAGGGAGGGAGGGAGGTCTATAAGATACCCCCTAAATCAACCAACGACAGGACAAGAAAATACACTATATATGCAAAAGTATGTGGACACTCCTTCAAATTAGTGGATTCGGCTACTTCAGCGACACCTGTTGCTGCAAGGTGTATAATTTATTTTATTTTATTTCTTTCACCTTTATTTAACCAGGTAGGCTACTTGAGAACAAGTTCTCATTTATAACTGCGACCTGGCCAAGATAAAGCAAAGCAGTGCGACACAAGCAACAACACAGAGTTACACATGGAATAAAGAAGCGTACAGTCAATAACAAAATAGAAAAAAAGAAAGTCTGTATACAGTGTGTGCAAATGGCGTGAGGAGGTAAGGCAATAAATAGGCCATAGTAGCGGAGTAATTACAATTTAGCAAATTAACACTGGAGTGATAGATGAGCAGATGATGATATGCAAGTAGAAATACTGGTGTGCAAAAGAGCATAAAACTAAATAAAAACAATATAGGGATGAGGTAGGTAGATTGGGCGGGCTATTTACAGATGGGCTATGTACAGCTGCAGCGATCGGTTAGCTGCTCAGATAGCTGATGTTTAAAGTTAGTGAGGGAAATATAAGTCTCCAGCTTCAACGATTTTTGTAATTTGTTCCAGTCACTGGCGACGAATATGTAGCGAGGCCCAGCCGACTAGAGCATACAGGTCACAGTGGTGGGTGGTATAAGGGGCTTTGGTGACAAAACGGATGGCACTGTAATAAACTGCATCCAGTTTGCTGAGTAGAGTATTGGAAGCTATTTTGTAAATGACATTGCCGAAGTCGAGAATCGGTAGGATAGTCAATTTTAAGAGGGAATGTTTGGAGGCGTGAGTGAATGAGGCTTTGTTGCGAAATAGGAAGCCGATTCTAGATACAATTTTGGATTGGAGATGTTTAATATGAGTCTGGAAGGAGAGTTTACAGTCTAACCAGACACCTAGGTATTTGTAGTTGTCCACATATTCTAAGTCAGAACCGTCAGAGTAGTGATGCTAGTCGGGCGGGCGGGTGCAGGCAGCGAACGGTTGAAAAGCATGCATTTGGTTTTACTAGCGTTTAAGAGCAGTTGGAGGCCACGGAAGGAGTGTTGTATGGCATTGAAGCTCGTTTGGAGGTTAGTTAACTTCTCACGAGTCACCAACCCTGATCCGGTAGCACCCCCCACCCCCCCCCCCCCCCCCACTGAGTAGCATAGCTAGCATAGCGTCACAAGTAACTTGTAGCATCTAAATATCATTAAATCACAAGTCCAAGACACCAGATGAAAGATACAGGTCTTGTGAATAAAGCCACCATTTCAGATTTTTAAAATGTTTTACAGGGAAGACACAATATGTAAATCTATTAGCTAACCACGTTAGCAAAGGACACGATTTTTTTACTCCCAACAGCTTTTTCCTGCGTCAGTAGCTATCACTAATTCGACTAAATAAAAATATATATAGCCACTAACCAAGAAACAACTTCATAAGATGACAGTCTGATAACATATTTATGGTATAGCATAGTTTTTTTTTTTGAAAAATGTGCATTTTTCAGGTATAAATCACAGTTCTACATTGCAGCTGCAATCTGAAATAGTGCTGACCCAGCCAGAACAATTACAGAGACCAACGTCATATAACGAATTACTCATCTTAAAACATTTCAGAAAAATACACAGCGTACAGATATTGAAAGCCCAACATCTGGTGAATCCAAACAATATTTCAGATTTATTAAATGTTTTATAACGAAAACAAAATGTAGCGCTAAATTAGCATAGCTATACCAGGCAGATTCGGCTAGGCGCCCACGGCCAGTTCACATGCACAACAGATATGATATAACATCGTAAATTGGGTCTTACTATGGCTGATCTTTCATCAGAATGTTGATCAAAGTGTCCTTTGTCAAGATGAGTCGTTGGTTCCGTTCAGAATTGTTCCTTTCCCACTCCATTTAGCACAGGTACTGGTCGAGTGGCACGGATCTCTCAAACGTAAATAAAATCAGACAACGGAACACCACAAAACTCCCGAAAAAATTCAAATAATCTGATTAAACTATATTGAAAAAACATACATTACGATGATCTGGTCACATGTATCAAACAAACTTCGAGACGGAGATAGTTTTCATCCATAATGGCCGCACAACAGAAGACAATCGCAGCTACAAGTCGCACGATTTAGACAACCGGAAGTTGTCGGTCACGCCAAAGAATTAGCTCTCATTTCACGTCAGTCCCAGATAAACAAGATATTTTTCCTCTGACGTCCTCTTGACACCCAGAGGAAGGCCAATGAGGTGTGTTTCGGGTCATAGGGGGCACGACCATATATAGGCAGAGCGTTGAAGCTGGCATACACATCTTGCTTTTTTCTTCTTGGTCATGGAAAGTGCTGTCAAATGACTTCTGTATCACTCAGAGACAAAATTGAAACGGTTTTAGAAACTAGAGATTGTTTTCTTTCCAATGGTATTATTTATATGCATATAGTAAGAGCAATAATTGAATAAGAGGCAGTTTAATCTGTAGAGCAAATTATGCTAATGGGAAAATAGCACCCCCTGTATTCTCAAGAAGTTAACACAGTGTCCAAAGAACGGCCAGATTTATACAGAATGGTGTCGTCTGCGTAGAGGTGCATCAGGGAATCACCCGCAGCAAGAGCGACTTCGTTGATATATACAGAGAAAAGAGTCTGCCCGAGAATTGAACCCTGTGGTACTCCCATAGAGACTGCCAGAGGTCCGGACAACAGGCCCTCCGATTTGACACACTGAACTCTGTCTGAGAAGTAGTTGGTGAACCAGGCAAGGCAGTTATGTGAGAAACCAAGGCTGTTGAGTCTGCCGATAAGAATACGGTGATTGACAGCGTTGAAAGAGTTGGCCAGGTCGATAAAGACGGCTGCACAGTACTGTCTTTTATCGATGGCGGTTATGATATCGTTTAGGACCTTGAGCGTGGCTGAGGTGCACCCGTGACCAGCTCGGAAACCGGATTGCACAGCGGAGAAGGTACGGTGGGATTCGAAATGGTCAGTGATCTGTTTAAATCAAATCAAATCAAATGTTATTTGTCACATACACATGGTTAGCAGATGTTAATGCGAGTGTAGCGAAATTCTTGTGCTTCTAGTTCCGACAATGCAGTAATAACCAACGAGTAATCTAACCTAACAATTCCACAACTACTACCTTATACACACAAGTGTAAAGGGATAAAGAATATGTACATAAAGATATATGAATGAGTGATGGTACAGAACGGCATAGGCAAGATGCAGTAGATGGTATAGAGTACAGTATATACATCTGAGATGAGTAATATAGGGTATATAAACATAAAGTGGCATAGTTTAAAGTGGCTAGTGATACATGTATTACATAAAGATGGCAAGATGCAGTAGATGATATAGAGTACAGTATATACATATACATATGAGATGAGTAATGTAGGGTATGTAAACATTATATTAAGTGGCATTGTTTAAAATAGCTAGTGATACATTTTTACATAAATTTCCATCAATTCCCATTATTAAAGTGGCTGGAGTTGAGTCAGTATTTTGGCAGCGGCCACTAAATGTTAGTGGTGGCTGTTTAACAGTCTGATGGCCTTGAGATAGAAGCTGTTTTTCAGTCTCTCGGTCCCTGCTTTGATGCACCTGTACTGACCTCGCCTTCTGGATGACAGCGGGGTGAACAGGCAGTGGCTCGGGTGGTTGTTGTCCTTGATGATCTTTATGGCCTTCCTGTGACATCGGGTGGTGTAGGTGTCCTGGAGGGCAGGTAGTTTGCCCCCGGTGATGCGTTGTGCAGACCTCACTACCCTCTGGAGAGCCTTACGGTTGTGGGCGGAGCAGTTGCCGTACCAGGCGGTGATACAGCCCGACAGGATGCTCTCGATTGTGCATCTGTAGAAGTTTGTGAGTGCGTTTGGTGACAAGCCGAATTTCTTCAGCCTCCTGAGGTTGAAGAGGCGCTGCTGCGCCTTCTTCACAACGCTGTCTGTGTGGGTGGACCAATTCAGTTTGTCGTGATGCGTACACCGAGGAACTTAAAACTTACTACCCTTTCCACTACTGTCCCGTCGATGTGGATAGGGGGGTGCTCCCTCTGCTGTTTCCTGAAGTCCACAATCATCTCCTTCGTTTTGTTGACGTTGAGTGTGAGGTTATTTTCCTGACACCACACTCCGAGGGCCCTCACCTCCTCCCTGTAGGCCGTCTCGTCGTTGTTGGTAATCAAGCCTACCACTGTAGTGTCGTCCGCAAACTTGATGATTGAGTTGGAGGCGTGCATGGCCACGCAGTCGTGGGTGAACAGGGAGTACAGGAGAGGGCTCAGAACGCACCCTTGTGGGGCCCCAGTGTTGAGGATCAGCGAGGTGGAGATGTTGTTACCTACCCTCACCACCTGGGGGGTGGCCCATCAGGAAGTCCAGTACCCAGTTGCACAGGGCGGGGTTGAGACCCAGGGTCTCGAGCTTGATGACGAGTTTGGAGGGTACTATGGTATTAAATGCTGAGCTGTAGTCGATGAACAGCATTCTCACATAGGTATTCCTCTTGTCCAGATGGGTTAGGGCAGTGTGCAGTGTGGTTGCGATTGCGTCGTCTGTGGACCTATTAAGTCGGTAAGCAAATTGGAGTGGGTCAGGGTGTCAGGTAGGGTGGAGGTGATATGGTCCTTGACTATTCTCTCAAAGCACTTCATGATGACGGAAGTGAGTGCTACGGGGCGGTAGTCGTTTAGCTCAGTTACCTTAGCTTTCTTGGGAACAGGAACAATGGTGGCCCTCTTGAAGCATGTGGGAACAGCAGACTGGGATAAGGATTGATTGAATATGTCCGTAAACACACCAGCCAGCTGGTCTGCGCATGCTCTGAGGACGCGGCTGGGAATGCCGTCTGGGCCTGCGGCCTTGCGAGGGTTAACACGTTTAAATGTTTTACTCACCTCGGCTGCAGTGAAGGAGAGCCCGCAGGTTTTGGTAGCGGGCCGTGTCATTGGCACTGTATTGTCCTCAAAGCAATAATTCCTAATGTAAAATATTGAGATTTTGTATGTGGTAAATACATGCTTGACTATCATCAAGGCATATATGGATATTTAGACATGACAATGAGGAATACATATATTTAACCCTCCTGCTGTGTTCCGGTCGAATTGGACCGATTTACAAGTTTTCTCTCTGAAAAATGCAGTTAATTTAATCTGATTGTCATAAGGTTCCATGACTGTCCACACAGGGCATCTGAACACATTATATACATTTAGATGATTTTCATAAAATTTGGGGTGTTTTATTTAACTTTTGTACACCTGTGGTGTTCCCGGTCAAAAGATTTTTTCAATTTCGGTAATTCTCTTATAAAATGTGTAAAAATTGTTTATAGCAACCCCAGGTGTAAAATAGTGAATAACGGATACTTCTCAGAGAGTTTTGAATTGTCAAGAAGAGTTAAACAAGGGTGTCCACTGTCACCATATCTATTCGGTATGTCCAACGAAATGCTAGCTATTAAAATCAGATCCAATAACAACATTAGAGGATTAGAAATCCAAGGCCTAAAAACAAAGGTGTCCATGTATGCCGATGACTCAAGTCCGCAAGCTAGATCCCTGCAATGTCTCATTGAAGATCTAGATAACTTTTTTTTACTCTCTGGACTAAAACCTAATTATGATAAGTGTACAATATTACGTATTGGATCTTTAAAAAATAAAACTTTTACGTTACCCTGCAGTTTACCTATAAAATGGGCTGATGGTGAAGGAGACGTACTCGGTATTCTTATCACAAAACATATAAATAAGCTCTCCACAATGAATTTTAATAGAAAACTTGTACAAATATACAAGATCCTGCAACCATGGAGAGGTAAATACATGTCTATTTATGGAAAAATTGCCCTGATTAACTGCTTAGTCATACCTCAGTTTACTCACTTACTTATGGTGCTGCCTACTCCTGATGATTCGTTTTCAAATCATATGAGCAAAAATATTTCGCTTTATCTGGGATGCTAAACCAGACCAAATAAAAACGTGCCTATCTATATAATGAATATGAATTGGGTGGTTGAGATTATTAAATATAAAAGCACTAAACCTCTCTCTAAAAGCTTCACTCATTCAAACGTATTATTTGAACCCTAAATGGTTCTCAAGTAGATTACTAAGAAAAGATCATCCATCCATTGTTTAAAAATTGCCTTTTTCCCTTTGTGCAGATTGCCATGTCTCATTTTCGATTAATTGAAAATGATACTTTTTTCAAAGTATCTCTCTTTTTCAAACAAGCATTGCAGAGCTGGCTGCAATTTAAATGTCATCCCCCTGAAAAGATAGAACAAATATTACAACAAATATTATGGCTGAACTCAAATGTGCTGGTTGATAAAATACCTGTATTTATTGGAAAAATGTTTGAAAAGGGTATTTTGTTGTTAAATGATATTGTATATTGGAATGGTAGAGTTATGTCCTTCATGGAGTTATCAGAATTGTATGGGAAGGTCTGCTCAATCCAAGAGAACAACCAATTGATTACAGCATTACCCCAAAAATGGAGGAGGCAGGTGGCAGCGGGAGGAGGTAGGGAACTGGTCTGTCTGCCCTATATAAAGGATCAAAACTGGTGGAGGAATAAAAACAGCATAAATAGGAAAGTATTCCAGTTTGATTTGAGGACCAGGATGTTGACAACTGTGCCATACAGATTGCAAAATAGTTGGGAAGAGATTTTTGATGTACCGATTCCATGGTAAAGGGTGTATGAGTTGATATATAAAACAACGCAAGATTCAAGACTTCGTGCTTTTCAGCTAAAATTATTATATAGAATTCTTCCCACCAACAAAATGTTGAATATTTGAGGCATAAAGTCATCGAAGCTCTGCAGATTTTGTTGTGAGGATACAGAATCAATAGACCATTTATTTTGGTATTGCTCTCAGGTAGCCTGTTTCTGGTCTCAGGTTCAGGAATGGCTGAAAATGCATAGCATTGATCTAAAATTGACCCTAGAAATAGTACTGTTAGGAGATCTGGAGAGACCGGGTCAGTCAATTACTAATATACTAATACTCTTAGTAAAAGTATTTATCTTCAACTCGCAATCTGTGGATTCTATTTGACTAGATAGATTGAAATTGTACGTTAAACATCACAGGACAGTTGAAAGATATGTGTTGCGTAGAAACCCAAAGTGGGTGGCCAGCAGAGATAGATGGGATGGGCTGAGGGAAGCTGAGGGTTGGGATGTGGAATTGGAGACAAGGGGGAGTGGAGTTGCTGTGTGGGAGATAGAATGATGGTCAAAGATAAAAGTAAACATTTTTAAAATAAAATAAAAAAAGTCCAAATTAAACATAATAAAGTGAATGTCACTGAGGGGCAGTGTTTTTACAACTAATTCCGGTTTGGCTGAGGCTGATTCCGTGCAGGTGTTTGTGCACATGCATATGCACACGCTCTCATTCAAATAAACACATACAAGAACACACACATACATGTAATAGTGCCAGACATGCACACAAACATATCCAGTTAGCATTGCTGTTATGATTTTAGTTGTCCTTGATGTCCTTTGTTTACATTATTATATATTTTTTTATAATAATTTTTTTGCATTGTTGTTTGCTGTTTTCTTCTGTCTTTTCCTTTTTTCTCTTTAGTTCATTCTCTTGGTTGTTGGTGCATTGGGGGGTTCTTGGGGGTGAGAAATGGAATTAATTGTATTTTTTATTTTTCTTCTTGGGTACTGTGGGAGGGGTCTCGAATGGTTGAGGGACAGCTATTGGGGAACAGTGGGGAGGATCTTGGAGGGTTTGGGTTCACGTATTTTGGCCTGGTGGTAGAAATAGCCATAAATAGCAAATAGAAGTTCAAAACTTGTAATGTTCACAATAACTTAAGTTTATAAAAGATCTATCACAACATTAGGTGATAATATATGTATTATTATGGATTTATAATCAGCTATAATGGGGAGGTCATTTTGGACCGGGAACATAGAATGAATCAACATGAAACGAACACAACAGGAGGGTTAAGAAAACTTCAAAATAGTTATTTTTAAAACATGATGTACATTTTTTTTTTGAAATGTTGAATAAAATACCACACAATTTCTGTAATTTCCTTTTAAACTAAAATAGCAAAATTTATGGCGTGATGGTAATGACATTTCCCCTATTTGGGGAAACCGATAAAAATCTTTATATTCTTAAATACAATAGTCTCAGCCACTATTATATCAGATAGATAAAAATCAGTTTCAAGAGGTTTCATTTTCAATAACATTCAACATCCAAAAGTGCCCGTATTTGCAAAATCAATCAGTTATTTATACTGACAAATGTTTGTCTTCTCTATAAAGAAAGAAAGAGAGAAAGAGAGAAAGAAAGAGAGAGAGAAAGAAAGCATGCAAGATAGAGCACGAGAGAGAGCACGAGAGAGAGCACGAAAGAGAGTGATTGAGTTTTAAAAGACCTTTATTGGGTCTGGGAACTCACAACACAATAAACACTGAAACAAACAAAAACATGGTTAAACGTCAATTAAAAACACGACACCAAATCTCCCTCCACAGTAACTAAACACAACATCCTCTGTATACACCATATGCTCGTAAATAGCCCAATGATATTAACCAGTTTGTAATAGGCAAACTCAACCCTCAGTCTCGCTGCCAACATCCCCTCCAGCACGCCCACCACGTCCACAGACCCCTGTCCCGAATATTGTTCTTTGTGTCTTCCAAATTGCTAATTTAGCTGCCCCTGACACAAAGTTAAGTTAGAGAACTATACCCCTTCGACTAAACCTGTACTTTGGTCCAAATATAAACAGTTGGGAAGAGAAAACCTCTCCCAGAGCTGAGAACCAAGAAGTGATCAGGTCAATCATCCCGACCAACCTGGGACACTGTAAGAACAGATGTGCCAGAGTTTCAGACTCACCACAGAATGGACACCCTTCCTCAACAGTAGGATCCAGGTGTACCAGATACATGTTGGTGGCTATATCCAAATGTATTATCCTCCAATGGAGGTCAGCTGTCCTCTTATCAATAGGCAGTTTATATAAAGACCGCCAACAGCCTTTTGGGAAGGCACCTGGACCAAACACCCCCCCCCCCACCTCGTTGATTTGACCCCTCCCAGGGAAGAAGCACAGGACACTTTTACACATATTCTGTAACTGGCCTTCTTTCCCACCTCCTTGAACTCCCCCAGCTCCGGGGTATGGAAGGAAAGCAGCATCCCCACGTCCTCCTCTAATGCCCCCACCGCAGCACTAACATTCAGCGCAGGGAACACATCATCCAGACCCTCCGTCCACCGATCAGAGTTGGAAGTATCAGTCACATAATGTCGATGAAGTACTGGCAAGGAATCTCAGACCTCAGCTACGACCTTCCTCAGTAGGCGAGATGATCGGATCCCTACTCTTTCTCCCAGCTCCTCCAACGATCTGCTCCTGCTCCGCATCAGATGACCCAGCTTGTGTTACGATAACAAAGAGGGAGACAACGCGGAGATAAAGAAATAACAAACGTGTATTAAATAAAGTAAACTATATCCAAGTAACGATGGTGTGTGCAGTCAGTAGTGTGAGTGAGGGCATGCGTGCACAAATGATGATAATGAGGGGTGTTGAGAGGTGCCAAAACAAATGATGATAATGAGGGGCGTTGAGAGGTGCCAAAACAAATGATGATAATGAAGGGTGTTGAGAGGTGCCAAAACAAATGATGATAATGAGGGGTGTTGAGAGGTGCCAAAACAAATGATGATAATGAGGGGTGTTGAGAGGTGCCAAAACAAATGATGATAATGAGGGGTGTTGAGAGGTGCCAAAACAAATGATGATAATGAGGGGTGTTGAGAGGTGCCAACACAAATTATGATAATGAGGGGTGTTGAGAGGTGCCAACACAAATGATGATAATGAGGGGTGTTGAGAGGTGCCAACACAAATGATGATAATGAGGGGTGTTGAGAGGTGCCAACACAAATGATGATAATGAGGGGTGTTGAGAGGTGCCAAAACAAATGATGATAATGAGGGGTGTTGAGAGGTGCCAAAACAAATGATGATAATGAAGGGTGTTGAGAGGTGCCAACACAAATGATGATAATGAGGGGTGTTGAGAGGTGCCAACACAAATGATGATAATGAGGGGTGTTGAGAGGTGCCAAAACAAATGATGATAATGAGGGGTGTTGAGAGGTGCCAAAACAAATGATGATAATGAGGGGTGTTGAGAGGTGCCAACACAAATGATGATAATGAGGGGTGTTGAGAGGTGCCAAAACAAATGATGATAATGAGGGGTGTTGAGAGGTGCCAACACAAATTATGATAATGAGGGGTGTTGAGAGGTGCCAACACAAATGATGATAATGAGGGGTGTTGAGAGGTGCCAAAACAAATGATGATAATGAGGGGTGTTGAGAGGTGCCAACACAAATTATGATAATGAGAGGTGTTGAGAGGTGCCAACACAAATGATGATAATGAGGGGTGTTGAGAGGTGCCAAAACAAATGATGATAATGAGGGGTGTTGAGAGGTGCCAACACAAATGATGATAATGAGGGGTGTTGAGAGGTGCCAACACAAATTATGATAATGAGGGGTGTTGAGAGGTGCCAACACAAATGATGATAATGAGGGGTGTTGAGAGGTGCCAAAACAAATGAACACAAAGAAGACCCAAAATGTCACAACCAAAAACAACAGTGTGTCTGCGTGGAGAGAGTCTCCTCAATGAATGGGGGAAAGGTGTATTTATCCCCGGGACACACCCGAGCCCAGGTGTGTCCCATCTCGCTGACGATCCTCCCGGCTCCGCCCACCGACATCCTATTAAGGAAAACAAGAGCAAAGAGAAAGAATTTGCCAGACAGAAGGGTCGTCACACCCCCCAACCACACCAACCAAACATAAACACAAACATAATACTGCCCTGGTTAACACTACCCCAGGGCCCCAACCAACCTCGTCCTCCCCAGACCTCAGCAACCTTTGTGCACAGGAAGCAACGTTTATGAGGAAATAAATAAAACGAGGACATCAGGTTGTAAAATCATTAGTCTGTGCCACAGGGTAGAGGCGACTAGGTTATTGGCTAGCAGCACCCTTCCCCTATATAACAGCTGGGGTAGCACCCATTTCAACCTAGACAATCTTTCTCCACTACACCCTCCCAGTTATTTTTTTGAAAGACATCGGAGCCTAGAAAAAAAAACAAAGTCTTCATCCCATCTCTGCCCCACTGAAGCCCCCCCGGTAACCGTGGAGCGGACCCTATCTGAAGCTGACCTGCCCACTGCGATTCACTCTTTAACCAATTGACTCTAGCTGAGGAGCCCCCCTCATACACCTTTAGAGCCCCCTCATACATCTTAATTAACATCCTCACCCCCTGTAATAATAACTGTCACGTCATCTGCAAATGCAGACAGTGCTATCATAGGTCCCTTCATAACCCCTGGCTCAGAGAAACCAGTAAGCCTCACTCTTAAAAAACAAACCATTGGTTCAATTGACAGACAATATAACTGTCCTGAAATTGGGCATCTCTGCCTAATACCCCTATGGACGGGGATGGGGCAACTCAAAACACCCCCACCTTCACCATACATGAGGCCCCAGCATACAGTAAACTCATCCAAGACCTAAAAACATCCCCAAACCCAAAGGCTTTCACTGTTTTGAACAAGTACTGGTGGTCCACACGGTCAAAAGCCTTCTCCTGATCCAAAGAAAGTAAACCCACATTCACATCAGACAGTTTACAAATGTCTAAAACATCTCTTATTAGAAACAAGTCATCAACAATAGAGTGGTCAGGTACACAGTAGGGCTGGTCCTTGTGGACCAACAGCACCAGATTTTCTTTCAACCTGTTTGAGAGACACTTAGATCTCATTTTATATTCTGCACACAGCAATGAGAGAGAGAGAGAGAGAGAGGAGAGAACACTCCTATATGTACATTTGTTCCTTATTTACATTTTTATTTAACCTCTATTTAACTAGGCAAGGCAGTTAAGAACCTATTCTTATTTACAATGACGGCCTACACCGGCCAACACCCGGACGACAACGGGCCAATTGTGTGCTGCCCTTTGGGACTCCCAATCACGGCCGGTTGTGATACAGCCTGGAATCGAACCAGGGTCTGTAGTGACGCCTCTAGCACTGAGATGCACTCGGGAGCCCCTGCCTTTGAAGCAGGTTGATCATAAAAATACAGTATGAAAAAAAGCATTAGTGAACAAAAATTAAAATCTATTCTATCTTCAGCTTTTGTCAAAGACTTAAAGATGTGTTGTTGTGGCACACTGTGGAGACGACTCAAAATACGCTCAGAAGGAGAACTTAGGTGGCTTTTAGCATTAGTTATATCTACAAACACACGGGCAATTCTCTTTCCTCACCTCTTTTCAGCCTCTTTTAGTTTGTAACGTGAGCTCTATCCTCAGCAGTGTGATGAATCATGGATACTCTCTTGCAGGTGTTTTTAGGACCTCTGACCTACCCTATCTTACAAACTTTGAGCGAGAGTCACCAACGTTCCCCACCTCCACCAAAGTTATATCTTCCCAGTGATGTCACAAGGGGACAGTCAGTCAGACTCAGATGGCCTCCTGTGTTTTCGGGGACAGATTGGGACCTTCGGAACATACCGGGAGAGGCGATGTCGGGCGGTCCCCTGCTGTAAATAACCTGTTGACTGGCCTGACCTCTCTTTGTGCTGTTCTGGCTGAGTGGACCTGCGGTGAACATGTGCTGGGGAGAGGAAGAGCTCAGCAGGGGGTGGAGCATGGGAAGGGAGGGAGGGATGGATGGAGGGAAGGAGAGGGGATTTGTGTAGGATGCTGCTGTCGAAGGCAGCGGGGGAAACAGTTTCCCCTTCGACAGCATCCCCCTCTCCCTCCCTTTATTGCTCCCCCTCTCCCTCCCCCTCTCCATCCCTCACCCCTCTTCGCCCCCCGCTCCTCTCCTGTCTGCTTCGATGCGCTCCCCGACAGAGGCAACGGTCCATCTCTGGGTGCAGATTGGTTGTGACAGCAGCACTATTTCAAGTGGAGGTTTGAGCTAAATTGGAGTGAGCAATACCACCTGTTCTGTGTGGAGGGAGGCCTAGCCTGTTCTGGTCCAGCACTGTACTCTGGAGAGCAGAGAGGGGGGAAGCTGCTACCTGCTACCTTCAAAGCCTACAGCCTTGCATGCAATCTGCCCCAGATGCTCCCTGGGTAGTTTGGGTAGTGTGTGTAGTGTGGTGCACTCCTCTTTGCTGCCTGCCTGCCTGCCTGTCTGTCTGCCTTCCTGCCTGCTTGCGGTTTGGAAACAGAGTCTCTTCTTGTCTCTCCTCTCCTCTCTGTTCTTAGAGGGTGTTGCTCAAGGCACTGGAGTTCAAACTCAACACTCGTGCATTTTCACATCACATTCCATTACAGTCTGATGAAACCCCACCAGACAAAGGCACCAACATGGATCCAATGTCAAAACTCAAAAGAGCTACACCCACAATGGCTATGAATAATCTATAATGGATGAAACAGAGTGGCGTGGTGAGAAGAGGATGTGTGTGTTGCTGATTGCTTGTGAACGGTGCTGGCTGACTATGGGACTTTTAGTTTGGAGAGAAGAGCAGGGACGGCGTTGAAAGGTTCAGAGCCCAAACTATTTGTCGTTGACACGTACGGCGGAGTTCACAGGCATCAGAGCAGTGGAGGCTCCTCCAGGGAGGAAGTGGAGGCTCCTCCAGGGAGGAAGTGGAGGCTCCTCCAGGGAGGAAGTGGAGCGTGCTCTTTTGAGGAGCACAAATATACAGTGGGGAGAACAAGTATTTGATACACTGACGATTTTGCAGGTTTTCCTACTTACAAAGCATGTAGAGGTCTGTAATTTTTATCATAGGTACACTTCAACTGTGAGAGAAGGAATCTAAAACAAAAATCCAGAAAATCACATTGTATGATTTTTAAGTAATTAATTTGCATTTTATTGCATGACATAAGTATTTGATACATCAGAAAAGCAGAACTTAATATTTGGTACAGAAACCTTAGTTTGCAATTACAGAGATCATACGTTTCCTGTAGTTCTTGACCAGGTTTGCACACACTGCAGCAGGGATTTTGGCCCACTCCTCCATACAGACCTTCTCCAGATCCTTCAGGTTTCGGGGCTGTCGCTGGGCAATACGGACTTTCGGCTCCCTCCAAAGATTTTCTATTGGGTTCAGGTCTGGAGACTGGCTAGGCCACTCCAGGGCCTTGAGATGCTTCTTACGGAGCCACTCCTTAGTTGCCCTGGCTGTGTGTTTCGGGTCGTTGTCATGCTGGAAGACCCAGCCACGACCCATCTTCAATGCTCTTACTGAGGGAAGGAGGTTGTTGGTCAAGATCTCGCGATACATGGCCCCATCCATCCTCTCCTCAATACGGTGCAGTTGTCCTGTCCCCTTTGCAGAAAAGCATCCCCAAAGAATGATGTTTCCACCTCCATGCTTCACGGTTGGGATGGTGTTCTTGGGGTTGTACTCATCCTTCTTCTTCCTCCAAACACGGCGAGTGGAGTTTAGACCAAAAAGCTCTATTTTTGTCTCATCAGACCACATGACCTTCTCCCATTCCTCCTCTGGATCATCCAGATGGTCATTGGCAAACTTCAGACGGGCCTGGACATGCGCTGGCTTGAGCAGGGGGACCTTGCGTGCGCTGCAGGATTTTAATCCATGACGGCGTAGTGTGTTACTAATGGTTTTCTTTGAGACTGTGGTCCCAGCTCTCTTCAGGTCATTGACCAGGTCCTGCCGTGTAGTTCTGGGCTGATCCCTCACATTCCTCATGATCATTGATGCCCCACGAGGTGAGATCTTGCATGGAGCCCCAGACCGAGGGTGATTGACCGTCATCTTGAACTTCTTCCATTTTCTAATAATTGTGCCAACAGTTGTTGCCTTCTCACCAAGCTGCTTGCCTATTGTCCTGTAGCCCATCCCAGCCTTGTACAGGTCTACAATTTATCCCTGATGTCCTTACACAGCTCTCTGGTCTTGGCCATTGTGGAGAGGTTGGAGTCTGTTTGATTGAGTGTGTGGACAGGTGTCTTTTATACAGGTAACGAGTTCAAACAGGTGCAGTTAATACAGGTAATGAGTGGAGAACAGGAGGGCTTCTTAAAGAAAAACTAACAGGTCTGTGAGAGCCGGAATTCTTACTGGTTGGTAGGTGATCAAATACTTATGTCATGCAATAAAATGCAAATTAATTACTTAAAAATCATACAATGTGATTTTCTGGATTTTTGTTTTAGATTCCGTCTCTCACAGTTGAAGTGTACCTATGATAAAAATTACAGACCTCTACATGCTTTGTAAGTAGGAAAACCTGCAAAATCGTCAGTGTATCAAATACTTGTTCTCCCCACTGTATATTTTTTTTTAAACCTTTCACCTTGTGGATCTGATCTTGGCATTGACCAAATATCCACCTACTAAAATACTATGTGTATATATATATATATATATATTATCTGTAAATTGCTTTGGATTAAAGTACTTGATATATGACGATAATATGTAGCTGGACTGGAAATAGTTGGTTCATCTCCTGCACTAGGTTGGGTGATCAGAGAGAGGAGGGAAGGGGGGTAGGCCTCCTCTCAGCCAGGCAGGATACAGTAGATATCATTTAGTGGTGAGAGCAATGGGGACAGCATGGGGTTAGTGGCGGGGTCGCCACACTTACTGCACGGCCGAGCTCATTTCCACAGATGTCCACTGGCAGGGCTTCCCCTCTGAGAGGAGAGAGAGGAGAAAGAGGGAGGGAGGGAGGGGTCACGTTGTCCAGTGAAACGCTTCATTCACTCACTGATCACAGCCAACATTCACACACACCACACACACACACACACACACACACACACACACACACACACACACACACACACACACACACACACACACACACACACACACACACACACACACACACACACACACACACACACACACACACACACACACACACACACATACACACACACACACACACCACACACACACACATACACTGAAGACAGACTGTACTGTTGAGAGCAGCTCCTCTGCCCTTGTTCCCCAGTGCTTTCAGGGATGTTTAGTTTCCTTAGTGTTACCATGGCTCTGTTTCCCAAACTCTGCCACATCACAGGACAAGGACTCCTTTGTCTATCTGACCAATATCACATTTAAACAAACAAGCATTTATTGTTGGTTCCTGTTTACATTTTTAAAACAAACACATTCCTATTCATTATACTAATATTTGTCTTTATTTTTTCCAGCAATATTACATGATAATCAGAAATGTAGTTTAATGAACATTATACCTCTGTGAGATCTGAGAGTCAGGCTAGCTTTTATAGCAGACTGCTATAACACACACACACACACACACTCAGACACACACGCACACACACATGCGCGCACAAGCACGCGCACACACACGCGTGCGCACACACACACACACACACACACACACACACACACACACACACACACACACACACACACACACACACACACACACACACACACACACACACACACACACACACCATCAGGCCTGGAGGTAATATCTGAACCTGTTCTATTTTATTGGCTTGTATACCTACCAGCTGTCTTGCAAAAATACATATATTTTAAGGACAAATACCTAACATACATGTATATTCCTGCATGTCTCTTCATGGTAGAATCGTGGTAGAATCGTGGTAGATTCATGGTAGAATCATGGTAGAATCAAGGTAGAATCGTGGTAGGATCATGGTAGAATCATGGTAGAATCAAGGTAGAATCATGGTAGAATCATGGTAGAATCATGGTAGAATCGTGGTAGAATTGTGGTAGTATCATGGTAGAATCGTGGTAGAATCATGGTAGAATCATGGTAGAATCATGGTAGAATCATGGTAGAATCATGGTAGAATCATGGTAGACTCATGGTAGACTCATGGTAGAATCATGGTAGACTAATGGTAGAATCATGGTAAACTCATGGTAAAAGTGTTGTGTTATAAACCAGTGACATACAGTTATAACTATAGTGAGACGGGTCAGAACAATGTTGAAAATAATCATAAGCTAACAACCCAGCTCATAATTGTTACTAATTTATTAATGATCAATTATTACTTACAGTATGTCAATGTGATGTATCTGTTTTCCCCTCAACAGTCAAAATAAAGAGTCATCTCTAGACTGAACAGGCACATTACTGTTATTAGCTGTCCCAGCCTCCACAGCAGTCTAGTACTGATCTGCTGCCAGGGCACCGCTGGGATGACTGGGGTCAATGGCTGGATTGGTCAGTTGATGGCTGGTGGTTAAAGAGCGGTCAGATGTTACGACCACGTCATGTTACGACCCGTGTCAGCTCTGCCAGTCGCTCCTAACGACCGACCAATCAATAGCAGTCTGCCCTACACGGTGACCAATCAAATAGACATACTGGACATATAGGGCGGGGTCAGGGTGGCACTGAGGAATAGGCGGTTGTGTGGAGGAAGGTTCTTTATTTTCTTCTTTACTTTATTCCACACAATATATGAATACGAGTTGTGCTCCCAGGATTGTTTTTCTGGAGGCAGACGTCCAGGTTCTGGTGAGCAGTCTATAAAAAATGTAAAAAGCAGATAACTGTAATGATCAATGTGGTTAAGAGAGGATGATGGTTGTTGTGGATCAACGTAGTAGCCTGTAGTTGCAGAGCAGTAAGTCGGTCCAGGCAGCAGTGGTATGTAGTTGAATAACATATCAATTATAGCAACTGTGTTGAGTTGAAGTATGGACCCTGGACCTCCCCTCTTTCTGTCCCCTCACCACACTCCCTGTCCCTCCCTCCTTTTCCCCTCTCTCTCTTTGCTTGATCATGGCGAAGGGTGCAGGATGTTCAGCTTGAAGCGCTGGACTTGTGAGATAAAACAGATCATCTGTGCTGCTAGCCAACACAACAACCTCCTCATTGTCCAGTGTCTGTTCGTGACACCGTTCCATCTGTCCGTCCCTCCTGAATGGTCCGTTTGTCCGAGGTCTCTCCAGAGTCCAGGATGTCCAGAACCACAGGGCTCTGTTGGTGATGGATGTCACTCAGAGGAGAGGGCCCCTGGTTGGACAGCTGGACAGCTGGACACTCCCTGGCCCAGAGAACTCAGTGGACTGGACAGCTGGACACTCCCTGGCCCAGAGAACTCAGTGGATCACTTGGGAATGACACGGCTGGTCACCAGTGACATGACACAAGAGACACACATAGGGTTTGGCTGTTCTGTCTATTGGGTTTGCATGGTACATATTTACATATGTATTATTTCATTTACAGGTACACACTTTGTGTGCAAAATATCTCAGCCAATTGTAAATTCTTTTGAAATGTGATTTCTACATGATCTTGGTCATGATAGAATGCAGCATAAGATACAACTGAAAATAGAATCAAGTAAAATATTTTTGTGAAAGTAAGAGGGAAATAAAGGGAAATTGTTCATATGAATTTACTCTATATTTATGATATCACATTATGACAACATTGAAAGAGAATGAATGCAAGAGAGACACTTTGAGAATGTCCCTGAGCTGACGTTTCAAATGTCTGGAGGTGTTTGGAAGATTAGGCCTATGGATTATACAATTTTTTGGGGGAAAAAGCTAAATATCATCCTACATAACAACTACCCTTCCTTCATGTAACATAGAACTAGTATAAAAATATGTAAATTAGGTCATTACGACTTTACAGAAAATGATTTATTATTACACACCACCATATACAGTACATTGGTAGTCTCCAAGTTCATTAAATAAACTATTTCACTTCTACTAGTCTGAGAGGATTTTTTTTCTCTTATGTCCCCTGATAATCTGTTTATCCCTGAGTGTCACGTTACATTTGCAAAGCAGCTGGAGGGACCAGTGGTGTCTTGTACGGAGGGCTTCAGCGTGATTAGCCCGGCTCGTATTTGGCGAGCACTCAGACTTGTCAAATCCTTTGATCTGAACTGTCTCCATAATCACTTCAAAAAGTCTTCCTGCTTGAGACCGTGAGGGCTTTACAAATGTGGCTCCTTACTAACTTTCCCTCTCTCTTCTCTCACACTCTCTATCTCACTCACTCTCTCTTCTCTCTCTCTCTCTATCTCACTCACTCTCTCTCTCTCTCTCTGCTCAGGGACTTTATATAAAGGCCTGACTTCCTAGCTGCTACTACCCGTGGTGTAGCTTGGATTTCATCCTAATACCTCTCTCTTTTTCTCTATCTCTCTTTTTCTCCCTCTCGCTTTCTCTCTCTCTCTCTCTCTCTCTCTTTCTCTCTCCCTCTCTCTCTCTCTCTTTCTCTTTCTCTTTCTCGCTCTCTCTCTTACACAGATGTGGTCATATTCTCTTACGAAAATGACCACAATGGAAAGAGACAATGGCTTCCTGAGAGAATATTTCTAATATCCTGCCTCTGTACCTGGTCATCTCCAGCTCTGTCTTTGTGAGTCTGTGTGTGTGAGAGAGAGACTAAAGACTGAAGGAAACCCCTCAGCCCTCTCTGCACATTATACTCACCAGGAACACAAGCGGCGTACGGGGAGAAAAATACCCTCTACTTTTCGCTCTTAACAATAGCCATTTGCATATTTTTATAGTCTCTCAAAGAAAACAGCCTGGAGCGTGAATACTCCAGCAGTGGTGCAGCAGCGCGGAGGAAGCGGAAGCCGGGGAGACGCTTGTGTTGTGTGTCCGCTGCTGGGGTGGGTAGAGGAGGGGAGAGAACACACACTGAGGCCCTTACCTCTGGAGGAGGGGGTTAGAGGGTGAGGGGCATGGGGGCCAAGGGCGGGGGTGGAGGGGTGGCGAGGGGACCCTGGTGCTCCTGCGTGGAAAGAAAGAGAGAGAGAGAAAGAGAGAGGGGGGAGGGAGAGAGAGAGGCTCACATTAAAATCTGATCAAAATCAGATGGAAGAAGCAGCACATCTTCAAATGGGAAATATTTTCTAAATAAAAGAAGTCCATTTATTCAAGCGTTCAGCAACACCCCAGTAGGTTCAGTAGGTTACGATAGCATCTCTCCACAAACCGTGCTAAGCTAAAGTATTAAACTATGTTAATGTATTGGCTGTTTGTGGAAACCTGAATTGCTCAGAGTGTGTTATTCTTGGCTAAGACACAGTGGTTGTCTGGCCAGATTGACTTTGTAATGTTGCATACATCATAGAATACAAACTCAACAGACATATTTCCCCTTGCGTCTTATACACAAATAGTGTCCCCATTTGGTTGGTATTTCAGAAACAACAATGACAGGTTAGTGTGTGTGTGTATGTACGTGTGTGTGTGGGGGGGGGGGTATAGTCCAGTCCAGGAACAGCATCAGAGCAGTGCTTGGTTAAACAGTAACACAGCCGAGGTCAACAAAGTGTTCTTCAACGTGAGCTGCTCAAGCACTCCAAAAATAAAGCCTTTTCATTCTTGCTTTGAGAATACATTTCCCAGTCTGCAGTAATATATCTGCACATTTAGTGGCCTACATATAGGACACGGTAAGAGAGAGAGAGACAGGCTGGAGGAGGCTTTTCCTGCCTGATGGGAGAAGAGAGAGGACTTACACAACATTATGTAAATATACTAATGTCATATACATTCTGGGGTTTAGGGAACTAATAACTCGTCTGGGAAAAAGACTGTTTTGGGATGTGATTTAGAGCGTTTTGGGGAAATGTGGAGTTGACCTTGCATGCCATGTATGAAAAGCCATAGTATAAGTATTTGTATCATAATGTCTGATTAAAACCTCGTAACTCCATTTTTGTCCGTTGTTTTTTTTACATTTATTAAATGCAGTAACTCCACTCAATGTACCTGGAACATTTCATGACTCTAGGACCAAGAAAATGTATTCAAAATAGGTTCTGAAGCTCTAGAATTGCATGCTCGTTAATAGGAAAATATGTTCCTTTTTTTTATTTCCTGAAAAGTTTCTGTTTGAAGATGAGGTTTCATCTGTTCATGAGGTTATAGTAGTCAAATGAATAACTGGGCAGCTCTTTCCATCCAGTAAATGGTGTGGGGTATATGTCATTTAATTCAGGATGCATTAGGTCTACCTAACATCCAGTAAATGGTGTGGGGTATATGTCATTTAATTCAGGATACATTAGGTCTACCTAACATCCAGTAAATGGTGTGGGGTATATGTCATTTAATTCAGGATGCATTAGGTCTACCTAACATCCAGTAAATGGTGTGGGGTATATGTCATTTAATTCAGGATGCATTAGGCCTACCTAACATCCAGTAAATGGTGTGGGGTATATGTCATTTAATTTAGGATGCATTAGGTCTACCTAACATCCAGTAAATGGTGTGGGGTATATGTCATTTAATTCAGGATACATTAGGTCTACCTAACATCCAGTAAATGGTGTGGGGTATATGTCATTTAATTCAGGATGCATTAGGTCTACCTAACATCCAGTAAATGGTGTGGGGTATATGTCATTTAATTCAGGATGCATTAGGTCTACCTAACATCCAGTAAATGGTGTGGGGTATATGTCATTTAATTCAGGATGCATTAGGTCTACCTAACATCCAGTAAATGGTGTGGGGTATATGTCATTTAATTCAGGATACATTAGGTCTACCTAACATCCAGTAAATGGTGTGGGGTATATGTCATTTAATTCAGGATGCATTAGGTCTACCTAACATCCAGTAAATGGTGTGGGGTATATGTCATTTAATTCAGGATACATTAGGTCTACCTAACATCCAGTAAATGGTGTGGGGTATATGTCATTTAATTCAGGATGCATTAGGTCTACCTAACATCCAGTAAATGGTGTGGGGTATATGTCATTTAATTCAGGATGCATTAGGCCTACCTAACATCCAGTAAATGGTGTGGGGTATATGTCATTTAATTTAGGATGCATTAGGTCTACCTAACATCCAGTAAATGGTGTGGGGTATATGTCATTTAATTCAGGATACATTAGGTCTACCTAACATCCAGTAAATGGTGTGGGGTATATGTCATTTAATTCAGGATGCATTAGGTCTACCTAACATCCAGTAAATGGTGTGGGGTATATGTCATTTAATTCAGGATGCATTAGGTCTACCTAACATCCAGTAAATGGTGTGGGGTATATGTCATTTAATTCAGGATGCATTAGGTCTACCTAACATCCAGTAAATGGTGTGGGGTATATGTCATTTAATTCAGGATACATTAGGTCTACCTAACATCCAGTAAATGGTGTGGGGTATATGTCATTTAATTCAGGATGCATTAGGTCTACCTAACATCCAGTAAATGGTGTGGGGTATATGTAATTTAATTCAGGATGCACTAGGTCTACCTAACATCCAGTAAATGGTGTGGGGTATATGTCATTTAATTCAGGATGCATTAGGTCTACCTAACATCCAGTAAATGGTGTGGGGTATATGTCATTTAATTCAGGATACATTAAGTCTACCTAACGTCCAGTAAATGGTGTGGGGTATATGTCATTTAATTCAGGATGCATTAGGTCTACCTAACATCCAGTAAATGGTGTGGGGTATATGTCATTTAATTCAGGATGCATTAGGTCTACCTAACATCCAGTAAATGGTGTGAGGTATATGTCATTTAATTCAGGATGCATTAGGTCTACCTAACATCCAGTAAATGGTGTGGGGTATATGTCATTTAATTCAGGATGCATTAGGTCTACCTAACGTCCAGTAAATGGTGTGAGGTATATGTCATTTAATTCAGGATGCATTAGGTCTACCTAACATCCAGTAAATGGTGTGGGGTATATGTCATTTAATTCAGGATGCATTAGGTCTACCTAACATCCAGTAAATGGTGTGAGGTATATGTCATTTAATTCAGGATGCATTAGGTCTACCTAACATCCAGTAAATGGTGTGGGGTATATGTCATTTAATTCAGGATGCATTAGGTCTACCTAACATCCAGTAAATGGTGTGGGGTATATGTCATTTAATTCAGGATGCATTAGGTTATAAAAATCAAGCAAAAAACATTACCTCTCTAGCCTGACTCCAGTATCAAACTACAATACTGCTAAAACAGCCTTTGACACAAAAGCCTATACTTTTAATCTTAATAAAGAAATCCTGAAATAGTCCTTGAGTGTTGTTGCAGTCACTGTAATATGGGTAGATGGCTGTAATACTGTTGTATGAGCCACAGGAGTCTAAACACGAAACGCAGGAGCTATAGGAAACCAACCAGGTGTCCATGTAATACTAGTTCCCAACCAGGCTGGAAGCCATCAGTCAAAGCAGCAGAGAGACTGTCCAGCCTGGCAATAAGGGCTCAGCTCTCCTCTTCTACCCAGAGATGTGCAGTCAGAGATGTGCAGTCAGAGATGTGCAGTCAGAGATGTGCAGTCAATATATTCCAGTGAATATTGGCCTGTGGAATGTAGCTTAGCATCAACATTGGTGGGCGTCTGAAGGTCTGGATGTTTCAGTGTGTTATCCTTGTTGACATGCGAGTACTGTCAGGAAGATCATGTGTGTGTGTGTGTGTGTGTGTGTGTGTGTGTGTGTGTGTGTGTGTGTGTGTGTGTGTGTGTGTGTGTGTGTGTGTGTGTGTGTGTGTGTGTGTGTGTGTGTGTGTGTGTGTGTGTGTGTGTGTGTGTGTGTGTGTGTGTGCGTGCTTCAAGGCTGGATGGATGGGGGGAGGGAGAGAGAGAGAGAGAGAGAGAGAGAGAGAGAGAGAGAGGGAGGGAGGGAGGGAGGGAGGGAGGGAGGGAGGGAGGGAGGGAGGGAGGGATGGATGGATGGATGGATGGATGGATGGATGGATGGATGGATGGATGGATGGATGGATGGATGGATGGATGGATGGATGGATGGATGGATGGATGGATGGATGGATGGATGGATGGATGGAGAGAGAGAGAGATTGATGGATGGATGGATGGATGGATGGATGGAGGGAGGGAGGGAGAGAGAGAGAGAGAGAGAGAGAGAGAGAGAGAGAGATGGATGGATGGATGGATGGATGGATGGATGGATGGATGGATGGATGGATGGATGGATGGATGGATGGAGGGAGAGAGAGAGAGAGAGAGATGGATGGATGGAGGGAGAGATGGATGGATGGAGGGAGAGAGGGAGAGAGGGATGGATGGAGGGAGAGAGCGGCAGAAACAGGCACAGAAGATGTATGTAAACCCATGTAGAAACAAATGGTTGTGACTCCATAGGAACGGGGCCAGATCCATAAGAGCTCAACACATAATCCCCACATGAATCAGACTTCCCACCAGAACGGGACCACACAAGCTCATATGAATAGCACATATCACGCACAGTCAACAATATCAACTATCCCGACTCAGTATGAGTCTAGGGTCTTTTCGTGAATGTGAACACAAAATAATATGCAAATATGGTGGCACTACAGCAACTGAACATATACCAATATATGTCTTCTACATTGCATTAGTATGAAGCTTTCTCCTGAATCTAGCCTAGGGTCCCTTTAAATCTGTGTGTATTCCGCTCATTTGATAACCACCATAGTCATTTGATAAGCATCATAGTAATTTGATAAGAATTATAGTCATTGATAAGCACCATAGTAATTTGATAAGCACCATAGTCATTTGATAAGCATTATAGTCATTTGATAAGCATCATAGTCATTTGATAAGCATCATAGTAATTTGATAAGCATCATAGTCATTGATAAGCACCATAGTAATTTGCTAAGCACCATAGTCATTTGATAAGCATCATAGTCATGTGATAAGCATCATAGTCATTTGATAAGCACCATAGTCATTTGATAAGCATCATAGTCATTGATAAGCATCATAGTCATTTGATAAGCATCATAGTCATTTGATAAGCATCATAGTCATTTGATAAACATCATAGTCATTTGATAAGCATCATAGTCATTTGATAAGCATCATAGTCATGTGATAAACATCATATGATGCTAGTATGGTCCATTTCTCATGATTCAGCTGATGAGGCTGAGGCCAGGCCTAGACAGCCCCTCTGATACCTCCATTCCACTCCCAGTGTGTGTGTGTGTGTGTGTGTGTGTGTGTGTGTGTGTGTGTGTGTGTGTGTGTGTGTGTGTGTGTGTGTGTGTGTGTGTGTGTGTGTGTGTGTGTGTGTGTGTGTGTGTGTGTGTGTGTGTGTGTGTGTGTGTGTGTGTGTGTGTGTGTGTGAGTGTGAGTGTGTACGTGTGTGTGTGTGTGTGTGCATGTGTGTGTAAGCACATCGGTGTGTGTGTGCATGCAGTGGTGTCAGGATTGCATTCTGGCGACGCGGCAACGAGGCCATCATTTATCCCTGATTGGAACGAAGGCAGGAGTGCTGAATTTGTGTTACAATGCAGCCGCGCCATAAAGAGAGGCCACATTTCCTCCCCATTTCCCTCATGAATATCAAACACTGAAACCGTGCCATGGCGCGCCACAACAACACATAAGAAAAATTACGGCTCTGTTATTTTATTTGTATTACCTTTAATAGGCAGCATATTGGGGGTAGTATTTATTACTGTGTCAAGTTCTTCCTGTGGACATTCTCTGATTTATAAGACAGTCGTCATTAGTCAAATTGTGAAGAGATGTCATTTATATTTTTTGCCTCCTTGTGGTATTGCAACGTTTGCTTAGTTTAGAATGGACTACCATTAGGGGCCCGAATCTACATGAGTCTTGAGCCCACATGCCAGCTAGACGTGTCTCTATCATAGGCCCAGTACAGCTCACATCACAGACGTGTCCTGGGCTTATAGCTCTATTCCACGTGGACAACAGACAAGAAATTGCATGGGTGCATCTGTACAACTCTATCCTGAGCTAACCGTCCACTGCGTTCTGATAGTTTTGTGTTAGTATATCTCTAACCCATCTAGGAACACGACTCAATCCAATTATGTTGTTTGGGGCTTTTCAAAGCAGCTTCCTACCTCAGCTGTACGTAGCTTTGTAAAACCCCATCCACACTGTTCCACAAAGTTACAACTAGATCCATTAAGTTGGCAGAATGAGCAAGAGACAGAGGGGTGACTTATAGTACTCAGTTCCTCCGTTATCCAATTTGATTGGGGTTTAGGAGTGATTTGTGGCGGCATCCCCCAGGGAAATAAAGAGTTTGATTAATGCAATCCTGGGCGGGCAGAGAGGTGTCACAAACCCCTCTCCTGAGGGAACGTTCCTGTTTGACAAACAAAAACAAAGCCGCCACTATGGCAAATCTGAATCTGAACTCGCATGGCAACATGGCATACTGTAGCAGTCTGCTGCAACTGGCAGTACTCTCTCTCGCTTTCTCCTACCTTCACTTTAAAGGGATTTGACTTCATGTGGAATTAGTTGGTATATTTATTAATTACTGAAGTTAATAATATGATATCAGTCTTGATTAGCATGCATAATGCCGTCTAATAGAATGCAAACAACAGAAGAGGTGTATACTTATTGCCTACACAATATATTCCAGTGAATATTGGCTTGTGGAATGTAGCTTAGCATCAACATTGGTGGGCGTCTGAAGGTCTGGATGTTTCAGTGTGTTATCCTTGTTGACCTACGACTACTGACAGGAAGATCATGTGTGTGTGTGTGTGTGTGTGTGTGTGTGTGTGTGTGTGTGTGTGTGTGTGTGTGTGTGTGTGTGTGTGTGTGTGTGTGTGTGTGTGTGTGTGTGTGTGTGTGTGTGTGTGTGTGTGTGTGTGTGTGTGTGTGTGTGTGTGTGTGTGTGTGTGTGCGTGTGCTTGCGTGTGTGTGCCTGCGTGTGTGTCTGCGTGTGTGTGCCTGCGTGTGTGTGCCTGCGTGTGTGTCTGCGTGTGTGTGCCTGCGTGTGTGTCTGCGTGTGTGTGCATGTCCCACACACCCCTCTTTCCCATCTTCTGAGAGTAACATTTTATCCTATCCATCCCTCTGTCAATCTCCAGTCTAGAGGGCTTTGTAGGCTCCAACACCTGCCTGTATGCGTTCAGAGACCAGACCAACCCCAGACCAAACCCATCTTTCTCCAGGCAGCCCTATCCTGTTGTATACATTCAAGACCTCATGAAGTCAACTTGTGTATAACCGTTTACCTATTACCACCAGCTCTAGTTGGTGAGTATCCCCAACTGCACTTGAAATGATCAAATATCTCCCTGGAAATATGTGAAGGTTCCCTTTTCCATATCGACACGTCTGGGCCAATCACGTCGAATAGATACACAATCAATATTTCATACTATAACTACACACTTCGGTGATGTCAAAATGCTGCTGCTATCACTGATCAATACAGCAATCTCACTGGCCAACTCTAGAGTGGAAAACAAAAGCACAGCCATTATAGGACGATACAAACAAACCCTCTCATTGAATAATTCATTGATGACTAGACAAGCCACCATAAATGCTGTATACAGTATTCTCTGATATTCTCCCTGGGAAGCTACCTAGATATCCATTTAAAGCAAAGTATGACATTTACATTGATTTCTGATCCACAAGACACAATCAATAAGGGCCAGCTGATATATTTATGAATAATGAGTAGTAGGCAGATGAGGGAGGGAGGGAGGGAGGGAGGGAGGGAGGGAGGGAGGGAGGGAGGGAGGGAGGGAGGGAGGGAGGGAGGGAGGGAGGGAGGGAGGGAGGGGACATCACAGATCCATGGAAGAAGACCAAGCCAATCCCTCTAAACACCAGCCTGAGAGGAGAGGTGCACTGTACAGGTCAGGGATGCACAGGGAACAGATACAATCAGACTACAATAACTACACTTTACGTTACACATTTAAGTAATATAGCAGAGGTTCTTGTCCTTAGCCACTTAGAGTTAGTGCATTCATCTTAAGGTAGGTGAGACAACCACATATCACAGTCATAATAAGTACATAATGGGTACATATTAATTGAAATAGATTCCCTGTGTAGTTTACTTTGAGGCTTCAAATTGTGTTTATAATAGCCTATAATGCAACCATGTCGCAAATTGAGAATATTTGTATCTGCTTGCTGTTATTCACTGTGCACCTGGTTTAATTAACTGGATGCATTATCATTAAAGTGCTAGGCCTGGCCTACTCCATTTTGGATTTAGCTTTAAATCAACATTAGGCTTGACACGAACACTAAACGTCTGTTATTAACGTATTTTCTGATTAGTCAGTGCATGGACCAAGTGAAGCAAATACATGATGTATACCTTAAGTAGGCCTTTAATTAAAACGACCATTGTACCAATACATTGTTGACCGTAATAGACGGTCATATGATTTTAATCGCCACTTGCTGTTGTTTTTTTCTTCTTATGTCCACTTACTGTGCATGGACAAGATTTCTACTTCTAACAGAAAGCATGGATTGGACAGAAAGCTCGTGACGTCGGTAATTAAATGTCCATAATTCAAAGGTAAAAGTGCCAACCGAAATGGAGAATATGCTGTCCTCTATAAAAAGGTTGGTCAAATAAATGCATATGCACCAAAACATGGGTCTAGTTTATACACAAATGGCCTATGAGAATTTGTACAGCTAATATCTTCGGATTTGGTGTTGAACGTAAGCCAGTAGTGAAACCCGATATAGGCCATCAATAGAAGTAGCCGCATTATTATTATTATCATCATTATTAACCTATTATTATCATTATCATGATGTATTATTATAAATAATGGAAAATGATATTATGTTGGTGTTATTAATATTGCCTCGTGGTTATATTTCTATAGTGCATGATGATGATGATGATGATGCTGATGATACTCTGAGGTTGTTACAGACTAGTTAAATGGCTGGTCAAGCATACATGGAACCCACAGGAGCTTAATTCCCCAGACAGGTTCTCGAGGATCTCGTTCTCATTTGTTATTTGTTGTGGTTTCTGATTGAGTAGAGTAACAATTCCATTATATTTCAACGATTAGCGACGAGGTACACTGAAATACGTGTTTATTCTAATTTATGCTTGGCTGCAAACCTATGGGCCTTTATGACCCGCAGGATCAAGCTTATAAGAAATAATAACCCCATATTAGCCCTTTTTTTGCATAGCTAGGCCTAGTCCTGAATATAGGCCTACATTAGGATATTATATTAAGTATAATGTGTTTAACTTGATTAACGTCAAATTGTTTTTGTAAATAAAAGCAATGTTGCTCGTGAGTGTCATTACCCTTATGCCTATATCATGTTGATTGTGTATGTATTTATTTATATGTGACTTAAAATAATGTTTGCGATAATTCAAAATAATATGAGGATTTTCTAAATATAACCTAATTTCTGCCATTATGTAAAAAATCATGTTGTTTATTCAAAGCATACTCATAATGTGAAACAACAGCTATTTTGTGGAGCAGGCAGCGAGATAAAAGGTAGTCCAAGGTTCTTCCTTATTTTCTAAACTTCTAGTGATGCACTGAAAAGCGCGTGAGGAAAAATGTAGATTGCCATGTGGGTTTAGTTTTGTTTCACATCGGCTTACTGCTTGAGGAAAACACTGGGTATATGTTCCCTATCCCAGCATTATCACGATACTTCAAATATTTACATTAATATCAAGCATGTGTATCAGTGAGAACATCACATAGGTGTACAGCCTATTGTAATTAAATATAATTGACAAATGCATAAATTAGTAATTGCACAATATTTTAGTGTTAAGCCTTTGGAGTCCAGTTACTTAATTATACAGTCTGTTTCTTTCTCTTCCCTATTATAATTGTGTTTTATTGTCCTATATCGTGTCATTCAGCTTCTCTATTCTATCAAGTCAGGTCTGTATTTCTTAAATTGCGTCGCAGTCAACAAAACAATAATGCGACTATTACTCACCAAGGCTGGCCTGCCATCATGAGTAAGCGCGACACCTGCTGGTAGATAATATTTATCTAACCTAAAGTCAACAATGAACTCAATTTAATTTCCCCATCTAAAGCAACAATAGCTCACAGGTGAGGGGAGCGTCTGTCACATTCTAGAGTGTTGGCAATGTAAAGATGGTTCTACATGTATGGCCGTGGTGCCGAGAAGAAGGGGAGTTGGAGTTGTTGGCTCTGCTATAGGCATGCTAGATGGTATTGGCTTCAACAGCTCTTTCATCTCGAGTCCAATGCACAAACATATAGCTTAATGCGACTAGTGTTCCCTCTTTTATTCGGCTCACCATGACAACCGAAAGGCTGGGTTCAGAAATGCCTCCCCATCAATGAAACAAACGGTCTTAGCGGGGCTGCGCGAGACGGCATCTTTAACAGCGAGGGCACACACTGTTAACCCGTGAGAAAAACGCAGGAAAGCGAAGAAATTCGACGCTGACCACAAAAAAGTATGAAGTCAGAAAAATAGTGCATGTTATGCAACTGGTATTAGTTTTAAAATGTCCGTGCAATTGTGTTCGAAGCAAACCTGCTTGAGGACCATTCCAGGCGCACTTATGAAAACCTGAATATTGTTGTCCATCTCTGCATCTGCATATAATCGTTTTAATTTCAGTTATCAAAAGGATAGGCTACATATGCTTTCGGAATAGCTCCATGATTTCGCAAGCCAGAATCAAATAGGCTATATGTTCATAGCCTTAGCCTATAGCAAAACATAGACTATAGCCTCATTCTAGTCCGTTGATTAAACTTAAAGTCGTGGGTTATGTCATTATTGTTGCTCAACTTTAAACAAACTTTTCTACAGCTGCACGGGATCGATTGATGTAAACGATTTGATATTCACTGGTGCCTATGCGACTCCTCCAGAGAATTCAACCAAGGGGTATCCTGCTTAAATTTGATTGATTGCACTTTCTCCAGTGGACATTCACTACAAAACAGCACAGCTTAACCGTCTGCTCACTATTTATAAAAGCGAGGCAAGGGAGCGAGAGCCAACACAAAGCATGTATTGATTTTTTGTTTCAAAAAGGGAAAAACAACATATATGTTTTTTATGAGAGTTAGAGGTGGGAAATGTTTCTGTCGGCAGTGTGACATAACATATGGTCTAAAATGACATCAAATGCGTTAAAATACGTGTTTAGAAATTCGTAAAGCTATACGTTTAGTATGGTATAGGCTAGTTCACATTACATTGCTTTTCCTTCCAGTATGGATAGTATAGGAAATTCAAATATTATTTGACTTACCTTATATCCAAGAATAGTCGAAAAATGCTTTACATGTATATTTGTAATCTATTAATGGCCATCTCCTTTCCTACGAGTCGGTGCTCCCTAAGATTTTCTTTCCTCTGCCTCAACTGAGCAGAGCACTCCTCGGCTCCGCTATTATTTTCACTAAAATATATGAAAATTTATGCAAATGAAAATCAGCACTAACTGTTCGTCTCTTGTTATACTTGGGGATTTTTTTCCCCTTTCTTTTTTGCATACAAAACAAATGAACTCCCCAGCAGGGAACTTGGGGACCTTATAAAATAAACAAATAAATAATAAGCACACCATATTTCACAGAGACTGAATTTAGCGACATGCATTGAACTCAGGGACATTTTTTTATGAAATGTATTTTTTTACTCTTTTCGGTGATCTTTTGGAAGTTAACGTTTTTCATTCCCATTACCCGGTGTCACGTTTCTCACCGCCGCGCTAGCCGCCCTTTGAAAGTGTGCAACCTGAAATGTATAGCAGTAATTTAGACAGAAATCCTCACTGTATATTAATAAAAGGACGGCCCCATGGCACCGGCCCTATCCTTTATTCAATGTAAACAACTCCACGAGGCTTCCTCGGTTTTGAGCTGGGTCCAAATGAAATCTACTGGGAATGAAGGAACTCTGGCATCCACTCTGTGCTAAACTACACCAATCTATTATCTTTGCTCATATGCAATAAAATCTCTGCTCAGTCTTTGGCAAGGTGGGTTTTATTAGGAAACAACATGAGATGGTTAAGATCATCGTAATACTTGTTCCTGCTTTCTGACCCTATCTCGAATATAAGGTCACGGTTCAGGGTTATGGTTTATCCTAAACTTTAAGAATAACCAATAATACTGGCAATAGCTGCTCTACAGTAGCCAACACTGTAAGCAAGCAGTAGCTCTGAAATCCTGTGCGTCCTTGCTAGTGCTCCACGTGAACGTGACTGCGTCTCAGCCAGTGGATGCAATATATTATATATGGTGTTTATTCATTAACACTGCTGGGCGAATCCATATGCTGAGGGGGTCCACTTAACATAGGCTCATTCATTTCTGTGTTATGGAGTGCTCTAAAAAGAAGGCGCATTTTATAGGGCCCAAACGTAGACTAGTTGGTTGTGGTATTCAGATTTAAAAGGCAGACTTTTCCCCCTGCAAATCCCCCAAGGGCTGCTCAATTTACCCTTGTTTTGGTTGCAACTTTCTCTTTCCCTGTGGTTCAGTGAGGTTGCCTATGCGTTCTGTTTCCGCATGGACGCATCCCCACAACCTTTGTCCATTAACTCCCGAGGAACCAAAGCCCAACCATCAAGCAAGACGTGAGGAATATTGAATATGATGGTGTTTTATGGATAAATGGCACAGAAATGGCATCACATAACTAGTCATATTGTTCAAAACATTCTCAAGGGCACACAATAAATGGTCTGGTTATGTGAAGGTACTAAGAGCATTACTGTCCTAAAGCACATTGACAAGGACGTTTGTAGGCCTACACCAACATCCAAAATGTACAAAAGTTCCCCATCTCCACCAAGCCTTTTACAATAGTTTATTTTAGGTGATCGCTGTTATGCATATTAGGCTATTATAAACATATTTTATGCAGATAAATCCAATATATCATTAGGTCTATTTCCACCAATAACAGTTTTAAAACACTTTCTGGTTTTTAACAAGGTTGAATCTATTCTGATTTATATGAAAGTTATAATATGTTTATTATAAACAATAATTAATGTATAGCTCCATATTGCTCACGAATACATTCATCAGATATGTTTTTGTTTATTTCATTCCTTTATTTTGTATTAATTTGCTCATTTATTTATTTATTTTGGATTGAATTAAAAACCAGCCAATTGCAACGGCCGGAAGGAGGTTTACGCGCCTCAAGCGAGGCTGGCGAGCCCTGTCAATCATACCCCGGGTATCCAATCAACGGGAGTCTTGCACTCGACTTCCTCGTATTTGAAGGGGGCGAGACGTGGACGATGTGCGCACGCTTGGCACAGGGTAAACATTCGTGTGTCCTCGAGCTTTGAGGGAGGGACTGAGCGAACTGTCAGAGTAGAGAAAGAGAAGGAGAGAGAGCGAGAGAGAGAGAGACCGAACAAGCGAATGGGAGAAGAGGCTTGCAACCATCGCAGTGCACTGTAATACTGGATTGTACTTCAGCGGGAGTTAGCGGTTTGGCAGGTTTATACACATCAAAACAGAACAAAGAGAAAGACTCTACAGTACTATAAAAGGAACAGCGAAAGAAAAGAATAAAGCAACAAGGGAGAAATCTCAGCGGCTAAATTTCAAAAGAACCAAGGAGCCAGTGCTTGTGTTTTTCTCCCCTGCAATAGGAACATAAACTGGGACTTTGTATTTCGTGGAGAAATTGCTAAATTTCTTCGACCACTAGAAGTTTGTTGGGGCAAATATATTTTTTCTGTGTATTTTAATTTTAACTCTCAGACGTTCTAAATACGACAAAACTTTCTTGACGGACTGCACATGGTTTCAAACTGCTTTTGAGAACCTGGATTTTTATTCATCGCTATTTTATCCATTTCTATTTGAAATACATAAATGCTGTAAACACAACAAATACGGATTTAAATTCATTTTTGCTATCCTTTTTATTCTTCTGGCGTTTGCAGAACAAGTCAATGGTATTTGCCAAAATTACAACCCAGACTTTTAAAGTTTGAATAATTCATGAGATACAATTTGCCTGCTCGAAAAAAGTAACTGAAAAAGGGAGGGGGGTAATCAACAAACATATTCATAAGGGTTAACGGAATGGCCACCACGGCTTCCAACCCCTATCTGTCCAGCAATAGTATCCTCTCGTCCGGCTCGATCGTGCATTCTGACTCTGGAGGCGGTGGTATGCAGCCGGGCAGTGCTGCGGTTACCTCGGTGTCTGGTGGGTACAGGGGAGACCCCACAGTAAAGATGGTACAGAGTGACTTCATGCAGGGAGCTATGGCAGCGAGCAACGGAGGACATATGTTGAGCCATGCTCATCAGTGGGTGACATCCCTGCCGCACGCCGCCGCTGCGGCAGCTGCAGCCGCTGTAGCAGCAGCCGAAGCCGGATCGCATTGGTCGTCGAGTCCCGTCGGTATGACAGGCAGCCCTCAGCAGCAGGACGTGAAAAACAACTCGGGAAGAGACGATCTACACACGGGCACCGTGTTGCACCACAGGCCCCCACACTTAGGTCCTCATCAGACTCACGCAGGGGCTTGGGGGAGCACAACTGCGGCTCACCTCAACTCGATATCGGGGGGACAGCAGCAGCAGCAGTCGCTGATCTACTCCAACCCCGGGGGCTTCACGGTGAATGGAATGCTCAGCCAACCAGGGAGCCAGAGCCTGGTGCACCCGGGTCTGGTAAGGGGGGACACCCCAGAGCTGGACCACGGCAGCCACCATCACCACCATCACCACCAGCATCCGCATCACCAGCAGCAACACCACGGAGGGGTGAACAGCCACGACCAGCACTCCGACGAGGACACACCGACCTCGGACGACTTGGAGCAGTTCGCCAAGCAGTTCAAACAGCGCCGGATCAAACTAGGCTTTACGCAGGCGGACGTGGGCTTGGCCCTGGGCACCCTGTACGGGAACGTCTTCTCTCAGACCACCATTTGTCGGTTTGAAGCTCTCCAGCTCAGCTTCAAAAACATGTGCAAGCTGAAGCCATTGCTAAACAAATGGCTGGAGGAGGCGGATTCTACCACTGGCAGCCCGACCAGCATCGACAAGATAGCGGCACAAGGTAGGAAGCGAAAGAAGCGCACGTCCATCGAAGTAAGCGTGAAGGGAGCTTTGGAGAGCCACTTCCTGAAATGCCCCAAACCCTCGGCCCAAGAGATAACCTCACTAGCGGACAACTTGCAGCTGGAGAAAGAAGTGGTTAGAGTGTGGTTTTGCAATAGGAGACAGAAGGAAAAAAGGATGACGCCCCCAGGAGTGCCACAGACGCCGGAGGATGTGTACTCGCAGGTCGGCAATGTGAGTGCAGATACACCGCCCCCCTCCATGGACTGCAAACGAATGTTCAGTGAGACATAGAGCAGAACACAAGACTAAAAAATATTTTATATAAAATTAAAACTGATAAAACACAGACTATCGTCAAGATAGCCAAAACATTTTTGATACTGTGATTGTGATGGAATAGGAATAAGACTGCAAATGTGTTATATATTTTTCACCAGAACAAAACAAAATCCCCTTTTCCACCCAACCCCAAAACGCACCGATAACCTTCTTCCAAGCCCTGAAATGTCTTAACCTAAAAGGTTCCTTCTGCTCTTTCTTTCAGGGACATTTTTTAGTAGATTACTTAAAAGATGCAAGTTTAACTGGGCCGAGTGAACCGACCGACCAGAGGGTGACTACAAGTTCGTTCCATCAGGTAATTTTGGCGCATTAACAACACCAACTGGAAATTTCAAAGCAAGTAGTCCTATTAGAATTTTAAAAAGATTCCCCCTGTACCCTGTATCTGATTTGCGAAAGACAAAAGAGGCAGGCATTTGTATATTTAAAAATGGGACATTTTAAACCCCTACTTTAACAAAGGAACAAAAACTGCAACAGCATCAATACGAAGAAGAGTGGCATCCACGAAGCTTCCAACATATTTTTTGCGGGGAGGACTGCATGGTTTAAATTTTCACAAAGAGGAATTGGGATTTTGAGGCCCTCCACGCCTAATGATACAATATAAACTCACCAGGACTGTCCCCGCCATCTGATCTAAAAGATCACCTCTTTTTTTCAAATGGATTTTTTTTCATGGGACTTGAACACCGTGAATGAAGAAATAGAAATGACATTTGAAAAGACTATCTTCAGCTGCACTTATTTGAAATTCTTCTCCTCTCCGTTGCCAAGTGTGACTGAATGGGTGCTGTGGATGTAACTATACATGCTGCCATTTCTAAGCAGTATTCTTTGGTAGGTTTTAATAAACAACAGACTCTGTAAAGCCGGCAATATAGATTCATTAGATCAGATGCTGATCTGACTTATTTACTTTATATTTTTCATCAAAATGACTTGTTTTAATATTCTATTCGGAATACATATCAATTATTCCAAACGGTAATTTATTTCCCCCCAGAACTTTGTGTAAGATGTTTTGCTTTCCTGTTTTCATTGTTGACTTCATTTGTTTTGTTTAAATTTTGTATTCTCGTTTCTAAAAGGAGCACAAATCAACATAAGCTGACATTGACAGTTGTTAGGTAATAAGGGTATATTTTGATGTGATAATTTGATTGTAATTTAATTTCAGTAGTGATTCCTTACGAGCTGATTGAGACCAATAAATTTGTTAGAATGAAATTACGTCATTGTGTGTTTTGAGATTTATATTTGAATTGAATATTTAGCTACGTTTGTTTATGAAACAAGGCATGCATTCGTGATATTATTTGATGTGAGAAAGGTTAACGCAGATAAATTGCCGATTGTTCTTGTTCCAACTACTTTTGTCACAGATTTGCATAACATAAGTATACAAAAAAATACTATAATTTAGGAAAAATAGGCCTATGTTATATCGAATGCTGAACCTCTGTGCATGTCCAATGTCAATGTTATTGGAGCCCCATAGGGAATTATATTTGACAATTTCACCGGGCTATATTTGATTTATTCACAATTCATATGTATCTTTAACTAATTCGCTTCTCCACCTTCATCATATCAGCAGCATCCGATAACTTTATTGATTATGTAGCATTTGCATCATCTAGCCTTATAATTAGTCCGTAGACGACTTGTCACTTCAAAGTACGGTCTATGCGTTTGTTTACATCCACCGCGTGACACTTCCGCAGTAGGATCTTGCGGATCTTATTCCAGAGCTCTGGTTAATGCTGTAGGCCTATCTCACCGGAGTTGTGCGTCATGTTTTACAGACAAACATTAAGGTAGATGTTGCTACTGATATTGTTTGTAAAATATTGAATCATTCGCCCTACGTCAGTATAGGAGTAAGACGATTCGATTCAAAGCAGTGTAGTCTATATATTTTAGTGTTATTGTTTTCATGCGCCAGTGTATTCATATATTCAGAGTGAAAGTTACATCTCATGGGCCTTATTTATGTTTTGAGAAACAGTATTGTTATTTTGCAAATATGCTCATAAGGTCAAGATTCTTCATCCCGACACACTCACAAGCATGCGCATGTGAACACATTGTATACTATCCACTGTTGTCATTACGTTATTAGAGTTTTGGCATTGGATATTCTACTTTTTAGTTGCAAAGCGATGACTGTATCCTACACTGTTTAGGTTTTCCTTATAGCCCTATGGTGTAAATATGCTCTTGCATGGGATGGTGCAGGGTGCATGGACAACTCGTTTTTCACTGACTATAGCCTAATGCTTCCGAATTCCCATTATTGTAAACATCCTTTTGAGATGATTTAAATTAAACATACATCTCATTAGTGTGATAACAACACAACAAGCATGATGCTGACCTAATGCATAGCGAGTCTAAATATAGCATGTTACACTCAAAGTATGGTAGTCTTGGCGTTGACAGATTTTATGGTTTAAAATAATACTTAAGAGAACTTTGCGATTTCACATCGACACCAGGCTTTGGGGCAATGAGTTGGACATTGATTAGGCCTATCAAATTGGACATCGGAGCCATCGAAATACAAATAGATACAATAATGGCGTTTTACCATGTTTGAATTAGCTTTTGTTGTGTAAAATTGACATTAGCGTTGAGAATGCAATACCTATAAGGTTTGCGCATGTTTGTTTTATGTTGTGTGACTTTGGTCCAGCTTAGGCCTATAGGCCTGTGGATAGGCTACATCTTTATTTGCATAATAGTGCATGCCACGCCATAAATTATGCTACAGTGTAGCCTATATAAACTATTTCGATTTCTTAAGACTGAAATTAGGACGAAACCTATAGCTTGGAAATGCACTCGGCTCTCCAACTTTTTCGCAAGTTGACTATTCAGCTAAATGCACTATCCACGCTCGAAGATTTAAATTTCGCGGATGATTTCCCATACACTAGTTGCTTAGCAACTGAATTCAACGTTATAGAAGAAGTATGCATCACTTTCCTTTGTCCTCATTAATAAAAGTGCCAGTCAGACACGCGGGTAGATTTGGTCATTCGAATCCATGACATCCCAGAGAAATGGGTGGCTATAGCCAACGTTCTGATTATAGACGCATGCAGTTTGGTTCGAACTGAATTATACAAAAATATTTTTGTAGTATTGGATAGCTTCTACTTGCAATATGCAATTTCCATAAATGCCTATAAAGAAAAGTAGGATAATTTAAGACAAGCATATAAAAAGTAAGAACATGTATCGATATTTCAAATAGCCAAGGTAATTGTGAGCACACGCGTCCATCCATATAGGCCTAAACAACTTTCCGCCACCAACGCACCCAATATAATCGAATTGGTATTTGTAAAGAGGGATAACCCATTGACTAAATTTAGTTGTCAATAATTCCAATCCAATAAATGGGTGGGGCATGATATAACACAATATATAATAGGTTCAGGAAATCTATATTATTTTCCATATTCTCCAAATTTGATCATCTGGGGCTTATTGCCCACCTTCGAAATGTGATAATTTGTCACATGACGTGTGTGATATGTTTCACACGTCTGCAACATTATTTTGTTCTGAATCGATGTTTCTGCGTTATGGGTCTAGTATAGGGACTATTACCTGCATTGCTTAATAGTAAATGAATTATAACCATTATGCAAACTTAGTGCGTTGTGCGTTTACCATTCATGCATGGGAAAGGTGCTTGTGCAGCATTATTTGTCTGTGTGAAGGGTTCAAAATTATCCACATTAATAGACAATTATACTATTTCTCTTTTACAGCGTGACATGTAAAGACTTCCAAAATAACACAACTGGTTTTGATGTGCTTTATGCACAAACTCTCTCTCGCCCAGCCAGCATGTTCGCTCAGCATTTCATGTGTCTTCAAAACCTGGTGGGCAATACCCTGGCCTAGTCCTTTGTCTCCATAACGCATAAGGATATTTCTCGTTGTGGAATCTGTATGGCAGCGTAACTTTCTCTTTTAAATCGTGAACAATTGTTACCCGGGTTAAAGGGGGAGGCCCCCCGTCACCCCAAAGCCCTGCAGATTGGACATTCTCTCAACACAATGGGGTTCAACATAAGGCCTTTTTCATAGAGAATATGTGTTTCGCCACCAGACCAACCCATGTAGTGGTAGCAGAAATGTTCATCGACGTTTATGATTTGGTTAGATGTCAGCAAGGCCATCTATGCGCATAGTTTAGGTTTACAGTATGTGGCAGATTAACGTTGAGTGTTTTTTGATTCATTATTCAAATATCAACACTTTCTCTGCACTTCAGAATAAATCCGTTCCGTCACGGCGCAACAATGGACCTAGCATAACGAATGGCAACATTATGGACTGCTGATAGGTAGACTTGGGTGACACATCAACAACAACGACGAAAAACAACAACCTAACACAACAAATTGAGGAATAGCCTGATTCTTCAGATTGTGCTCTTAGACTCGATTAGACGTATAGTCCTAATATGTTATAATGTGGGCCTGTGTGCACCTCTTTACAGGATCTCAACATTGTTATTACGTCATAGCAGATCGAGGAATACATTTCCTCTATACTAGTGTTTAATATGGTTTAGTTTAGGCTTATTTCTCACAACATCGGTTCTATTATGCATGCACGTATAGTGTTTTGAATTCCTTGGAAGTCTAATATCCCAGTCAAAATTTGACCCACACCATCGTATCCCTCACATTCTACTCCTCCCACGTGCCGTCAACATGAATATGCATTAAACCGGCGTTGTTTTCCATGGGGAGGCTTCCTCGATGGCCTATAGTTCATATCCTGTTGCGAAAATTGTAGTCTTCTGTCGGTGATATAGATTCCACCACAAAAAAAATCTATTTTCCTAATCTCTTACGAGTCATGACATGCGTCTCCTTCCAAACTGAACTTCTTCTTAGGCCTTTTGTTCTATTGCTAATAAATAAATAAAAATCCCTTAGCCCAGCTCTTTTTCACTAGGCCAAGTCTAATGGGCGTTGTAATAGGGTACTTCCCATGGTTATGTTATATTATGTCAATACTTCCACATGAAGCTCCATTTCATCAGAGATGGCCCTTGACGACAGAAACTTCCTCTGTTTCCCTTTCTGCGGGCACAGACTCGTGTCTCCCTCTAAAACGGTTTGGTTTGATATTCCTTATACGCATTTCATTGCCTGCTGGTACCCATCCTATTTTCCAGAAAGGGAAGGATAAAACCTTTAATCAACTTTAAATGATGTAACCAGTGATATTATAACAAAAACGTTCAAAATTGTGATGATTGATTGTATGATTTAATTTGTTTTGAAGAGTAACTTGAGCACGAAGGCATTGCGTTGTATATATCTACAATATTATATTATACATGTATTATAAAATAGTCTAATCAGTAGCATATTTTTATTATAATTTTGTATTAGTTTCAAGTTATTAATGTCACGTGCACAAGTACAGTGGAATGCCTTTCTTGCAGCTCTAAAACCAACGATGCAGTTGTCAATATCCATGTAGTACTAAAAATAACAGAAGGTTGAACAAAAACACACGAGAAATAAGAAATATGAAGAACATGAGAAGTAAGAAACCTATATACAGGGTCAGTTAATGTGTGACTGATTCAAAGCCATGAAGGTGTATAAATAGTTAATATAGTGCGTGCTCTCTATAAACGTTGCAACTTCTTATGGCCTCATCCCTGCCTATAACATGTAGGTTATTGGACTTCACTTACAGGTATTTAGATCCAAATTAAAACGGAAAAGGTGGACATGCGATAATAACCACATATACAGAATATAGGTCTACTATATATCATTTATCACTCGGCATTCTGACAGCGAGGGTCCGGAGATTGGTCCGTACAAAGCACAGATTGAATTCCACGGATTGGCATGATGTGCTGCACGCGGGGTGCCTATTCCTAATTCCGACTGCCTCGTGCCTACCCGACCTGACATTCTCACGCGCAAGAATGGAGGACGCTTTAAAATATGTATGGCGGTGACGCGACTCTTGGGGTTTCCTTTCTATAAATCGTGAAGGTCAGGGTTTCGTGGTCACAGCGGATGGGTAGAATAGAGTCTGTTTAACTAAGTACTCCAAACTAACATGCTTCAGTATCTGATCCGCCTGTCAAAAATACAAAAAAGTAACTTCAACTTTAATGTTTTATTTTTTTTAATTTGTCATGTCATTAGAATGTGGGCCTACTAAACACCGGCCCTATGCCTATACACATGCATCTAAACGTGTGTGAGACACAAAAATTAACGAACAGTCAACACATAAAGACAATGAAATAGACGTTGATCTATAAAAGTATTGTCCGCGTGCTTCCGTTTCAAGACGCTGTATTGATTCACTTTTAAAGAAATAGGTTGACATATCCAACAACCTGAAAATACAGTGGCTAGATGTAACTGGCCGAACAGTTGACAACTCTTGTCAGTTGCAGGTCAGGCACCGTAAAGAAGACAAAGTGCACATCACCCAGTCACACTCATCCCTTCATACTCCTATAAGACAACTTGACCATTGTGAAATAATCAAGGAGGACTCGGCTTTGGTCTGCCCTATAAAGGTCTCTCACCCAAATTGAACCGCGGGGTTTATGGTAGCCCACTTTCAGCCCATGAAGAGCCGTGCGTGAGATCCCGCTACATTACAAACATACCCGCAGTCACGCACGCATGTCTTCATTCACCAACCTCGCCAACCTCCCACAGCATCTATACATCTGATGTATGGGCATTCAGGACGTCATCTGCACAGAGGTGAGATGTGATATATTCGAGCGTACAGCATGTTGGGGGTTTTGAATGGACACTCGCCGCACTCTCTTCCTCATCAGGTCTGTTGCGCGCATCTGTTTTTGACATATTGAGATTTATCAGTAAACTTTGGATAAATCTATCGGGTGGGTTTAAATACAAAACTTTATCAAGCTTTGGCAGGAATATTAATGGCATGTCATTTTAAATGTGATAAAAGATGGCTTCAATTTGTTTTGTTTAAGTCAAGAAAAAACCTAGCCTAAATCCGTTTTGCCTTAGGCCTACCATTATAATGATTAATAGTAAATTAATCTTTATAATGCGTTCAACAGTAGCTGTATTATTATTATTACTAAGCTGGTACTTTACTTGATACAAGGAAACACGTAATGCTTCAAATATTCACATGCGAATCCAACTTTAGATCATGTGCAGGCTTCAAGTTTTCCCAAAAGATGATACCAACGTTTATCACTTGTCCTCGATGCACTTCATATACAGCCATGAAACTGCAACAAAGCCACGTATTTGCTATGGATTGTTTTGTCTCATGTCAAATTTCTTGTAGTAGAAAATATCGCTATGTTATGAAAATAACTTCAAATATGTATTATTTTATTATTCATCTCTTTGATGTATGAAATGGATTTTGGGGTAAATGTGGCTCTCCAAGCTTCTATGACATTACAGCGCCATCTGCTGGAATTAATAGCTGGGTCTAATATTCTGCAAAATGAAGATGCTTTTTATTTTGTTTCCTACAGTTAAGAAAAAAACAGTATTGCATACAAATAATAATGATGATATTGGAAAGACCACGATAAAAACAAGATTTTCAAGTGGGAACATTCATTTACAAATTAGGCTACTCTGCTTTGTGCGCTTTATGTCATTATATTCAAATATGTAAACTGTTTTAATCAATGAAAGTCAACTGTTTTCGTCATTGTTTAAACATAAATTATATTTATCATATAGGCTACGTTAATAATACCACATTTTTTTTAAATTCATATGTGAGGATTCGTATGTAGCGAATCATGATTTTAAATGTATCACAATGTCAGCTGAGAGTTACAGAAGCCTACGTATAGACAGACCTCTTGCCCTGAACGCTTCGGGAAAACAGCGCTTCTGCTATGCACGAGACATGAATAACAACAGCATTTTAAACATGTACTTTCTCTGACTTTTAATTTGTTTGAGAATTGCAACAGGTATACGAAAATTGAGCCTAATTGTTTGTCATGATGCGTGAGTTGATCTTATCTCGAAGTTTTCCCCTTAAATGTAATTGTTAGGCTAGTTTTTTATGTAAGTTTGATTTCGTTCAAGACTGGAGATTTCGTTCAATTTTGGAAGTCTTTCCCATGCAAATTATTATTGTATTTAGAGTAGGCCTATACATTTCATCCAATTTAACTTTGTATATTCTTATCTTACACAAAATAAAAAAAATAAAAATTGTAGGATTTTTGGGGGAATATATTCAATACAGAGGACTTGAAATCACATGCATGTTTGACCAACCTGATGTTATTGTTAGATAGCCTACGCTAGAGTGGGGCGACCCTCTCATTCACTTCTTTCTGCACAACACAGTTAGATCACCTATGTCTGGAGGGGCCTTAGTGTGTCTCATACCCACTCCCATAGTTTTACCATTCCAGTTTCAACCAGCGTCGTAAGATACAGTAAAACGACAATAAACTAAACTACTGTATAGCTCCCTCTCTCCTTTCTTCCTCTGTGTTCTCTGTGCTTTCTCATCAAAGTCAGCTGTTGACCAGTCATTCGCCTACTCTCCTCTCCTTACCAAACCTCTCCAGAGAGTTGGACATCTCCACTAAGGAGGGAGGGGGACAGTTGAGGGCCACACAGTCCTAAAAGAACTGAGTCATCTGGATGATATCATAGCTCTGATGATGTCATCTCCTTTTCAGGAAAATGATTTAATGGGGGCGAGAGGATGTCTGATGGCATTGTTTATCAAGATATTGTTTTCTTTCCAACAGGCCCAGCATGTGAGTAAGGTATAGGGTCCACATAAGGTCAGTGGTGACTTCACTGTGTGCAAACTAACTATGTCCACCAAGGGAAAGAACCCAGACAGTTTCAATAATGACAACCAGATTATCTCTTGACATTGTGTGTTTAGTATTTTCAACCCACAATATGATAACTCATTAAGTCTACAGTGCACACTTTGGTCCACAAGCAAACTTAACCACTGCATATTTCAACATATAACTTGATTAATTATGCCTCTGAATTAATAGATTGTTGATCACATCTAGTATCTATTTCTAGATGTTCTTAATGTCTGTTCTGTCCTTCAGACCTGGGTTCAAATACATGTGTATTTGAGTATCTGGTATTTAAAATACTTTTTCTGTGTATTTGAGTATTTTCAAATACACAGCCCAAAACAAGTACTTTTATTTGAGTATTTGAGTGGTTATAACATTTTATTGAAAAAAAAAAAAAAAAAAAAGTCTGCTAAATTGTATTTGACAGGACTTTCAAATACCTGGGTTTAGTGCATGGTCGTGAAGGCTATTTGAGTCAGTGTATTTGAGCATTTCAAATACTTTCCAAGTGTATTTCCAAATACATTAAAATATTAAACTACTTGTCTTTTAAAATAAAAAATATCTGAGAACTTACTTCGAATGTATGTGAAAGTAATTGCGATATTTGAATAGTATTTGAACCAAAGTCTGCTGTCATTTAACTAGTAAGCGTAGCGTATTCAGGCAGGCTCACCACCACATGTGGTTTGGTTCTCACATATCAATACGCAGCAGAGAGAGGATGTTCAGGCGATCTACGGCCTCAGACCTTGTGTCCGATGGCTGCTCCACACAAAACAGAGCATTCCAAACAACTGACGCCCACAACCACAGCAGGCCAGTGCCAATGAATAACGCTTCAAAGCGCCCTTCGGTAATATTGTTCATACTTTACAATGAGAACTAGTCCAGATGCCTGCCTAGGGCCAAACAAATATTATAATTTTTTTAAATGCATTCTTTAAAAAGTGTTGACAAAAAAAAAACATTTCTCAACAGCAATTTCACATAGACAAGAGAATAAAAAGTTTCCATCATACATAAACAGACATCTGATATCTAATCTCACGGTGTGGTTATTGGTTACTAATCAAAATGTTACAGGATAACTCTTCAGACCAAACCAAATCAATTCACAACTAATAAAACCCCTAACACTCAAATCTCAATTTAAGGACCCCTGAACTGGGCACAACAAAGTTTCAAATTAATCATTGAAATCAATTTTGTATTTTACCTTTATTTAACTAGGCAAGTCAGTTAAGAACAAATTCTTATTTTCAATGACAGCCTAGGAACAGTGGGTTAACTTCCTTGTTCAGGGGCAGAACAACAGATTTTTACCTCGTCAGCTCTGGGATTCGATCTTGCAACCTTTTGGTTACAAGTCCAACACTCTAACCACTAGGCTACCTGCCGCCATTGCCTGTCTGTCAGGCCCCAAAATGCTAAACAGCTCCCTCCCTCTCTCACGTTTGACTGGAATAAATGTATCCAGAGAGGGTCTGGTTTGGTCTAGCCAGTGATGGGGACATGGAGGCGGCTGGGCTGATGGATCGATGGCTGGGACCATGAAGGGCCCGTCCTCAGGGGGTCCGGTCGCGGTGACATCCCCTGCCACACGCCCGCCTGCCGCAGCCTCACGGCGGCCCGCCAGCAGAGGTTAGCTATCCCAGCAGGCCGTTCACTTGGGCAGCAGTTACCAAGGTGACAGCATGTCAGCGATGGCCCCTGAGTCCTGCGGGGCGAGCCGGGAGCCGATGCATCACTGCCTGTGATGGATTTGTCAATAATACTTAGACCGCAAGGAGCGAGGCCTCGCGTGAGAGAGAGAGAGAGAGAGAGAGAGAGACACACACACACACACACACACACACACACACACACACACACACACACACACACACACACACACACACACACACACACACACACACACACACACACACACACACACACACACACACACACACACACACACACAGAGAGATGTAGAACTGGCCATCCTCAACACACACACATACACACACAAGTACGCATATATGCACAAACACGCAAACACGTACAAACATGCCAAAACAGGCGCGTACTATATGTACAGACTCAAACACACACATTCACTCACTCACACACCCTTCACAAGAACGCAGCCTCACACATGCACTAGTGACATGCTGATTGTTTGAGGAGACATGTGCGTTTGCATACATGCATGGATTAAACCATGGGAGCAGGAGGCTAGAGCAAGCTGGGAGATAGAATTACTGTATACTCTGAGACCCAAAGGAAACAGAGAGAGAGAGAAAATGTGAAAGGTAGAGAGAGAGAGAGAGAAAGAAAATGTGAAAGGGAGAGAGAGAGAGAGAAAATGTGAAAGGTAGAGAGAGAGAGAGAAAATGTGAAAGGTAGAGAGAGAGAGAGAGAGAAAATGTGAAAGGTAGAGAGAGAGAGAGAGAGAGAGAGAGAGAGAGAGAGAGAGAGAGAGAGAGAGAACATGTGAAAGAGAGAGAGAGAACATGTGAAAGAGAGAGAGAGAACATGAGAGAGAGAGAAAATGTGAAAGGGAGAGAGAGAAAATGTGAAAGAGAGAGAGAGAGAGAGAGAGAGAGAGAGAGAGAGAGAGAGAGAGAGAGAGAGAAAGAAAATGTGAAAGGGAGAGAGTGGGAGAGAGAGAGAGTGAAAATGTGAATGGGAGAGATAAAATATGTGAAAGGGAGAGAGGGAAAAAATCAAAAGGGAGAGAGAAAAAATGTGAAAGGGAGCGAGAAACAAATGCGAAAAGGAGAAAGAGCGAGAGAAAAAAATGTGAAAGGGAGAGGGAGAGAGTGAAAGGGAGAGAGAGTGAAAGGGAGAGAGAGAGAGAGAGTGAAAGAGAGAGCGAGAGCGAGAGAGAGAGAGAGAATGTGAAAGGGAGAGAGAAAATGTAAGGGAGAGAGAGGGAGACAGAGAGAGAGAGAAAATGTGAAAGGGAGAGAGAGAGGTGAGAAGAGAGGGAATGTGACTCTGTATCTCATTAACCAGAGTTAGATTGAAAGCAGAGAGAATCTGGTGGGTTTTGCCTCAGAGGGGTTGCTGTGTAACCATTTATAGGTTGGGGATTGAATAGATTACTAATGGTTGGACACAGGTATTTTCAAGTTAGGTATTAAGGCCTCAGGCCCAAAGATAGATTGTGGTTAATTCATGCATTCTCACCTCTCTTTGGTTCTTTAGTTCTGTTCTACGAACTACACATCGAATATTTGCAGAAGAATGTGAGTTTCTGGTTGCGTAGGTATGGGGAGCTTTGAGGGATATTACACACGTGTAGTTTCAACTCCACACTAGAGACGATATGGACTTTGAAATCATGTTGCCGTCCTAGCTTACGTCTATAATGTTTATACGCTGGCTTCAGGTCATGACCTATGCCCTGGATTTATACAGTACGTATTCAATGACCAAGCCTTTGAAAGACATGAGGTAGGAGCACAACTCACTCTTCATGATGGAGTGACATTTTTACCATCCTTTTCAGTCATTGGTAAATAGCAACCACATTGGTCCTCCAGCCATTGTACAGTGGGACGGAGGGAAGAAGGGAAAGAGGGAGGGAGAGGTTAGAGTGTGAATAGGACCTGTGTTAGTCCTGTGTCTCTGCCAGCTTGGCAGCACCAGTGGATGGCAGTCTGCAGCGTAGAATGTGTCATCTGTATAGAGAGGAATGAATGGGGAACTCACATGACAAGTAGTGTGCAGTACACCTGGAGAAGCCAGGAGAGGATTGGTCAATAAAGGACCAAATAAGCAAGATCATAAGATGACAAGGTATTGTCTTTGACTCCCGAGTGGCGCAGCGGTCTAAGGCACTGCATCTCAGTGCTAGAAGTGTCACTATAGACCCTGGTTTGATTTCAGGATGTATCACAACCGGCCGTGATTGAGAGTCCCATAGGGCGTCGCACAATTGGCCCAGTGTCGTTAGGGTTTGGCCGTGGTAGGCCGTCATAAAAAAATAAAAAAAGGTAAATAACAATTTGTTCTTAACTGACTTGCCTAGTTAAATAAAAGCACATGCATTCAGACTAGTGACGCAATTCTAATGTGACACATCACAAATTAACTACTTGTAACTTTTTTTGCAAACAAAAAATGGTGAAGAAAATATTCCAATGAATCTACATAATGTTAAAGATTTGCCTCTGGCTCTGGTCTACTCTTCTCTGTCAGGAGCACATTTCTATCACAGAGATACTAACTAAATAACTAAATATGCCCGTTTTTAAGTATGTGCTCTATATGAATCAGCACGTACCGTTGTTTAAAGAGCTTTGCTACTCGCTGAAATAAAAGTAATTAATTGGTGTTATACACCAAGGACATAATTATCTTTTTCAGTAACTGGCAGATATTTAATTACCAGTAATTGTTCCTGAGCCTTGTTGAAAAGTGTTGTACACCAGACACTGGTACTGTATTATACATTAATGCTGGTGCTGATACACACTCATTACCACGCTGGTGTCAAAGAGTAGGCATGAAAACAACAGTGAAAGATTATTGCCCCCACCCCCTTCAGTGATGTGATAATGAGCTGACATGTAGGGGAGACCGGGGCACAAAGTAACAGTTTCGGTCTTTTGCTTATTTATCAAAACATTATTTGAGTTAGATTCATAATATTCATAATATAACAACACATATCTCAGCTACCATTGCACACTGTAACTACATTTCTAGGACATACCAGTCGTTTACAAGTGGTGGCAGTCAAAATGTAGGCGGGGTTAATTGTAACAGGCTGCAGGGTTAAATGTAACACTGTCTTCAATTGTAAAAATTAGGGTTAATTGAACAATTTTATGATTTGAAACTGATATGTGAAAATGTTCATTTAATCTTTTAGGTAAAAAATGTATGTATTTTACATAAGATACGTTTAGCATTCAAAAGTATGAATATGTTTATGTTTTAAGGTATTCTCTTAGTTGTACTGGGAAACTTGATGTAAAGAAGTGAAATGTTATATCATTATGTAAATGTCTCTATATACCATATAAAATACCATCGGATTTTAGGTAAGGGGTTTAATAGTAACAAATGTTACAATTTGCATCTAATCTGAGTCTTGTGAGAAAATACAAGAATAATTGTAATCAACTACACCAATGAAAATACTTATTCTTACTGATAAAAATCCTATATGATTAGAAACATAAGGGATGTTCCACATGTCAATAATCAAAAAAACACAAAACGACTTATTGTCAATAGAACAAAGTATAATAATGTCATAGGCATGTAGATAAACTAACCAATCATTTTCACGTTGATTAACAGCTTTCTAACTGGTTTCTAATTTGAGTTATGTCGTTGTTACTCTGTGCCCCGGTCTCCCCTACATACATGTAGTACATACACATACAGATCTACTCCTGGTCCACATGTCTTTGTTTCCAGTCCTTAGGCTCAATACCCATCTTCCACCATAGGTGTTAATGCCAGCCAGATTGGAAAAGAGTCATTTAAGACCCCTGTCTACCACAAAGGGCACCCATACTGATTAACAGGACTTTCAGTGAAGTGTGGTCCCATTTAAAAGTGTCAGGAGCTAAACGTACCTGCTGGGCTGATGGGGGGGGGGGGGGGGGGCAATTCAGGCCCTTGAACATGAGAACAGGGTTTAATAAGTAAACAGAGACACGGGAGAAAAGGAGAACAGTGCTTCTGATCAGGGCTTATTTGCCCAGCCCCCTGTATGCCGCAGTAGCTGATTAGCCCTGCCGATTGTACCTTGTAATTGCTCTGCCTTGACCCCCTCCAGGCAAATATTACATTTTAGTGGTTTAACCTTTGCAGGCTACAGTGTGGTGAAATTGCCAGAGCAGATGTCTATGGAGCCCAGCAGTAGTTCCCAGGTCCCTCTGATCAACAGAGAAAATGCCTCCCAGATTGGACCCTTGACTATAGTCTCAATTTGCCGCCGCAGCCTTTCAGTCAGACGGCTGATTTCTTTACAGTGATTTCCTCCAAAATGATTTCACTACTCCTGTCTCTCGGACTACTACCCTGGCTGTGATTTGAGGTTGTAAGCGTGGTGGCGTGTCATTTTGTGTCTGTGCAATCACTGTAATTATAGAGGGAGAGAGAGGGAGGGGGATCGATCAAAGGAAGGATTGTCAACTCATCAATCAAACTAGTCTAGCCATCAATCTATCGATTGAATTCAAATATCAATCCTAAGACTCTATTCGACATAGGCCTACAATATTGTTAACTCTAATAGTTAACATTATTCCTTTTTATTGTGTTAATTGCGACCATTTCCCCTGATGAGAAAAGGACAACTTGTAATGGTTCACCCAAGGACAACTCAAAGGTTTCTCTCTCTAACTGAGAGCTCTAGTCTACATGAAAGACTTGACAATGTACAATTTCAGTTATTGACAATACAACAACCAAATCCATTATGTGGTGAAACAGTGGTAACCAACTGGTCGCATCGTGTTGAAGGATCCATGAAGACTGAAGAAAACAACTCATTCCCACTGACTGTCATTGCTGTAATATTCCATGCATCCACAGATGACTTGAGGAGAATGTAGAGTCAAACTCCTGTCACGCAGTCGGATAAAAGCATTATTTTCAGACAAATCTTTTTTTGTAATAAACTATGATTGATTTGCGACTACATGCTAGAGTTCTCTCCAAACCTCCATCCAACCGCAGGCAAAATGAAAACAATATGAATATAGTCGCAAAAAGCTCACACAACCACATTGCACACAGACTGGAATTTCCCTGACTTTCAACTTCCATGTTCAAATATCTGAATATTTATTTGCCCAGATAGGTCTTCATTCCAACTAGCAACAGTCTGATTCAGCACAGGCATAAAGTAGGCATGCTTTTGATTTGATTGTGAAATCCTTCAGGTGTTACAATAAGTAAGATAAGCTCACGGTGAAACAAGTTGTTTCAACTTGAAAAAGAAAAGAAAGTTACCCAACTGCTTTATTAGTGATTTCTGTGTGTACGTACATGTATGTGTATGAGTCCTGTCTCTCTAAGTGTCTCTGGTGTAGGGTATGGGGAAAGCTGTGGGGAGAGCCCTACTCATCCTATTTGCAGGCTGAGACCATTATGGGAAATGTTGATGGGACGAGGCGGGCGGCGTTGTAAGTTTTTCTCAGCTATTTCCAGGGGCTCAGGTTTCCCCTGTCCCGTCTGGGTCCCCCCTCCCGCGCACCTCTTCCTCCCAAACCGCCGCCAGCTGGCTCCCAGGGCCCCCAGCGCCCCTCTCCACACAACGCTGTAATGACTTCCTTCCTGCTGCTCCCTCTCTCCGGTGCAGGGACTCCCTGCCCCTGCCTCCACCTCCACACTCACCTGAAATGAAAAAACTGTCCGGTGGAAGAGGGAGCAGGAAAAAGAGACAATTTCTTTATTTTATCCTGGGAAAGGACTGAAGTAACCCCTTCAGTTTGTTTCATGGGGGAAACCTAATACAGAGAGAAAGAGAGAGAGCGAGCGCGAGAGAGCAAGAGAGAGAAGGAGAGAAAGAGAGAGAGCGGGAGGGGTCTCCAAAGTGGTTCCATATGATAGACGGAAGCCAAGCTTGGTCTGGGAGCCACACTGGTCCACTCCAGGGACACAGACACCTGATGGTCACACCCAGACCCATACAGACAGAGACATCCCATAACTAAGACAGAAAGTCCAACAGCTACAGAGAAGCATAGGAGCTAAAAGAACTGACAAATATCATGCGTTATCTTAGAAAATGGTAAACCGTGTGATGTTATCCTGTATTATATAGTAACTTACTTTATATCATAGCTTGTTATATCTTGTCATACTAAATCATGTTTACTATTTCATTGTCAAGATCTCTAGAGAAACCTCCAGGGCTGAAGCCCCAATAAGACATTAGATGTGAATCCATATGTTCAGTCTGAGGGTGGCTTGCTTAAAATGTAGCTCTCCCAGCCAGCTCTCCTCTCCTCAGCAGGACAGCCAGGCTCCCCGTCTCCCTATGGGCCCTTGCTAAAAAAGACTAATATCTGTGGACATCTATAGCTGCCGCGGTCCAATCTGTCTCAGTGGTCGATTCGTTTCACGGCCTGCCAGGAGTGTTTTGTAATTAGCCTGATATTGATGAAGGCTGATTCCAGCAGGTAATCGCTGACAGTTCAGCTTTATGTCTCCACTCCGCAGAATGTCTCTATTCATTAAAAGGTTTCACGAGTGTGAATTAATTTCCACTTCATGCTTTTGCTCTTTGATCAGCTGTGAGGGGGGATTTCATGGCCATCAGAGATAGGATATCTAGCTAAACAGTCTTCACGGTAGGAGACTGTGTGGCTCAGCGGGACGGGTGGGAAAATGGCCGTGGCCACAGCAGAGTGATCGGGGACATCTGATCTCATACCAGATTCTATGTGGGAATCAGTGATCACTGATGATCAGTTTGGGGGATTAGTCAAAGACCACAGACACACTGATTGTAACACCAATACTGTTGATGGAAGGTCTAATAGTAAACCAGAGGTTTACTGCAGAGTAGTCTGGACGCAGCAGTCTAAGGTACTGCATCTCAGTGCAGAGACGTCACTACAGAACCTGTTTCGATCCCGGGCTGTATCACAACCGGCCGTAATCGGGAGTCCTAAAGGGCGGCGCACAATTGTGGTGTCCCAGGTCTAAATCAGTCCCTGATTAGAGGGGAACAATGAAAACAGGCAGTGGAACTGGCTTTGAGGTCCAGAGTTGAGCTTGAGGGTACTTTAACACAGGAGGCTGGTGGCACCTTCATTGGGGAGGATGGGCTCTTGGTAATGGCTGGAGCAGAATCAGTGGAATGGTATCAAATACATGGTTTCCATGTGCTTGATGCCATTCCATTTGCGACGTTCCAGCCATTATTATGAGCCGTCCTACCCTCACCAGCCTCCACTGTACTACAGGGTTGATAGAAAACCATTTTGCCATGAGAGAATGAATAAGGAGACAAAGGGCTGAAGGGAAGTGTTGGTTAGGAGTGGAATAGACATCCATTATTAGAACCACTATAACCCTCTGGCCACCAATGCCACCCACCACCACCCTCCTCATCTTGGCACTGCTGCCTATACCCTGAGGCTGGCTAAGGTGGTGGTGGGCGAAATAGGCTTTTTGACCTCAGGCATTATAGAATGACAACAATTACCTCAGCTCGTCTATTTAGCGTTTTGGTCAAGACAAGCTGGCTGCAGTCTGACTGGCCCCAGGCCAAGCTAGGCCATTAGTGCCTGGCCACATTAGAGATGCATTAGGTCAGAGCCTAAACTGTCCTGCACCCCAGCTGCTAACCGAGGCCCTCAGTGAGGGGCCATGGTGGGGCGAGGACCGGGACGGCTGCTCTCTGGGCTCAAATGGTACTATGGGGTTTTACACACAAACACACGCACGCACACACACACAGCCTGTTTATCACAACAAGGTAACTCCATGCCGGCCTATGTGTTAATACTGTATGAAAACTTAAATTGGACAAAATGGTCAACAGTCCTTTTGAACTTTTGGTATGTGTGTACTAATATACTAGTTGTTCAGGTGTGGCACAGTGTGTGCATCTGTGTGTGTGTTGTTCTGAATGTGTGTGTGTGTGTGTGTGTGTGTTTTGAAGGCTGCTCACTGGGCTGGCTCTGCGACACCATGTGGTCGCCTCATATCCCCAGGCTGCCTTTTCCAATCACTGCCTGCCTCTCTCTCTCTCTCTCTCCCTCCCTCCCTCCCTCAACTCACAACAGATAAGAGGCCAATCAGTGTTGGCTTGGGTACACATGCTTGTTCCTGAATGAGGGAGGAGGTGGGGGTTGTTGAAGAAGGCCTGGGGATATGTGTGGTGCGCTGGCATCCATGACAAAAGCATACGTCTGTTTCCACAAGGGGGGAGAGCAACTCTCACTCTCTCTCTACTCACCTCACGCCTGCCTCTCCTCTGAGATTAGTTATTAAGCAATTTGGGGGATACACACACCCTCACACTCATACACACACACACACACTAAGAGGAGACAAGCGGTTTACACTATGCAAAGCATTCTCTATGAAGGATGAGTTGGGGGAACTCTTGACAGAGAATAGCAGGGTCTTGAATTAATGTAGGTGGTTGCAAGCCTGTTTGTCACGAAAGAGTACCAGAGGAACGAGAGAGCCAAGGAGAGGAATAGGAAACACTATTAATAAATACGGTCGGCAGGTAGGGAGGCAGGCAGGTAGGTGGGTAGGCGGGTAGGTAGGCAGGTAGGTGGGTAGGTAGGTAGACAGGTAGGTAGGCAGGCAGGCAGTCGGGTAGGTAGACGGGTAGGTAGCCAGGCAGGTAGTCAGTCAGTCAGTCAGTCAGGCAGGCAGGCAGGTAGGCGGGTAGGTAGTTAGGTAGGTAGGCGGATAGGTAGGTAGGTAGCAGGGTAGGTAGGTAGGTAGGTAGGTAGGTAGGTATATAGGTAGCAGGGTAGGTAGGTAGGTAGGTAGGCAGGTAGGTATATAAGAAGACATATAGAGAGGGAGATCATGTCTTTGATGTATTGATGCTCTCTACTGCTGCAGTGTGTTAGGCTTTGGTTAGAGAGGAGAGGGGCATCACCCAGCTTATCTTAGAGGACATCAGTACAGGCTGGGGGAGGATGCCCTTGGACATGTTCTCATTCCCACAACACTGTATGACTACCTCTCTAACGGTCTATGTCTAACTCGGTGGGATCTTTACTAATATACATACTGCAGATACATACACATGAATGGTAATAATATAGTTAGTACAAGGTATACTCCAAGGGAATCCATTGATCATTTACTGGCCATGCACAAATGTGTTGCAACAGCCCCTGTAGTCCATTGTGATGTATAGGAGGTTCTTTGTTACATATCAGTGGGGTAAATACCAGGGAAAATGAGCTTGTGCAGACTGGCCCTCTGAGTCCATGTTTGTGGATGGACCATAATGGATTCTTAAAGCGATGAATGGCTTATAGGCATGACAGCCATGTTTCAGCGGGATGGGCTTATCCCCGGCACAGGGCACTAAGGATATTAGGGAATCAGCGTAAAGCGCAGAGGAGACGACGACAGGAATAAAGCCTTGGCTCGCTGGTAAGCCCTCTCCCTCCTCCCTCGCCAGCCAGACCAGCCTGGAAACGTACGTGGTGGAGACGATGAAGCAAGAAGACTTGGCACACAGCCATATTGTGTGTTCATATCCCCATTACTTATTGCGTGGTTCATTTTGTGGGCCATAGCCAACAATTAATAAGTGTCACTCAATCTGCCATCATAGTGACAGGAGGTCATCGTTGTCTGTTGTGGCAGTGTCTTTCAGGATGAATGTCTGCTGGAATGCCTTGGTAGTCCATATGGAACAATGACTGGATTGGATGAAAGCCAATATCCTAATGACTGAGTGAGGTAGCCTATCATAGATGTGCCAACAAGCAACCAGGCATCCATAATATAGGCCCAATAAATGAATGTACTTCTCCTTATACAGTATATCTCTTTCAGTCTAACAGTTGGCAAGGTATTTGTTATCTATTTAGATATATATATATATATTTTTTTTTATCCCCTTTTCTCCCCAATTTTTTCGTGGTATCCAATCGCTAGTAATTACTATCTTGTCTCATCGCTACAACTCCCGTACGGGCTCGGGAGAGACGAAGGTCGAAAGCCACGCGTCCTCCGAAGCACAACCCAACCAAGCCGCACTGCTTCTTAACACAGCGCGCCTCCAACCCGGAAGCCAGCCGCACCAATGTGTCGGAGGAAACACCGTGCACCTGGCCCCCTTGGTTAGCGCGCACTGCGCCCGGCCCGCCACAGGAGTCGCTGGAGCGCTATGAGACAAGGATATCCCTACCGGCCAAACCCTCCCTAACCCGGACGACGCTAGCCCAATTGTGCGTCGCCCCACGGACCTCCCGGTCGCGGCCGGCTGCGACAGAGCCTGGGCCGAACCCAGAGACTCTGGTGGCGCAGCTAGCACTGCGATGCAGTGCCCTAGACCACTGCGCCACCCGGGAGGCCCTATTTAGATATATTTTTAACTAAACGCAGAAATCCAGATTAATAAAATGCTGTCATTTAATAAAACACAGTAATTACAACCTAGTGTCATGTTTCACAGTTTACACATGAAGAACTCTCTCCTCGGCGCGCGCGCACACACACACACACACACACACACATCTCCACAACACAATCTGCTGAGGCTCCCCTGTCCTGTCAGAGTGGGACTGAGGCAGAGGTTTGATTTATGTGGCACCCCTCACCCCCCACTGTGAATTAGAGACCACGGGTCGAACACTATTTTTCTTTGTGAGCAGGAGCATGCTCGTGGCTAAAACCGGGGCAAACACCGTTTATCATTAGCTCCACGACAGCATTCCTTAGGCAAATTAACCACGCCACCATATCGACTGGCACGGGCCGGGAGTCTGCGCCCCTTCACTTTGATTCATCTCCCAGAATTCCCATTCCAACTCTATCAAAGTAATCTCAGTGAAGACACAGCATTGATCTCTAAACACCACACACACACACTCCACACACACACACAAAACAAGTCAAACCAGGTCTGCAGTGTACTTACCTCTTCTTCTAGATGCAGAAATGATCTGGACTTGCATACTACTTAATAGACCTATGAAGTGATGTTTACCCTTGCCAATTCATGTACTGTAACCTGTTGCTGCCCACTGCCTTGTGCCTCAGTCTCTCAATAATATCAAATAAGTGTCTGTACCAGAGGAGGCTGTTGAGGGGAGGACGGCTGATAATAATGTCTGGAAGGGAGTAAATGGAAAGGCATTAGGTTATTTGATACAATTCTACTGATTCCTCTCCAGTCATTACCACGAGTCCGTCCTCCCCAGTTAAGGTGCCACCAACCTCCTGTGGTATGTACTATGTATCCTACGTTAGTAAAATATTGAAAGACGCCAACAGCACCTCTGCTTATTGTATCTAAAAGTAGAACGTAAAAAAAAACAGAACATTCTAGAAACCTTTTATTACAAACAATAAGGAAAAGCAATAACAACTAGAGATTTTAAATGGGAGGTTTTTACAGCAGTGGGGTGATTCTAGTTACAAGGTCAGTCAACTTTAGAGATGTACGGTATATTCATGTTAACTTACTCATTCATGTCATGATTAGAGTGAAACGTATCCCATCAGGTCACCCAGATGTGATTGAACAGGAGTATGACTTCTCTGAAGACTCTGGTGTTACTCCAGGACACAGGAGGTTATTTGACCTGACACAGGGTCACAGTCCCTGTATCACCCCCTACATAAAACCCTGGGTAGACAGGCTCAGTGAATGTAGAGTGGAATGTGTGCAAGTGGGTCAGTGTGTCAGAGGAGACGCTGTAGAAGGACAGAGTGCCGGCCGGCCAGTCCAGATACACTCCTACTCTGTTGGAGCGGGACGAGGGGACAGGTATGTCAGTTCTCTTATAATTGTGCCTGGCAGAGTAGCTGTCATAAAAGCTGTTCAGATTCCAGGACTTGTCATTGGCTCCAAGCCGACTGTTAGGACCCTTTCCTCTCCTGCTGATTCCTTTATATGTTACTGCTATACAAGCCCTCCCACTCAACTCTACCTCCCAGTAACAGCACCCAGTCAGACCCTCTCTACACAGCACCTGTTCATAGTCCTCAAATCTCTCTGGGTGATCGGAATATGGCTGCTCCTTCCAGGTCCATTCCACCTTCCTGTTCTCCTCAGACAGAGAGAGGGTTCTGTGTGCTGTGTTTGGGTCCAGTGTGAGATCACAGGCATCTAAATGGGGAGACCAGGATTGAAATATATTGCATTTGGGGGAAAAAACACTTGTTAAGCATGTATTTGAAAATACACAGTATTTACACAAACATTTAAATACTCCCATGCATTTGACCCCAGGTCTGTTTGGAATTTGAAATAATGTATTCAGGAATATGTTTTTTAAAAATACTTTAAAGTACTTCCAATAGAAGTAGTTGATTAGGGCCACATTATTTGTGAAAATACTCAAATACACAGAAAATAAGCATTTAAACAACACATAATCGAACACATGTATTAAACCCAGGTCCAACAAACCTATGTCCATGCATTAAACAAAAAACTCACATTTTTGGGGCCCTGATTTTAACCTGCACCCTCTACCATGGTCCACACTATAGGAAAAGCAGAGGAGCAGACAGTCAATTAGTCTTACACACACACACACACTTTACTGTAGACACACAGAGGAAGGAGACATACTGGGGAATACATTGTGTTACACTGAGTACTGATTGATCCAAAACCTCAACATACTTGAGTTTCTCCAGTTTACAGTATGGATTCTCCCGTATAGCAAAGAGCAGCTTCACTCCTGAGTCTCCTGGGTCATTGTAGCTCAGGTCCAGCTCTCTCAGGTGGGAGGGGTTTGACCTCAGAGCTGAAGCCAGGGCAGCACATCCTTCCTCTGTGACCTGACAGCCTGACAGCCTGCACCATGATTTCACATGAATATCAAAAATGACAGATGCATTTTGCTTCTTCTCTCAAAGTTGATATGCATTAAACTTCAGTCTAAAATGTGATGTTCACATTGACTTTTGGATTATGATAAAGTACTGTACGTAGTACTAAACTATTTCAGACACTTCTAAACCATGTTGCTCACAAACAACGAGGAAAACTAAAGTATTGCTAAAATAGTTATATTCCTATCAGCATGGCTAAAATACTGCTAATTTTTTTTTGCTGAATTAATTATTGGAGAAAATGAAAATTATGTGAATTTAAAAGTTTGTTTTACAGGACTTTTGTTTTGCAGTATTGAAACTGAAAGTTAATTAAATTGAAATTGGCCTCTAAACACATGTTGATCTAATGAACAATTATTACTTGTTGAACAAGTACAGGAACACTCACTTAAGTGTCACCAGTTTACATTGCGGACTTTGCAGTCCAGCAGAGAGTAGCTTCACTCCTAAATCCTGCAGGTCGTTGCCACTCAGGTCCAGCTCTTCCAAGTGTGAGGAGATGAGAGCTGTGCCCAGCGCTTTGCAGCATCGGGTTGAGAGGTTACATTGATTCAGCCTAAATGAGATGTTTAAAATAGACTATTTGAGATTTTACAGCATGTTATTTGAGAAGTAGCATAGGAGTATAACTATTTATACACTGCTCAAAAAAATAAAGGGAACACTTTAACAACACAATGTAACTCCAAGTCAATCACACTTCTGTGAAATCAAACTGTCCACTTAGGAAGCAACACTGATTGACAATACATTTCACATGCTGTTGTGCAAATGGAATAGACAACAGGTGGAAATTATAGGCAATTAGCAAGACACCCCCAATAAAGGAGTGGTTCTGCAGGTGGCGACCACAGACCACTTCTCAGTTCCTATGCTTCCTGGCTGATGTTTTGGTCACTTTTGAATGCTGGCGGTGCTTTCACTCTAGTGGTAGCATGCGACGGAGTCTACAACCCACACAAGTGGCTCAGGTAGTGCAGCTCATCCAGGATGGCACATCAATGCGAGCTGTGGCAAGAAGGTTTGCTGTGTCTGTCAGCGTAGTGTCCAGAGCATGGAGGCGCTACCAGGAGACAGGCCAGTACATCAGGAGAAGTGGAGGAGGCCGTAGGAGGGCAACAACCCAGCAGCAGGACCGCTACCTCCGCCTTTGTGCAAGGAGGAGCACTGCCAGAGCCCTGCAAAATGACCTCCAGCAGGCCACAAATGTGCATGTGTCTGCTCAAACGGTCAGAAACAGACTCCATGAGGGTGGTATGAGGGCCCGACGTCCACAGGTGGGGGTTGTGCTTACAGCCCAACACCGTGCAGGATGTTTGGCATTTGCCAGAGAACACCAAGATTGGCAAATTCGCCACTGGCGCCCTGTGCTCTTCACAGATGAAAGCAGGTTCACACTGAGCAAGTGACAGACGTGACAGAGTCTGGAGCCGCCGTGGAGAACGTTCTGCTGCCTGCAACATCCTCCAGCATGACCGGTTTGGCGGTGGGTCAGTCATGGTGTGGGGTGGCATTTCTTTGGGGGGCCGCACAGCCCTCCATGTGCTCGCCAGAGGTAGCCTGACTGCCATTAGGTACCGAGATGAGATCCTCAGACCCCTTGTGAGACCATATGCTGGTGCGGTTGGCCCTGGGTTCCTCCTAATGCAAGACAATGCTAGACCTCATGTGGCTGGAGTGTGTCAGCAGTTCCTGCAAGAGGAAGGCATTGATGCTATGGACTGGCCCGCCCTTTCCCCAGACCTGAATCCAATTGAGCACATCTGGGACATCATGTCTCGCTCCATCCACCAACGCCACGTTGCACCACAGACTGTCCAGGAGTTGGCGGATGCTTTAGTCCAGGTCTGGGAGGAGATCCCTCAGGAGACCATCCGCCACCTCATCAGGAGCATGCCCAGGCGTTGTAGGGAGGTCATACAGGCACGTAGAGGCCACACACACTACTGAGCCTCATTTTCACTTGTTTTAAGGACATTACATCAAAGTTGGATCAGCCTGTAGTGTGGTTTTCCACTATAATTTTGAGTGTGACTCCAAATCCAGACCTCCATGGGTTGATAAATTTGATTTCCATTGATAATTTTTGTGTGATTTTGTTGTCAGCACATTCAACTATGTAAAGAAAAAAGTATTTAATAAGAATATTTCATTCATTCAGATCTAGGATGTGTTATTTTAGTGTTCCCTTTATTTTTTTGAGCAGTGTATATATATATATATATATATAAATATATATATAAATACATGAATATATATATATATATATAAATATATATATAAATACATGAATATATATATATATATATATATATATATATATATATATTCATTTAAATATTTCTTCCTGATGATCAGTATTTAAAATGTCCTAACAGTTACTCACAGGGCTGTTCTGGAGGCTTTGACTACTGGCAGCATCCTCAGAAGACCCTCCTCTGATCTAAAGTATTTCTTCAGGTCAAACACATCCAGCTCTTCTTCTGAAGACAGCAACACAAACACCAGAGCTGAAAACAGTGCAGGTGACAGTTTGGCTGCTGAGAGACTTCCTGATCTCAGGTATGTTTGGATCTCCTTCACTAGAGAATGGTCATTCAGCTCACTCAGACAGTGGAACAGATTGATGGTTCTCTCTGGAGAGGGATTCTTCCTGATCTTCATCTTGATGTACTCAACTATTTCCTCATTGGTATGTGAGCTGCTTCCTGTCTGTGTCAGTAGGCCTTGTAGGAGAGTCTGATTGGACTCCAGTGAGAGGCCCAGAAGGAAACGGAGGAACAGGTCCAGGTGTCCATTCTTACTCTTTAGGGCCTTGTCCACTGCACTCTTGAGTAAGTTCATCATAGGTTGGTGTTTCCGAAATTTCCGCAAAAAGGAGGAGTTCTGTTGGACCAGTGGGTTTTTATTGCAGTTTATGAATGTGAGAAACACATAAACAGCAGCAAGACACTCCTGGATGCTCAGATGAACAAAGCTGAACACTGTCTTCTGACTGGTCCTCCCCTCCACCTTAAAGATCTCGGTGCACAAACCTGAGTACACGGATGCTTTTCTGACTCCAATGCCACACTCGGTCAGGTCTTCCTCATAGAAGATAAGATATCCCTTCTCCAGCTGATGAAATGCCAGCTCTCCAAGTTTGAGGACTATGTTGTCACTTCCTACGGAATTCCCTTTTGCTCTCATCCTGTCTGTCTGAAAGATCAGGAAGTGTAAGTATGTTTCAGTCAGGGTTTTGGGCAAATCTCCACTCCCTGCTTGATCCAACAGCTTCTCTAGAACAGTGGCTAAAATCCAACAGAACACTGGTATGTGGCACATGATGTGGAGGCTCCTTGATGACTTGACATGGTTGATGATTCTGCTGGCCAGGTTCTTATCACTAATTTTCTTTGTGAAGTACTTCTCCTTCTGTTGGTCATTGAACCCTTGTACCTCTGTCCACTGGTGGATGTGTTGACGAGGGATCTGATTGGCTGCAGCAGGTCGGGAGGTTATCCAGATAAGAGCAGAGGGGAGGAGCTCTCCTGTGATGAGGTTTGTGATCAGTTGGTTCAGCGAGGCTGGCTTTGTGTCGTCTGTCAGAACCTTACTGTTGAAGTTCAGAGGAAGTCGATTCTCGTCCAGACCATCAAAGATGAACAGAACTTTAGAACCTTCCCCCAGTGTCTTCACCGGTCCCATGACAGTGAAGAATTGATGAAGCAGTTCAATCAGACTGCAGTCCTTATCCCCTATATTAGAATTAATTTGGCAAAAAGGAAGTGGAAAGATGAAATCAATGTCTTGGTTCTCCTTTCCTTCTGCCCAGTCGTGAATAAACTTCTGAACGGAGACAGTCTTTCCCACGCCAGCGATGCCCAGTGTAAGCCCTGTTCTGATTGGCTTTTTTTGATCAGGTCGGGGTTTGAAAATGTTGTTGGCTTCAATAGTGGCCTCTCCTGTGGCTGGTGTTCTGGATTCCAGATGTATGACCTCATGCTCATCTCTGACCCCTCCCCAGGCCCCCTCGATCACATGGAGCTCAGTGTAGATCTGGTCTAGGTAGATGAAATCACCTTCCTTTGACGTCCCCTCATATATACAGCCGTACTTATTCTTAAGGTAGGATTTCAGTTTGTCTTGGACAGCAAGAAAAAACAAAGATCCAGTAAGTTTACTTTTTATATTACTGCCATGGTAACGGTATGTGTTTGTTTGTGTGTGTGTATTGACGTCATTATGACATGTTTTGGTCAGGTTGTTTTGTCAAACGTCTTTTTAGCAACCATAAATGATCTGGTTATTTCACCAGATAATAACCAAATTATGATGTATTTTACATGATGTCTCGATGTCGACATGAACAAATTCTTATTTACGATGACGGCCTACAACGGCCAAACCCGGACGACGCTCGCCCATTTGTCCACCGCCGCCCAAATCACGGCTGGTTGTGATACAGCTAGCTTGATAAGCTAGATAACGTTACTAATAATAAAGTTAGCAAGCTTGCTTAACATTGACAATATGGTCAAACTAGATACATTATCCATATTGATGATGTCGTAGTTGTCAAAAATAGATTTGTCATTTGGTTGAGAAGGTCAAAGGTCAATCACCACAACATTTTCTCTGAGTTTCCCACTTATAATTACGACTGGGAGGGTTGTTCAAGTGAAAGTTCCCAGTCGGAACTAGACATTTACGATTTTACCTTTATTTAACTAGGCAAGTCAGTCAAGAACAAATTCTTATTTACAATGACAACCTAGGAACAGTGGGTTAACTGCCTTGTTCAGGGGCAGAACGATAGATTTTTACCTTGTCAGGTCAGGGATTTGATCCAGCAACCTTTCGTTTACCAGCCCAACGCTCTAACCACTAGGCTACCTGCCGTCCAATAGTATGTGAACACGGCATATGTACGTTTCAAATTCTGCCCTCTGGGTGCTGTTGTGTTGATTCAAACAGCTTACCTCTGACTTCTAAAACCACTGGAGCACTCGGGGCTGAGAGAGAGGCTGAGAGAGAGAGAGAGAGCTGTTTTAGTACATCAATTTCGTCTGGGATTTTCTGCTGCCTGCCATGTGTCGCTGCTTGTTATGTAAAAATGATAATAATCTGAAACGTAGTATAATTGTCTAACCTGCTGCTTCTGTTGTCTCACCCTCATTGTACTGGTTCTTTAACGTATCAGACAGTTGGTTCTGATTCATCTTCCTCAGGATTTCCAGTGAGATCTTCACAGCTCCCTCAGGACCGTAGGTCTCCACCATCGTGTTTGTAATGTTCAGTCTGTCAGCATTCTCCAGCTGGCTCACTGGAATGTGAGGAAAGCCTTCCAGCACGTCCTGGGTCAGGCGCCATTTAAACATCTTTAGATCTACTTCGAGCAGGTCCTCCAGAGTGGCCAGCAGAAGCTCAGCAACAGAAGACATTTTGGATCACTGAGGATAAGACATGAGGAAGTTATCTGCAATAGACTTTAGATACACAGGACTCATCTGCCATGGTAGTCATGCAGCATTCTTAAAAGTCGAATGCATCCAAGCCATTTCCCCTACCCGGGAAAATCATTACAGTCTCCCCGTTGTAGCTAGTCAGGTGTATTAGTACTGGGCTGGAACTAAAGCCTGTACACCTAGCTTTCCAGGACCAGGATTGGTATTTTCTTGCGACTCAAGCTAGAAAGTGTCTATAACCGACATTACTGGCTAAGTGAAAAACAACACTTTGAACATGCAGTGCATTCAGAAATCCAGACCTCTTGACTTTTTACACATTTTGTTACGTTACAGCCTTATTCTAAAATGGATTAAATACAATGCTTTCCTCATCATTCTACACACAATACACCATAATGACAAAGTGAAAACAGTTTTTTTGAAATGTTAGCAAATTTATTACAAATCCAAAACAGAAATACCTTATTTACATAAGTATTCAGACACTTTGCTATTAGACTCGAAATTGAGATCAGGTGCATCCTGTTTCCATTGATCATCCTTGAGTCCACCTGTGGTAAATTCAATGAATTGGACATGATTTGGAGTGGCACACACCTGTCTATATAAGGTCCCACAGTTGACATGGCTTGGTTTTTGCCCTGACATGCACTAAGGTCGAAGGAATTGTCCGTTGAGCTCCGAGACAGGATTGTGTCGGGGAACAGATCTGGGGAATGTCTGCAGCATTGAAGGTCCCCAAGAACACAGTGGCCTCCATCATTCTTAAATGGAAGAAGTTTGGAACCAACAACACTTTTCCTAGAGCTGGTCCCCCGGCCAAACTGACCAATCGGGGGTGAAAGGCCTTGGTCAGGGAGGTGACCAAGAACACGATGGTCACTCTGACAGAGCTCCAGAGTTCCTCTGTGGAGATGGGAGAACCTTCCAGAAGAACAACCATCTCTGCAGCACTCCACCAATCAGGCCTTTACAGTAGAGTGGCCAGACGGAAGCCACTCCTCAGTAAAATGAACATGACAGCCCGCTTGTAGTTTGCCAAAAGGCACCTAAAGGACTCCCACACCATGAGAAACAAGATTGTCTGGTCTGATGAAACCAACATTGAACTCTTTGGCCTGAATGCAAAGCGTCACGTCTGGAGGAAACCTGGCATCATCCCTACGGTGAAGCATAGCGGTGACAGAATCATGCTGTGGGGATGTTTTTAAGCAGCAGGGACTGGGACAATAGTCAGGACCGAGGGAAAGATGAACAGAGAAAAGTACAGAGCGATCCTTGATGAAAACCTGCTCCAGACCGCTCAGGACCTCAGACTGGGGCAAAGGTTGAACTTCCAACAGGACAACAACCCTATGCACACAACCAAGACAAAGCAGGAGTGGCTTCGGGACATGTATCTGAATGTCCTTGAGTGGCACAGCCAGAGCCCGGACTTGAACCAGATCAAACATCTTTGGAGAGACCTGAAAATAGCTGTGCAGCGACGCTCCCCACCTAACCTGACAGAGCATGAGAGGATCTGCAGAGAAGAATGGGAGAAACTGCCCAAATAAAGGTGTGCCAAGCTTGTAGCGTCATACCCAAGAAGACTCGAGGCTGTAATTTCTGCCAAAGGTGCTCCAACAAAGTACTGAGTGAAGGGTCTAAATACTTATGGAAATGTAATATTGACATTTTTTAAAATTCTATAAATTTGCAAAAATGTCTAAAAACCTGTTTTTGCATTGTTATTATGGGGTATTGCGTGTCGATTGATGAGGGGAAAAAACTATTTAATCAATTTTAGGATAAGGCTGTAACGTAACAAAATGTGGAAAAAGTCAAGAGGTCTGAATACTTTCCAAATGCACTGTATCACTAGCATATTACACACGACCCAACAACTTACAGTAGTGATCATTAATTTATTTCTCCCCTTTGTGTGAAGCTCTGCTCTTCATTCTGCTGTCTGGTGAACTGAAGGGAGAGTCAAGGTACAAAGTGTTTCACTGATCCACCTCCTCCCTGTAGGAACCAGTTGGTCCCCAACATTGTCTCACCACTGTAAGCCTAAACATGTTGTAACAGAGAGAAGAATGTTGGTGAATATGTTTGTACATCAAACAGAATTCAAGTGTACACACCCAAATATACTCAGTCAGTGGTGGAAAGTACTTAAGTAAAAATACATTAAAGTACTACTTAAGTACTTTGAGGTATTGTTGACAACTTTTACTTCACTACATTCCTAAAGAAAATAATGTACTTTTAACTCCTTACATTTTCCCTGACACCCAAAAGTACTAGTTACATTTTGAATGCTTAGCAGGACAGGAAAATTGTCTAATTCACACTTATCAAGAGATCATCCCGAACGCCTCCAATTTGGCAGACTCACTGAACACAAATGCTTAGTTTGTAAATGATGTCTGAGTGTTGAAGTGTCCCCCTGGCTATCCGTAAAACTAGAAAATCATGCCGTCTGGTTTGCTAAATATAAGGAATGTTAAATGATTTATACTTGTACTTTTACTTTTGATACTTAAGATAAATTTTAAACCAAATACTTTTAGACTTTTACTCAAGTAGTATTTTACTGGGTGACTTTGACTTTTACTTCAGTCATTTTCTATTAAGGTATCTTTACTTTTACTCAAGTATGACATTTGGGTATTTTTTCCACCACTGCTCACAGTTCATAACCCATCTCCTCATGTCCATCCGTAAGCCCTTCCTCTCCACCAAGTACAAGTTAATTAACTACACAAACACTTCATATAGAGCTAACAAACTGGTTTGATAAAAAGTAAATTTAAAGAAAAACATTGTGAGGCACTACCTCCCTTTAACAGTGTCTGTACTGATCCACGTCAGACTTAACACATAACATTAAGTCACTGTTCTCTTACTTAGTCCAGGCGATACTACTCTCCCTTATACTATATAACCCTTACTCCATTAACTCACTCTGCCGTGTGGATTCATTTCTGAAATATTTACTTTATGTCATCTCCGTTTTGAAGATGATATTCTACTTTGTCGTCTCATAATAGATCATGTGCAACAAATAGTTTTTTTACTCTGTTAACTTTTCCGGGGGACCTTACACAACACCAGGAAGCCGCAGTGGAGAGAAGAGTTTCTTAAAGGAAAAGTTCAGTATTTTAACATTTGGAAACTAGCAATGGTGGAAACTCCCTCCAGCCAATGCCTACAACAATCCTATATGGTTTTAAATCCATGAAGGGGGAGTCCAAGTATCCAACACTTATGTCACAGCTGAAGCATAGTGAATAATTTTATTATAGTATACTTCTGTATAGTTGTATAGTTTATAGTTGTATGGTAGTTTGCATAGTTTTATAGTGGTAAAGTTTTATAGTTGTATAGCTGTTTGTTGTTTAACCCCCCCAAAAAAACTCACCATGTCAACAAATCGTTCTGCAGTCTATGTGGTCCGATAGCTTCCAGCTTGGATTAGTTTTCGTAGCTCATCTGAACAGGTGTAGTAGGGTTGGGTGATTTGTACCAGTTTAAATGTTCCCTACTATCTAGGGTCCGACACGAAACGTTGACCAAAATGATGAATGCTACCCTCATATCCCATTGTAAAGAATAATAATAAAATCACATATTTGTTATAATACCTATCTGTTCAACTAATTGTAGGATGCAACAAAGGGACTGAACAACCTATACATTTATTCTAGTTATTCTATGGATTTATCAAATACGGTTATTGTTTTGTAGAAACAAATACTTTGTATCCGAATTTTGCCAAATATACTGTGAGAAATGAAATGTAGCAACATTGTAACAGTTACATTGTAACACAAATGCATTGCTATCGACGTACTTCCTGTTTTCACGAGAGCGTCGTACAGCAAACATGGCGGCCTCCGGTGGAAGAACCGTGGGATCTTTTCTCTGGAAATGCGGAAATTGCTGCTTCAATTTTAACACAGTCTCGTCAAATTTAACTCGCCAGGTAAAGCCAAGAGTTTAATTCGGCATGTTTTCACGGTAATGTCAACGGGGCTGCACTGCAGAGAAGGGCTGAGTTGTCCTTGAAATAGCTAAGCGCTAGTAGCAATGCGCTGCCTTGTCAACTAGCTCACATGTAAACTGTCATTGAAGTAAGACCGCCAGCTAGCTAAGTAACTTAGCTAGTTGACTTTCTAGATATTGTTCTTCTTGTCTCAACATGCATGCCATAATGGACATAGCTAGCTAGCTACATGAACATAGTGGACATACAAGGCTCAATATTTTGGTTTAATAGAACCTTAGTTAGCTAAGCCTCACAGAGCTTGTTGACATAGCTAGCTAACGTTATACTACGTTAATCCAAGTCCCATTTACTAGTGGATACCTTGCTGTCAAATGCACATCAGTTGTACTACGTTAATCCAAGTCCCATTTACTAGTGGATACCTTGCTGTCAAATGCACATCAGTTGTACTACGTTAATCCAAGTCCCATTTACTAGTGGATACCTTGCTGTCAAATGCACATCAGTTGGTCTATTTGTCAATGCCAAATCTCACCGTTTCAGACTAATTGAATGCACCTAAAAGACCAGAGCCACCTACAGAGACGGTCTATTAGCCCAGATAACTGACATTCATCTATCCCTGTGAAAACCAAGGCCCTGGGTTATAAAAGCACCAGTTCTATACTACAGTATGTATCCTAACATAAGAACCTCCTCTTTCCTCCAGGTGCTGTCCAGACAGCTATGTGTGAGCGCTGTGCTCCACAGGAAGAACCTGGCTGCAGCGGGCCCAGAGAAGTTCTCGGAGGAGTTCATCAAGAAGCAGGTGGAGGAGTTCAACATCGGGAAGAGACATCTAGCCAACATGATGGGAGAGGACCCCGAGACCTTCACTCAGGGGGACATTGATGTAAGAAAGACTGCACTGATGTCTAACATATGAATTTCCTTATTGATGCCAACATGTACCTCTCTGAATATTCTAACTCCTGTACAACTACTGTCTTTCGCTAGAGGGATGCATTGTAAACCCTAGAGGGATGCATTGTAAACCCTAGAGAGATGCAGTGTAAACCCTAGAGGGATGCAGTGTAAACCCTAGAGGGATGCAGTGTAAACCCTAGAGGGATGCAGTGTAAACCCTAGAGGGATGCAGTGTAAACCCTAGAGGGATGCAGTGTAAACCCTAGAGGGATGCAGTGTAAACCCTAGAGGGATGCAGTGTAAACCCTAGAGGGATGCAGTGTAAACCCTAGAGGGATGCAGTGTAAACCCTAGAGGGATGCAGTGTAAACCCTAGAGGGATGCAGTGTAAGCCCTAGAGGGATGCAGTGTAAGCCCTAGAGGGATGCAGTGTAAGCCCTAGAGGGATGCAGTGTAAGCCCTAGAGGGATGCAGTGTAAGCCCTAGAGGGATGCAGTGTAAGCCCTAGAGGGATGCAGTGTAATGCAGTTTTTTGTCCTTACCCTACAATCAGAGACGGAATCATACCTCAATAAGTCTATGGTGTCCCCCCTCAACTCAATAGAGATATGCATTTGGCTAGGCTATGTTTAGAAAGGTGGCACCTTATTTGGAGTAGATCAATTATGCTTTCTTTCTCACAGGAGATGTCACATGTATTTAAGGCGGTTTTCCAGCCATATTAGTTTAATTCCTGTTCTGTCTCTGGTCTGTCTCTGCATGCCATCAGCAGCATCTGGTGTAGCCGATCACACAGACACACTCTAACAGTCACCAGCAGGGGCCAGCACTGTGTAATGTGGTGTGTCCACTGTATTAGCAACGCCTGATACATACACACACACACACACACACACACACATGCACACATCCCATGTTTTATTCATTACGAAGGAAGAATGCATTAGCTTCGTTTGCCCCACTCATTTAGTGTGATTTCCCATGATTCTTCACTTCCCGGCGGTCTCTAACCATCGTTCTATATAATGAACAGAACTGTTAGCACTTACCAGTGGGCTGTGTAAAGCAGTTTGTGGTCATACGCATGTCCTTAAAACACCTAGGTGGTGGGGTAAGGAAGATTAATTGAAAAGAACAGAATGGCCCGCACACTGAATTTGCCCCCAATTACCACCTTTAATGACAACGTTACGATCCAACACGGATCTTCATCAGGTCAAGCAGACCGCGTTATCCCATCCCCTAATATATCCACATTTTACCCCACATAGTCATTACACATATGACGCATAGTGGGTGTGGATGCTATACAAAACATGGCCATACAAAAAGCTACACTTTATGCACATTCAATAATCAGAGAGGTACATGTTGGCATCAATAATTAAATGAATATATACAATCAGGCCGGGTTGGAACCTAGACAGCAGTAAGGGAATATTACGTTCAAAACTGTAAACACCCACCTACATTACCATTACGTGGTCGTGCATATAATTACAGAGTGACCTACTTCAAAACAACTTATGCACCTCTACTATTCTGGTATCCATAAGATGTGCACATATAGTCATTATGAAAATCAACAATAAGACCTGGATCTGATCACACAGACAGACTCAGCAGGGGCCAGCACTGTCTAATGTGCTGTGTCCACTGTATTAGCAACGCCTGACACACACACACACACACATCCCATGTTTTATTCATTACGAAGGAAGAATGCATTAGCTTCGTTTGCCCCACTCATTTAGTTTGATTTCCCATGATTCTTCACTTCCTGGCAGTCTCTAACCTTCATCCTATCTAATGAATATAGCTGTTAGCAGTGTGCTTTGTAACAGGAAGTGACATGGAGCGTCCCGTCGTCAGATGAGTGGAGGAGAGGGAGAGATGTGGAAAATGGGGGAGACTGGAGAGGGAAATGGGGGAGACTGGAGAGGGAAATGAGGGAGACTGGAGAGGGAATGGAGGACCACTGGAGGGGGAATTAGGGGGAAAAGAGGGGTAATGGGGGAGACTGGAGGGGGAAATGGGGGAGACTGGAGAGGAAATGGGGTACCACTGGAGGGGGAATTAGGGGAAAAGGAGGGGTAATGGGGGAGACTGGAGAGGGAATGGGGTCCACTGGAGGGGGAATTGGGGGAGATTTGCGCCTGTGTGTTGTTGTTGACTCTGGTTCAGTTGATGTGACATTCTTATTAGTGCAAACAATGCAAGTGTTAGCAGTTGAGATAATAAAAGGGAAACTTAGTTTCGAAATTAGGCACTGTGCAGAAACTATTGTGTAGCAGTACTCTCTTTAAGTTGTTTTATTGACATCGATGGAGTTGAGACAGAGTGGAGGAATCTAGAGTGCTGTGAACAACACAGTGAGATCTGTGGCAGGGAGAAGGTCTCTCCCTTTCCCCTCTCTCTGTCCCTCCCTAGGGGACTCTGCCATATTGCAGCCTAGGGTATGAAATGAACAGGTGCTGCCTTCATCTGGCACAGTGTTCCACTCTCCTCCTCCCCTGTCTTCTTCTTTTTACCTCCCCCTCACCTGCCTCTCTCTCTTCTACCTCTCACTCTCCTTCCCTCCCTCTCTCTCTCTTTGATTCCCCTCGTCCTGACAGCCCAAAAGGCTGCAGCATGCTCTCTCCTTCTAGCACCTGTTCCCTCTCTTAATTGAGCAGACAGAGTGAAGGAGCAAAATAAGTTAAAGATGAGGGAGAGGAGGGATGAACAGACTGGCTGGAGAAGAGTGGCAGGGTGGACACTACCTGTCTGTCCCCCTCCCACACACAAATGCACACCTTCAGAGAGACACACACACACACACACACACACACACACACACACACACACACACACACACACACACACACACACACACACACACACACACACCACACACTTCAGACTCTCCCCCCCCCCCCCCCCCCCACACACACACACCTTCAGACCCCCTCCACACACACACATACACACCTTGTCAAGAGTAGTGCCATCTGTAGCAGCACTAATGACCTGGCTCCACTCTGCTGCCTTCACAAGGAGACTGGCTGTGAGTGTGTGAACTTAGGGTGAACTGGTGACTCTAGTCTGTCCTCTGGTTCCTGTCACCTAGCTGTTTGTTTGTTCTCTCTCCCCTCTAACTTTCACTGCTGTTCTCTAGGAACTTCCCTCTAGCCTTTATCTGAACTCTTACAAGACTTGAGTGTCTCCTCTCGAACCTGTTAGCTAGCCTGGCTGCTACTATCATTTATCCCTGTTCAGAGCTGGCTGTTTAAACTAAAGGTTCAAATCAAATGTTATTGGTCACATACACATGGTTAGCAGATGTTAATGCGAGTGTAGAAAAATGCTTGTGCTTCTAGTTCCGACCAAGCAGTAATATCTAACAATTTCACAACAACTACCTTATACAAACAAGTGTACAGGAATGAGTAAGAATATGTACATAAAAATATATGGATGAGCGATGGCCAAATGGCATAGGCAAGATGCAGTAGATGGTATAGTGTGTAGTATATACATATGAGATGAGTAATGTAGGGTATGTAAACATTATGTAAAGTGGCATTGTTTAAAGTGGCTAGTGATACATTTATTACACCCAATTTTTAATTATTAAAGTGGCTAGAGATGATTCAGTATGTTGGCAGCAGCCACTAAATGTTAGTGATGGCTGTTTTAACAGTCTGATGGCCTTGAGATAGAAGCTGTTTTTCAGTCTCTCGGTCCCAGCTTTGATGCACCTGTACTGACCTCGCCTTCTGGATGATAGCGGGGTGAACAGGCAGTGGCTCGGGTGGTTGTTGTCCCTAATGATCTTTTTGGTTTCTCCCTGTTTAGAGCTGGCTGTTTAAACTAAATGTTTCTCCCTGTTCAGAACTGGCTGTTTAAACTAAATGTTTCTCCCTGTTTAGAGCTGGCTGTTTAAACTAAATGTTTCTCCCTGTTTAGAGCTGGCTGTTAAACTAAATGTTTCTCCCTGTTTAGAGCTGGCTGTTTAAACTAAATGTTTCTCCCTGTTTAGAGCTGGCTGTTTAAACTAAATGTTTCTCCCTGTTTAGAGCTGGCTGTTTAAACTAAATGTTTCTCCCTGCTTAGAGCTGGCTGTTTAAACTAAATGTTTCTCCCTGTTTAGAGCTGGCTGTTTAAACTAAATGTTTCTCCCTGTTTAGAGCTGGCTGTTTAAACTAAATGTTTCTCCCTGTTTAGAGCTGGCTGTTTAAACTAAATGTTTCTCCCTGTTTAGAGCTGGCTGTTTAAACTAAATGTTTCTCCCTGCTTAGAGCTGGCTGTTTAAACTAAATGTTTCTCCCTGTTTAGAGCTGGCTGTTTAAACTAAATGTTTCTCCCTGTTTAGAGCTGGCTGTTTAAACTAAATGTTTCTCCCTGTTTAGAGCTGGCTGTTAAACTAAATGTTTCTCCCTGTTTAGAGCTGGCTGTTTAAACTAAATGTTTCTCCCTGTTTAGAGCTGGCTGTTTAAACTAAATGTTTCTCCCTGTTTAGAGCTGGCTGTTTAAACTACATGTTTCTCCCTGTTTAGAGCTGGCTGTTTAAACTAAATGTTTCTCCCTGTTTAGAGCTGGCTGTTTAAACTACATGTTTCTCCCTGTTCAGAGCTGGCTGTTAAACTAAATGTTTCTCTCTGTTTAGAGCTGGCTGTTTAAACTACATGTTTCTCCCTGTTTAGAGCTGGCTGTTTAAACTACATGTTTCTCCCTGTTTAGAGCTGGCTGTTTAAACTAAATGTTTCTCCCTGCTTAGAGCTGGCTGTTTAAACTAAATGTTTCTCCCTGTTTAGAGCTGGCTGTTTAAACTAAATGTTTCTCCCTGCTTAGAGCTGGCTGTTTAAACTAAATGTTTCTCCCTGCTTAGAGCTGGCTGTTAAACTAAATGTTTCTCCCTGCTTAGAGCTGGCTGTTAAACTAAATGTTTCTCCCTGCTTAGAGCTGGCTGTTTAAACTAAATGTTTCTCCCTGTTCAGAGCTGGCTGTTAAACTAAATGTTTCTCCCTGCTTAGAGCTGGCTGTTTAAACTAAATGTTTCTCCCTGCTTAGAGCTGGCTGTTTAAACTAAATGTTTCTCCCTGCTTAGAGCTGGCTGTTTAAACTAAATGTTTCTCCCTGTTTAGAGCTGGCTGTTAAACTAAATGTTTCTCCCTGCTTAGAGCTGGCTGTTAAACTAAATGTTTCTCCCTGCTTAGAGCTGGCTGTTTAAACTAAATGTTTCTCCCTGTTTAGAGCTGGTTGTTTAAACTAAATGTTTCTCCCTGCTTAGAGCTGGCTGTTTAAACTAAATGTTTCTCCCTCCATCTTTAGGATATGTTAATGATATTTGACTTCTCTTCTGTTCCAGAGAAGCATTGCATACCTGTTCCCCTCCGGCCTGTTTGACAAAAAAGCCAAACCACTGATGAAGGTAAGACTAGACGTCCTCCCTGTCTCTGTTTTCTGTCTCATGTAGAAATGTATTAACTCAGAAACTTCAAATTCATTAGTGATTCAAAATCTTCATATTTTCTTCCAGCATCCGGATGAGGTGTTTCCAAAACAGAGAGGTAGGTCCTTTTAAATAGATTTACAACTGAGATGGATTGTTCTACTCCTATGGTCCTTTTCACGCTGTGTGAAAGCTGCACTTTCACAACATCACCAGCAGGGGGACCTCCGAGTTTTTCCTCAATCTCTAACAGTGATTGGGCTAGACAAAGTAAAGCGGTTTACACCAATGGCCTAACTCTCTCTCTCTCTTTTCCAATCTCCCTCTGTCTCTCTCTCTCTCGCGCACGCACTCTCTCTCACACACACACACACACACACACACACACACACACACACACACACACACACACACACACACACACACACACACACACACACATATCCTCTAGCTGTCCAATGGGGCGCAGATGGACGGCCATTCCACTTTCTGTTCTACACAGGAAAGCAGTCCTACTACACTCTAATGCACGTGAGTACTGGGTGTGTGGGAGAGAGACCGGGAGGAGAAAGACTGAGGGTGGAAGTTTTTCTGGAGGTCTTAGCCTCCAGGGCCTTATTTATGGTCCCCAGGGAAAGGTGCTCCTGTCACATCCCATTTCACACACACAGCCAGAGCTACAGCTGAATACAGCAGGAGGGCCGGGTGAGGAGGGAGGGGGGGAGGGAGAGAGATGTGGATGGAGGTGGGATGGTGAGAGTAGGAGCAGTGTGAGAGGAAGGGGGGGGGGGGTTTGGGAGAGGTGGGTTGTGGAAGGTAGGGAGGGGTGCAGACAGGCAGGGGGCGTGTCTGTGACGGGCCCCTCTGTCCCCGTCCTAAATCCTGTTTCAGGCCTGGCTCGGTGACTACCATGGCTGATAGTCAGGCTTTGTGCCTGGATGAGAGCTGCTCTGCCCTGGGGATTTCACCAGAGAGGTAGAGGGTCCCTGGAGACCGGTGCTGTAGATTAGCTAGCTACCCACCTCTACCCACTCAGCTTACCCTCCATCCCTCCATCTTCTGTATTTTTCCTTCACACCCGCTCCTTCTCCCTCTTTACCTTCCTCTTGTTTATATGGTTGATTTGACCTAGGACAGAGGTGTGTTTCTCTGGTAGATAAGAGGTGTGTGTTTTACCTTCCTCTTGTTTATATGGTTGATTTGACCGAGGACAGAGGTGTGTTTCTCTGGTAGATAGAAGTGTGTTTTTACCTTCCTCTTGTTTATATGGTTGATTTGACCTAGGACAGAGGTGTGTTACTCTGGCAGATAGAAGTGTGTTTTACCTTCCTCTTGTTTATATGGTTGATTTGACCTAGGACAGAGGTGTGTTACTCTGGCAGATAGAAGTGTGTTTTACCTTCCTCTTGTTTATATGGTTGATTTGACCTAGGACAGAGGTGTGTTTCTCTGGTAGATAGAAGTGTGTTTTACCTTCCTCTTGTTTATATGGTTGATTTGACCTGGGACAGAGGTGTGTTTCTCTGGTAGATAAGAGGTGTGTGTTTTACCTTCCTCTTGTTTATATGGTTGATTTGACCTAGGACAGAGGTGTGTTTCTCTGGTAGATAAGAAGTGTGTGTTTTACCTTCCTCTTGTTTATATGGTTGATTTGACCTAGGACAGAGGTGTGTTTCTCTGGTAGATAAGAAGTGTGTGTAACCTGGCAATATTTTGACCTCTTGTCAACTCCCCCCCCCCCCCCCCCCCTTCCCATGCCCTGCAGCAACCCCTGGCTCCCTGCTGTTAGTTTAAATAGGAATGTCAGACCAATGTCTGAGAGGGAGGGGGCTGTCTGTCTCTCTGAGGGAAACTACTCTCTCTTTCTCTCAATTCAACTTAAGGGCTTTATTGGCATGGAAAACATATGTTAACTAGATAATAAACAAAAGTGAAATAACCAATAAAAAATAACAGTAAACATTAGACTCTCTATTGCTCTCTCTCTCTTCCCTTCTCCGTGACGGGGAACTCACCCCCCTCCACTCTTGCCTTTTCTCTCTCCCCCCTCCCCCTCTCAGCCCCGACCCCTGTAGTGCAACCCAACCATGTACAACAAACACCGCAGTGTGCCTTGCAGGGGAGAACTGAGTCAGAGATTAAAAGGGGGACGGGTCACTACTCTCTCTGTTTCCCCCTCTTTCTATGCATCTCTCTCACTACACAACATATTGTTTGATACCTCTGGAAGAATCACAATCCCAACATTTGAGTGTTAATTAACTCCGCAAACACACATCCACTTACATGTGCACAGTACTGTATTTACAGCCACAACACCTCCCCCCGACCCCATAATAATACAACACACACACACACACACACACACACACACACACACACACACACACACACACACAGCTCTGCCAAGTCATTGGGGTGTAAAGCTGGCTGTGTGTATGAGGAAGAGGCTTCCAGGTTGAGTGCTCTGTGGTTCTGTTGGGTTTAGCCCCCTCACTGCTCCACTGTCCTCTTCATCTTATCTACCCCCTACCCTACCCACTGCTGAGGGGAACCAGGGGTACCTGACTACCCCCTACCCTACCCACTGCTGAGGGGAACCAGGGGTACCTGACTACCCCCTACCCTACCCACTGCTGAGGGGAACCAGGGGTACCTGACTACCCCCTACCCTACCCACTGCTGAGGGGAACCAGGGGTTCCTGACTACCCCCTACCCTACCCACTGCTGAGGGGAACCAGGGGTACCTGACTACCCCCTACCCTACCCACTGCTGAGGGGAACCAGGGGTACCTGACTACCCCCTACCCTACCCACTGCTGAGGGGAACCAGGGGTACCTGACTACCCCCTACCCTACCCACTGCTGAGGGGAACCAGGGGTACCTGACTACCCCCTACCCTACCCACTGCTGAGGGGAACCAGGGGTACCTGACTACCCCCTACCCTACCCACTGCTGAGGGGAACCAGGGGTACCTGACTACCCCCTACCCACTGCTGAGGGGAACCAGGGGTACCTGACTACCCCCTACCCTACCCACTGCTGAGGGGAACCAGGGGTTCCTGACTACCCCCTACCCACTGCTGAGGAGAACCAGGGGTACCTGACTACCCCCTACCCTACCCACTGCTGAGGGGAACCAGGGGTACCTGACTACCCCCTACCCTACCCACTGCTGAGGGGAACCAGGGGTACCTGACTACCCCCTACCCTACCCACTGCTGAGGGGAACCAGGGGTACCTGACTACCCCCTACCCTACCCACTGCTGAGGGGAACCAGGGGTACCTGACTACCCCCTACCCTACCCACTGCTGAGGGGAACCAGGGGCTCCTGACCACCCCCTACCCACTGCTGAGGGGAACCAGGGGTACCTGACTACCCCCTACCCTACCCACTGCTGAGGGGAACCAGGGGCTCCTGACTACCCCCTACCCTACCCACTGCTGAGGGGAACCAGGGGTTCCTGACTACCCCCTACCCTACCCACTGCTGAGGGGAACCAGGGGTTCCTGACTACCCCCTACCCTACCCACTGCTGAGGGGAACCAGGGGTTCCTGACTACCCCCTACCCTACCCACTGCTGAGGGGAACCAGGGGTTCCTGACTACCCCCTACCCTACCCACTGCTGAGGGGAACCAGGGGTTCCTGACTACCCCCTACCCTACCCACTGCTGAGGGGAACCAGGGGTACCTGACTACCCCCTACCCTACCCACTGCTGAGGGGAACCAGGGGCTCCCGACTACCCCCTACCCATTGATGTGGCTCACTGGTGAAGCCACATCAACACCATGCTAACAGGGTGCTGCTTCACACTGCTTATTGAATTTGAGGAACTAGAAGTGAGTCGAGAGTTGAGTATAAAATGTTCAAGTGTAGGAGGCATTCATTTCTCTTCTGTATCTCTTTCTTTTCTGTATCTCTTTCTCTCTGCTTGTCTCCCACTATCCTCCTCTTTTTCATCCAGGCCTCTATACCTCAATCATTTCCCAGCCATTGTAGGGCCCAGTGTTCACAAATGTGTAACGCCAAACCCCCTCACACCACCACCTGCCCTCCCTTTTTATAAAGATTATTTTATTACTTCTTTTTTTTTGTGACACAAATTGGTTTTTGCTTGATGTTTGCCCCCCCCCCCTCTCTCTCTCTGGCGGAGTGGCGGCGGATTAGACTCCACTCTATCAAGAAGGAATTAAACAAACATCTGCTGAATAATGGACAGGGAAATGAGTTCTCACCCAGTCGCGTGGGGGGGTGGATGGGGAGTTGAGGCTGCTTTGGGACGTGACAGAATGCCAGGCTGACGGCTCGGGTCGGGTCTGGGCCCTCTATCACCAGCCTTAACGTACTGTACCGCGATTGATGGGCTAACGCCAAGCTCGTGGGCTCCATGCCAATTTAGACAAGCGTGCCCGCGGACAGCGGACAGCGGGTAGCTAGCCCTCTCGCTCCGCATGCCCGCAGACAGCGGGTAGCTAGCCCTCGCGCTCCGCATGCCCGGCAGACAGCGGGTAGCTAGCCCTCTCGCTCCGCATGCCCGCAGACAGCGGGTAGCTAGCCCTCTCGCTCCGCATGCCCGCAGACAGCGGGTAGCTAGCCCTCTCGCTCCGCATGCCCGCAGACAGCGGGTAGCTAGCCCTCTCGCTCCGCATGCCCGCAGACAGCGGGTAGCTAGCCCTCGCGCTCCGCATGCCCGGCAGACAGCGGGTAGCTAGCCCTCTCGCTCCGCATGCCCGCAGACAGCGGGTAGCTAGCCCTCGCGCTCCGCATGCCCGGCAGACAGCGGGTAGCTAGCCCTCTCGCTCCGCATGGCGGCTTCTTGGGGAGAAAGCTTTAGCCCAAGTGCTTCCCAATTCAATTTTCCCACCCAATTAAATCCAGCCATGGATGGGGACAGATATGGGATCTGCTTTCATAATGGAGAATCCTCTCTCTTTCTCTATCTCTAGGGTGTGGGTGTGTGTGTGGGTGCGTGTGTGTCAGAATATAAAATGTACTCAATACGGGTCTTTTCTTGATACAACACAAATACACATTGTTAATATTGAGTGAAAGGTTCATAGACCATAGGGTGTTCCATGTTGTTTCATCTGGTTGTCTGTGTCCTCCTGTCCCATTCAGGACACCTTCACTAAAGCCCTGGCAGTAGAGAAGCACCAGGACCGTCTGAGAGGAAAGGGTCTCTTCACCCAGGATACCAAGCAGATGTGAGGATAGTTGTTTTCACAGAGCAGTGAAATAAGTTCACCAGTGAATGTATGTGTGTGTGTGTATCTAACTGTCTATGTTCAGTTCTCTGGTGGGTAGTCGGTGGTTGCTGAAAGAAGAGCTGGAGGAGTTGTTGGTGGAGACCATCTCAGAACACGATGTAAGAAGGAACTCTTTTAATGCCATCCAGATATCTGGTCCTTCTCCTTCTCACTTCAACAGTTCTGCTGTGATAGTATTTACTGAGGAAAAAGACCTTAGATATCACTAGCTAGGTTTCCATCCAATTAGCACCAGATTTTCATGTGAATATTCAAAAATCTGCATAAATAAAACATGTGCATTTTCCCACCAGCGAATAATCAATTCGATCAAATTGAATTGTTGCGGATAAAAGTGTGTGATTAGGTAGTCCACATAAAAATAAAGTTTGCGGTTAAATCCCCATGTACCAAATAAAAAAAATACAAGTTAAATTAATTTTTCCCATTTTCAACAATACTGATGGTTTTGTCACAAATGTTGCGTTATATAGCGACTGTGCATCCTGGTGTTGGCATGTGCTCTAGCCAACAGCTAGCAGATACATTGCGGGTACAGCCTACATGATGAGATTATTATGGACTAAAGAGCGAGATTCGTTTAATTTGACAAAAGGCACCCAAGCATCAATCATCATGTCACCAGAATAAGACCCTCAATATTTATTGGAAAGGACTGAAACATCAAACTCATCACCTTGCACTTTCACCACCCTGTGAAGTTCATCATTTATTTCATCTGTAGCCTAATAAACTGGATGATGTCATCACGTGACTCCAAGTTTACTTCCATATGATGGTTATTATATCAATATTTGGAGAGCTTACTGACAACTTTGCTGTTTCCATCATGCCTTCCAATATTTGTATCTAACATGTTCTTTACTCAGATAGAAGGTTGGCTGGAAACCTGGTTGTTGGCCTGCTAGATACTGTATTACTGGTATGATGCAGTTCACCTAGTCACCACAAGAGGTTGCTGTTTAAATACTGAACAGAGCCCTACAACGCCAATAGAAACTAGGCGTGTGTACTTATGTTCTTACGCTCCGGGGTGATGTTTCCCCTACAGATCCAGGATCAGCTTCCCCTCCACCAATCCTAACCTTTACCATTAGTCAGGGAAATGCTAAACTGACCCACGATCAGCGTCTAGGGGCAACTCCTATTCTTCCATGTTGTATGTCTCTCTCGTCAGTATGCACGGTTCATCCAGCTGATGGAGAGGTTGCTGTCTCTGCCCTACTGCTCTGTGGAGGAGGACTTTGTCCAGCGCTACCGCAGACAGCTAGAGATCCAGTCCTCCAAGCAGCAGGTCCAGCCGTTACAGTACGACCAGCACGGAGTGGCTTACAGCACTGGAGATGGTAAACAGCAATCAATCAATTAATACGATTGGGCTTTTATCAATCAATGGATCAATAACATAGCATTTATTTACATTTGACCGCAATCCAGGTCTAATCTTTCCCTTTCAAAGAATGACCTACAGTCATTGGTTGGCCAGGGCTTCATGGTAGAAGAGAGAGATCTAGGATAATAAGTTGTGTGTGTTTCCCAGGCAGGAGGAAGACCGCTACAGGTACTGTTCTACTGAGAGACAGCGGCTCAGGATCCATCAGCATCAACGGGACAAACTATGTCCACTACTTCCCTGTCCTGCAAGACCGGTCCGTATTCCTTCCCAGTAGACATCCACCGTAATGCTTTCAAATAGCACGTGTTTTCAGACCAGTACTGATGAAGTAGGAGACTTATCAGAGAGGAAGCTTTAGAGGATTGACATGGCTCGTTAGTGCTTCCTCTCCCACAAGTCCCTGCTTCTTTCCACACTCCTCTCCCCATCCTTCCTTAACGTGCACGCCGTGCCACGTGCACTTTCAAACAAAACACTGTTGAAAAGTAGCTTTATGTTGCACTTCACTGCGTTATAGCCTCTTTTATTTATCTGGGATATAGCAGAGTTAATTACACAACTGAGTGGGTTAGGTGTGTGTGTGTGTGTGTGTGTGTGTGTGTGTGTGTGTGTGTGTGTGTGTGTGTGTGTGTGTGTGTGTGTGTGTGTGTGTGTGTGTGTGTGTGTGTGTGTGTGTGTGTGTGTGTGTGTGTGTGTGTGTGTGTGTGTGTGTGTGTGATCTCCTGGGCTGAGGACAGACTGAGACAGGACTAATAGGACCTGAAGGGTGACGGTGGTTTGACTGTGTCAGCAATACGCCTTTCATTTAGTCTGCTGGGATGTGGGCCAGAACACACACTCCATACACATTGACACACACACCCCTCATCTGTCTTTTTCATGCTGAGACAGAAGAGTGACTGCTGTAGTATCTAAATTTGACTGTGTGGCTCTAACAGAGGTTAACAGGACTCTATACACACACCACAGCTCTTTACAATCCTCTAGACAACCACTGTTGTTGATAACTGGTATCTCAGTGTCCTGTGCCCACTCCATTGACTGACTTACTTACCCTTTTCTCTCTCTCTCTTTATCCTGTTATCCCTCTTAATCTCTCTCTCTCTTTCTTTCTCGTAACCAACTCCTCTTTCTCCCTCCCTCCTTTCCACCTCTCTCCCTCCCTCCCTCCCTCAATCTTTTTATCCCTCCCTCACCCTTCTTCGCTCCATCCCTCTCCTCCCCTTCTCTCAATCTCCATCCCTCTCCTCCCCTCGCTTCTCTCCATCCCTCTTCTCTCCTCCATCTCATCCCTACCCTGCCTTCTCTCATCTCCATCCCTCTTCTCTCCTCTCCTCCCTCCTCTCCATCCCTCTCCTCCATCTCATCCCTCTCCTGCCTCCCTCTCCTCCCTTCATCTCATCCCTCTCCTCACTTCTCTCCATCCCTCTCCTCTCCTCCCTTCTTTCCATCCCTCTTCTCTCCATCTCCCTCCCTCCTCTCCATCCCTCTCCTCCCTTCTCTCCATCTCCCTCCCTCCTCTCCATCTCCCTCCTCTCCATCTCATCTCTCTCCTCCCTTCTCTCCATCCCTATCCTTCTCTCCATCTCATCTCATCCCTCTCCTCCCTCCTCTCCATCTCATCCCTCTCCTCCCTCCTCTCCATCTCATCCCTCTCCTCCCTCCTCTCCATCTCATCCCTCTCCTCCCTCCTCTCCATCTCATCCCTCTCCTCCCTCCTCTCCATCTCATCCCTCTCCTCCCTTCTCTCCATCTCATCCCTCTCCTCCCTTCTCTCCATCTCATCCCTCTCCTCCCTTCTCTCCATCTCCATCCCTCTCATCCCTCATCTCCATCTCCTCCCTCTCCTCCCTTCTCTCCATCCCTCTCCTCTCCTCCCTTCTCTCCATCCCTCTCCTCCCTCCTCTCCATCCCTCTCCTCCCTCCTCTCCATCCCTCTCCTCCCTTCTCTCCATCCCTCTCCTCTCCCCCTGACAGGGAGCAGTTGATGTTCCCCCTCCACTTCATGGGGGTGCTGGGGAGGTTTGACATGCAGTGCAGTGTGAGTGGCGGGGGCCATTCCAGCCAGGCGGGGGCGCTACGCCTTGCCATCTCCCGCGCCATGCTCAGCTTCCTGTCTGAGGGACAGGTGGAGACCATGAGACAAGGTTGGTAGTGGTACTACACACACATTCACACAACTAACGACACACACACACACACATACACATCATTCAGAAAGCTTCATTATCTTTTTTTGTATTTATTTATTTTTTATTTAACCTTTTATTTAACTAGGCAAGTCAGTTAGTAACATTCTTATTTACAATGATGACCTACCAAAAGGCAAAAGGCCTCCTGCGGGGACGGGGGCTGGGATTAAAAATGTTAAAATCTAGGACAGAACACACATCACGACAAGAGACACCACAACACTACATAAAGAGAGACCTAAAACATCAACATAGCATGGCAGCAACACAACATGACAACAATATGGTAGCAATACAACATGACAACAGCATGGTAGCAACACAACATGGTAGCATCACAAAACATGGTACAAACATTATTGGGCACAGACAGCAGCACAAAGGTCAAGAAGGTAGAGACAACAATACATCACGCGAAGCAGCTACAACTGTCAGTAAGAGTGTCCATGATTGAGTCTTTAAATGAAGAGATTGAGAGAACTGTCCAGTTTGAGTGTTTGTTGCAGCTCGTTCCAGTCGCTAGCTGCAGCCAACTGGAAAGAGGAGTGACCCAGGGATGTGTGTGCTTTGGGGACCTTTAACAGAATGTGACTGGCAGAACGGGTGTTGTATGTGGAGGATGAGGGCTGCAGTAGCTCTTCTTTCAGCAACCACCGACTACCCAGTAGATAGGGGGGAGTGAGGCTTAAGAGGGTTTTATAAATAAGCATCAACCACTGGGTCTTGCAACGGGTATACAGAGATTACCAGTTTACAGAGGAGTATAGAGTGCAGTGATGTGTACTATAAGGATCATTGGTGGCAAATCTGATGGCTGAATGGTAAAGAACATCTAGCCGCTCGAGAGCACCCTTACCTGCCGATCTATAAATTACGTCTCCGTAATCTAGCATGGGTGGGATGGTCATCTGAATCAGGGTTAGTCTGGCAGCTGGGGTGAAAGAGGAGCGATTACGATAGAGGAAACCAAGTCTAGATTTAACTTTAGCCTGCACATTTGATATGTGTTTAGAGAAGGATTGTTTTAATGTACATCAAATGAACAACATTGGCCTCTGTTGCTTTGTCGTTGATGTATTGTACTATTTTTGGTTTGACCTTTGACCTGCATCTCTGCCTCCCTCTCAGCTGGGCTGCTGACCCCTGACCCCAGAATTAAGGAGAGGAAGAAGCCGGGCCAGGAGGGAGCGAGGAGGAAGTTCACCTGGAAGAAACGCTGAGGTGAAGGACAGAATAGAACTGGACACAGGGAAATCACAGCAACATCTTCATCATTATCTTCCTCTGAGATCAGAACTGTTATTAGTAAGTGGACAAATTGTTCATCCAACCCCTGTTGTAGCTTTTTATATGTCCCCTAAAGGTGTTTTAGATCTGGAAATGGACACCAAGTACATGACTCAAATACATGTACAAATTCAAAGGGGTTCTGTCCATGTGAGGGCAGAATTCCCAACTCCATATAGGCTGCAATGTTTTTTTTCTGCCACCAGAGGGCCATCTCAGGCAACACACCTGTCCATTGTCTTTGTCTGTGTATTGAAAATAAAAGGTTGTTTTTCAAATACCTTGCTTATAATATGCTGTTTTTATTCCATATAAAAAATAAATGGCCAGTAACGTTACAGCTGCACATTAACCAGGCGCTGTCCACTGTCATGGGGTGCTGAAAATCCACGTTAGGGATTCTGCCTTAGTCGCTGTCCATGGTGATGAAACCTGCGGTGCAGATTCTGTATTTATATTTCGTGCCTTCAGAACTTTCACTCCTGCGTTAAATTGAAAAAAGTCACCACAGTTCCATAATTTGCCGTCTCAATTTACACCACAGGATGGCGATAAATGCGCATAAAATGCCCTGGTTTAACCAGGGGAGTGTTCAAGATGCATGGGCGCTCTGAGCATGCGGTTGTAGAATATGTACAGTGGCTGGTGAAATTATTATTCAATTCAATAGATCTTTATGTGTATATCAATGAAGTCAATTGTGTATGCTTGTAGATTATAAAATATAAATGGTTTAGCCAATATCTTGTATTATCAAAAGGTAGGCTATAAAACAATTATGTATTTTCACTTTGGACGTAATCTGTCATTCTGTTTTAATAAACATATTTGAAACAAAAATGTTGCACTTTCTTTACGGACACTTATCAATGTCACAACTGTGAAGTTTGAGGAGAGAACGCTTGCACCCACCTGTCCTGAAATCACTAATTAGGCAACAGTTCCCGCGGTGGACTCAGCACGCTGGGGGTGGAGACAGTCTGTAGCACGCCACCATCCCTCATTGGGCGGCATCTGAATGCGCTAGTCCTGATGGGCACTAGAGCAAGCGAGATACAACCCATACCCAAATCACAGTGTGGGCAACGGGTGAGCTGAGACTGAGTGTAGCTTACCCCGTCCACCATTTAATACAAAATATATCGGGTATTTGTACTTTTCCATCCAATGGATGCAGCAGTGATGAACCCCCAGATAATGACGGATATCAACGGCAACAGCAATGCCGCGAACGCGGAACTGGAGGTGAAAAAGCTCCAAGAGCTGGTTCGGAAATTGGAGCGGCAAAATGAGCAATTGAGGACGCGGGCGAACGGCTGCACTGGCAGCCCCCACATTCTACCTCCCTCTCCGGCCTACATGGCCGGGAGCTACTGCATACCTAGTCCGTTACCGACGCTACTGTGCCAGTCTTCCTTGGAGTCATTTTTCCCGTTGGACGAACCGTTCGAATATTTACATTCACATTATGTTGATACTGCTCTCGAGACGGAGGCTGATTATATGGAACTTACGGTTCTGGATGCGGTGGACATTCTGGACCTAGATGCTGTATTCTCTAATGAAGACTCTGAAGCTACCTGGTAACTATTTCACAATCTGCAACGGTTTGTATAATGTAGTTGAGGTGGCAAATTTAATCGGACAGATTTCTTTGAAACTTGCAGTCCTTATTTGCATATGACAATTTATCTATACGATGTACGATGGTGATGCAGTGTTCTGTTTATTTTAAAGGATATGTGACTGTTACTCTGGTTTGACGTAGGCCTATGGAATATAATATTGTACCTGCAAATGAGACTCAAATCCTAGTAGGAATGATATACGACAACAAAGCCACACCTTCGGGGCAAATTGGACAGAAAGATGGAGCTGACACTTGTTCCAATGTCATTCGATTTTTCTTTAACAAACACATCGATTTGTTGCAATTATCATAGTCAACGATTATGAATGAGCAGACGGCCACTGCTCTGAAAATGTGCCTGTTGAAATGGAGGCTAGACTGCATCAGTCTGAGACATGTCGACTTGGGGGTGGACGACTGGAGACACAAAAGTGCTATTATTTTAGTGGTAAAACGAATGCATAAGAATACCCGCTGATAAAAGATGACATTCTACTTTTGACTCATTCTTTATTTTGGCAAATCCATTATAGTGCCCAAAACCAATTTTGGACTGCAGTCAGAATTGGCTGCTCCACACTATGCGCCACGGTTTGCGCTTGTTGGCTACAATCAATATGATTATTTTCTCAGGTCCTAAGTGAGGTTTTGGCTTGATGTACATTTTTGGGATCATAGTAAAACTGGAAAACGTATCCCTGACCCGAAACCAGTCTTCCCTGTAGGCCCATAAGGGTTGATATGGGACTATAGGGCAGTAAAATCCTCTTCATTCCTCCTCTTATGGCTCTCATCCTGTCTTCCCTGCAGGCTGTATGTGTCAGCCAAGGCCCGGCTGTGGGGGGAGAGCCCTGTTACCCCCCTCCAGTGGAGCAGACAGGTCCTGGACAGCCCCAGAACAGAGGTGGAGTCTGCCCGCTCACTGTGCCTCAGGTTGGACCAAGGTATGAGGAGGGGTGGAAACTAGGGACCAAAAAGGGTGGATAGATGGATGGCTATATAATAGACCATAGGTTTCTATCAACCTGATGAAACGTTTTGTATTCAAAGACTTTTTCAACAGATTGTTATGATTCTACTTTACTGTGTGTGTGGGTACATGGAGGTGAGGGGGAGGCTAGCACTGTGATGCCTTGAGCACAGTGTGAAACAGGTCCTCAAGTCTCTCAGGATTATGTAACCAGCCAACTCCAGACTATTTTGGACTCTGAGGTAAAAGTACAGCACCTTTCCAGACAGTCACTAGCCACACACAGAACTGGCTACATCAAACTACACACAGCACTGGCTACATCAAACTACACACAGTACTGGCTACATTAAACTACACACAGTACTGGCTACATTAAACTACACACAGTACTGGCTACATTAAACTACACACAGTACTGGCTACATTAAACTACACACAGTACTGGCTACATTAAACTACACACAGCACTGGCTACATCAAACTACACACAGCACTGGCTACATCAAACTACACACAGCACTGGCTACATCAAACTACACACAGCACTGGCTACATCAAACTACACACAGTACTGGCTACATCAAACTACACACAGCACTGGCTACATTAAACTACACACCACTGGCTACATTAAACTACGCACACACGACCGGCGTCATTAAACTACGCACACACGACCGGCGTCATTAAACTACACACGGTGGTCACGCACAAGCGGAGTCACTCCTGTAAAGACAGCCGTATACAAACCTACAGACCCACAAATTCGCAGCATGGTTATGACAGTGAGTGCATTCATTTCACCTGGTTAGGTGATGGAGATCACGTTCTAATTCACAGCCTCTACCTGAAGAAGGGTTGCAGTGGAGAGGTGACCGGGTCGAATGAGAATGAATGGGTGGCCGTGAAGTGAAGCTATGAGTGGCCGACTTTGGGAACTTAGCGGTAACGTCAGGGTTAATGCCTCTACTCCTGAGACATTCCATGGTGTCCAATGACCACAGAGTGGACCTTGGGTTAATGTCTGAGAGGAAGCTGTGGTGTGAAACAGGACAGTGGAGGAGTGAATAGATGTGACGTCTCCCACGGTCTTCGCTGAAGGTAATGTATTAATACAGCTTTAGTCCTCTAAGCTCTTAATGAGAGGTGAAGCACTGGCCGCAACTGTCTGTGTGCGTCACTTTCAACAACTTAGAGTAAACACACACATCACCTTAATTGCATTTCTTTTTACTATTATAGATTTGAAAAGTATCTGTTTTTGCACATTAAATCCAATTTAACTTGGCGTTCATATTATACACTTGTCATGCAACAGCTTATCGTTGCATCAGTGAAGCTGCCATTTTGTTTTTTTAACCAGGCAAGTCAGTTACGAACAATTCTTATTTACAATGACGGCCTAGGAACAGTGGGTTAGCTGCCTTGTTCCTGGGCAGAACGACAGATTTTTACCTTGCTATCTCTGGGATTCAATCTAGCAACCTTTCGGTTACTAGTCCAACGCTCTAAGCTACCTGCCACCAATGCATCAGTGAACTACAGGTAACCGCCAAAATAAAGGGAACAACAACATAAAGTGTAATACTTATAAAATATACTTTTATCCCTCATACTCATGTTTCCTTTATTTTGTCAGTTACCTGTATTTTACTACAATATATTGCTGTAAGGATCTCAACTAGAAGCCCGTATATTCATTTCACAGTAGCTGTAACTGCAGGAAAAGCCTTCCACTGCTTTCTCACTTGACCTACTATCTGCCTGTTGCTACGTTCACAGGGCCTCCCTCGGCAACCAGAGGGGTAACCATGGTTACCGTGTTTACATGAAAGGCATCTCGCCTCGATGCTGCTAAGTGGTTTATATTCTCAGTGACAGGTATAACATAACCCCTCTATCTGTGGTGGAGGGATATATGCAGCGCTGTGTTGAGCAGCACACAGCCGAACCACCACACAGAGGGAGAGAGATGCTTTGCTTTCTCAGCTCTGTCACATTTATTATTCATTCTTCTCTCTCTGTTCTTTTGATCCACCACATCTCCTCTAGATAGATTGCTGGGATATTTGTTTAGCGCGTGTTCATTACTGTAGGTCTCCTCTATGAATATATATCAGAAGGTGTGTGTGGTCGCTGCTCCGTCCCTGGTCCTGGCCTGTGCTGAATGGGTGTGTTGAGCAGTGTGTGTGTGGTCGCTGCTCCGTCCCTGGTCCTGGCCTGTGCTGAATGGGTGTGTTGAGCGGTGTGTGTGTGGTCGCTGCTCCGTCCCTGGTCCTGGCCTGTGCTGAATGGGTGTGTTGAGCGGTGTGTGTGTGGTCGCTGCTCCGTCCCTGGTCCTGGCCTGTGCTGAATGGGTGTGTTGAGCGGTGTGTGTGTGAGGGTTGTGAATGCAGCTTTGTCTCCTGGGCATTGGACAGCAGATGTGTTCCCTGGCTGCTACTGAATAGTGGTTCTGTGACTGTCACAGCAATGTGACGCGCTGGGTGTGAGGTAAACAACCGCTTCACACTGCTGACCTCTGTTCCTTGTGAGGGGCCCGGAAAGCACTGACAGCTGTGTGTGTGTTTTGGGGGTGGTCCGATACAGTATGACATTGCCTTTTTCCCTCCCTCCTCCTCCTACCTCACATGCGTAGTCCATAGGTGGCGGGGGGTCTTCTCCAGCCACTCTTCCCCTGCCCTCCCCCTGAGACGTGTAGCTGGAGTGTCCCCCCTCAGTGCCTCGTTCTCCAGGTCCTGCTCCACCCCTCCACCCGCTGACAGACCTGGTAAATAAATACACACACAGATTACTATGTGACATGGGTACAGATTGCCATAATGTTACCATAATATTACCATATGACATTGGTTTAACTAGGGGTTTTTCAACCTTGCAACCTGATCAGGAGAAACTCTTGTCCCTATTGAGCAGGAAACCTCTGCGCCCTATTGAGCAGAATCAGGGCCATATTGAGCAGAAAGATCCTGGGCCTTGTTGAGCAGAAAGTCAACACTCCTGATCAGTTCACCAGGTGAGGAAAACCCCTGGTCCTTAGACACGAGGGCTACTCCATCCATGATTACTTCTTAAACATGGTATTTCACAATTGAAAAAAATACCACAGTCTCTTCATTGGAATAGTTTTCTTTTTTCTCCATTGAAACAACTCTCCATGATTCTCTTTCTCTCCCCCTTATCCTGTCTCCTTCCCCTCCCTTTCTTTCTCCCTCCGTCAGCCTCATTCTCCTCACCCCTCCATCCTCTCCTCCACCTGTCCCTGACTCCTGTAGGGAAGGCTGAGAGAATTCCCACATTCCTCCCAGCCAATCACTCAGCTAATCGCAGTAAGCCTCGCTCGCTCCCCCGCTGGCCCACGTTGGCTCAGTCTCTATGTCATGTCAAGGTTTGCATCTCAATAGTCTGTTTGAAAGAGCTTCCTCTCCTTGTCTCCTCTCCTTCATTCCTGCTGATGTTAGAGATATGGACAGGTGAAACACCTTAAGTTTCACCTACTGGCTGTCTTGTCAGATCAGAACAGAGGTGGACACAAGAAGAGAGGAAGCCACTATAGACTATTGAGGCCCCCAAGGTCATCATTCATCATTTGTCACTGCACGAGAAGGAGTGTTTCAGTGTGTGTTCAGTTTCTGCTGCTTCAGGTGTTTGCCATGTGAAGTTCAACATAGTGGGATGGTCTGTCCCCTCACTTGAGTGGAATAGTCCCTTTGGTGATGGAAGTGCCACATGTCACACAGCTAGGTCGAGCCTGTGGGACCTGGTTGGTGGCCATAATGGAAAATGGCCATGGGGGCTTGGAGTGGCCATAAACACAATATGGCCTTTTCTAGCTTTGTCTGTGATTTGTGGTGCTTCTATCACCAAAGGCACAATTCCATGACGTGGCCTCCCTACTAACAGTGACTCTGCAATGTTTCTTAAAGGGAGAGTGATGTTTTTTTGCTGCCAGTGTACTTCTATCTAAACTAATCTTGCATTTCATCTGGTCAGTATTCTTTGTGTTCATTGTTAATGTAAAATCTCTGCAATGTAATTTGTCTGTGATCTGACCTTTGAACTCTGTTGTTGTGTGTCGAAGGCCGCAGCCTCCGGCGGTTACTCCTCAGCCCCCAGTCTTCCATGGACAGTGAGCTCAGTGCCTCAGAGCTGGAGGATGACTCCATCACGCAGGGATACAAACTGCAGGACCTTGTTGACGTCCAGGTCATGGCTCGTCTGCAGGAGGACAGTGAGTCCCTCACCCTTTATTAAAAACTGTTGTTGTTACATAGTTATGACTATATATTGTTTTACATAGTAAGAGGTGAGTTTTCCCCCCTTTCTATGTAAAAGTGTTAAATGCTTTATAAATCAGAACTATTATTATTATTAACTATTGAGCAGGTGACCTGAAAGGGAATAACTCAAGGTTAAAAGTAGGGCCCAGAGTTGTTCATGTGGTCTTGGATTCCTGGCCATTTTCTTGCCCTTTTATTGTTCCTCTCTCTCCTTATGTTCCTCTGTCCTTCTCTCCCTTCTAACACTGTAACGTGATTCAAGACCTCAGACTTCATCCAGGCTTTATTAACCTTAACCTCAGGCGTAGAAGGTGACGACTGATTGTGTTCCGTGTTTGTGTGTTTGCGCTTGTCCGTATTTCCCCCTCCTTCAGGTCTTCGTCAGGACTACTCCACCACCCCCACCTCCATCAACCGCCGCAGCGCCAGCTTCTCCTTCCTCTCCCTTCAGCACAGCGGCGAGGCCGACCTGGAGGAGGAAGAGGATGAGGAAGAGTACGGGCAGCTACCTCCTCCCCAGCCCCGCCTGACCCGTGTGGGACCCACCCTGCAGCGCGGCCTCTCCCACTCCCACACCTTCTCCAGCATACGGGACTGGAGGAGGAGCACAACCAGCCCCTCCACCCCTCAGTACCCCTCTGGAGGATTCTCCTATCAGCCCCCACCCCAACCCCAGGCCCTGGCCAGCCCCACACTCAGCACCTACACACCCGAACAACAGGGCTTCAGGCCTGGATCAGGTGAGCAGGCCTGGCCCATGCAGGCACTTGGGTTGCGTTCATTAGAGAAAATGGGAGATAAAAAAATATATATATATTATGACAATAAATGTTTTTATTGGACAGTGTTCTCCTGTTCGTTGTCTATTGGACTCAACCCTGGCCCTCTGCTTAAATTTATGAAATCTCACACTAATAAGAATTCTTGATTTGCAAGACTCTCTAATTGTGTTTTTATGTGTATTTATGTTCGCTTTGTATTTTGGGGATCACATTTGGAATGCAGATGGATATGAGTACATTTTTCAAACAAGCCTTTTGTGTTATCTTAATGGAACATTTGCATAACAACAAAGTACAATATTAGAAGGGCTACAAAATAATTGACACACGACGTGATGGCCCTCTTATGAAATAGTCATACTAATCTATTTATAGGTTTGTTTTCAACTTGTCATTGTTTATGTTAATGGAGGGACAGGTCATTTTTAAGGTCACCCACTCGTTAGTCACTACTGTACTGGCAGACTACCAGGGATGTGCTCACTGTAAGCCTCTTGAGACACTGACTGTTCTGTAAGCTCTTGGAGGCTATTCTGTTTCTGTTCTGGGAGCTAAACAGGAGAGGGACACTGAATAGAGGGTGGTGAGATTACAGGAGATGTTTATCTTTGGGGCCTCAAAACTGGTGTTCTTCAAGAGAGACTAGTGAGTGGCACGATTCCTCTTGAGGGCTCTATGCAGAATCTGAGATGATAAAGTCTTAGTCATCTAGATCTGTGGCCTTGAATTCATACAGGAATATTGTGTGTGTGTGTGTGTGTGTGTACATTCTATTTAGATAAGCTGCGGAGGAGCATGCCCAACCTGTTCAGGGCTCCCAGTGTGCCTAGCCCACTGAGCCCAGCCAATCACATCATCTCTCCTTCCACCCTTCGGAACAGTCTGAGCTTCGACTCGTCCAATGGGCTGGCCAGCAGGCTACAGTCCTCCAGTAAGATACCGTCTTCTTTGTTTTAGCTCTGACCATACACATACTATAAAACTGCAGGGCTTGATTGACTTGCCAGAATGTATCAAATTGAAAATGATCATTCTAAGTCGGTGGTCCATACATTATACAGTAGACCTGAGGAAAACAGGAATATTATATCAATCCATTAATCTGTATATGATGTATTGTCAACCCTCTGTTCCTCTCCCACTAGTCCCTTCACCCGGTCAGTTGCAGAACAGAGTCCAGAGTGTGGGGAACTTCCAGTCGTTGTCGCGGCAACCCCTCAAAGCCACAGCCTACGTCAGCCCCACTGTGAAAGGGCCAGTTACCATGCCGACCTCCACCAGTCTGCAGTCCCTGAGCGGCATCAGTGGGATCCCCCTCCCCAGTAAACCAGCTGTGGGGGTTGGGGGCACTCCTACACCCCCCCGGAGCAGCCTGCCCCGCCCGGCCTCCTTTATCGGGACCAGCTCCACCCCTCGAAGCAAGATTGCCCAACCCACACGCAGGTAGGCTACTGTAGGACACTAGGGGAGCGCCAACAAGCTCAAAAGTAGGTTCTTGTTGTGTGGGCTCGTAATTTCCTATTTTTCATCTCAATCTGATCTTTTCCCCAGTTTATTGACGCCTCCTAAGAGCTTGTCCAGCCTGAGTGCCCTACGAGACGGGAGCTGGAGAGATGGCTGCTACTGAGAGAGGGATGAATGGAGACGTGAATGGAGAGATGAGATGCAGAGAAGAAGAAGAGCTGGCAATGTAGAGAGACCCTGCTGGTTGGGGTCGATCACTGCCACACAAAGTGTTCTTGGGGAATTGAGAAGGCAGGTCAACCAAACTATAGGGAATAACAACCTTGTGTAGAACGCCCTCATGATTGGGTATGTGAGGTGTGGTCAGCACTCAAAGTCAAACATGCATTCTCCACCTGTCCAATTTGGTCTGTGCCAAGGGGAATCGCCCTGTTGATATTTTTATGCACTAACAAGTTTTAACCACGTTACGGTTACATTAACATACTAAAGAAAGAGCTGCCACTTTATGCTAATTAAGCCACAATTCGTTTTTTTTACTTTGGAACTCTGATTAATAAAAGGTGTATTTTCTCTTAATGGAGAGCACCAAATATGCTGCTAAAAAAAGTCTAAATCACTCCCTATTGTCTGGGTGTATTTGGTCTAATTTTTACATGGCAAGGTATATTTAAAATAAATCTTATATTATTTATTATCTTATGATTAGTGTAGAGACTAAAGTTAACTTTCAGTGTGCATTGTTGGGATGCTGATTGTATTGATGCAATATTCTTCATGATTTTTTAAAAATGTGAAGCATATTAACCAAATTAAAGCTAACGTCTGAATCTGTTTACAAAATGTCTCACCAAGACAGGGAAATGACTTCAAGTTGTGTTTTGGACACTTTTTAAACTATAAAGATTCACTGGCATATCTATGAAATATTTGTAATTGTTGCACTGATTGTACAAGTGTGAATTGAAATGTAATTGTTTTTGTTAATTTTATTTGTGATATTGCACTTTTATGGTTAATAATAATTTTGTTGATGAAGAGCACAGGATAGATGTTTTGTCTTTTGGGATGAAGGATTACTTTTTAAAGATCACTTACGTAGCATTCTCTGTCTGTTAATAATTTTTTCAGTATTTAAAAAAAGCAGGTTAGTCTTCATGGCCATCTCTTTCTCCAAAACATTTTTTTTTACTGTATTTAATTGAATGAGTGTAGTTCTTTTAAAAACTAAAATTAAAGATTTTCAAATGATAAAAGTATTATTTGAACCTGATATTCAATTATGTCTCGAGTTAGTAGGCTACTGGTTATTTTCACAGGTGAAGTTCTTACATTTTCGCTAAATTTGTCAGATTGATTGTATTCAGTTTCCGTATAAAAAAACATGTAACGCTTTCTGTTTTCAAGCCTATCCCAAACTTTAACCCTTACCTTAACCATTCCCCGTTAATGCCTAGCCTCAAAAATGTGGAGTTAATGTCTAAACAACCTTACACGGAACCCAAACCGGCTGTGAGCGTGTGCCATTGTGCATACATGTATTTTGTCCCCCCACACCAAACGCGATCACGACACGCAGATTAAAATATCAAAACAAACTCTGAACCAGTTACATGAATTTGGGGACAGGTCAAAAAGCATTAAACATGTATGGCAATTTAGTTAGCTAGCTTGCACATGCTAGCTAATTTGTCCTATTTAGCTAGCTTGCTGTTGCTAGTTAATTTGTCCTGGGATATAAACATTGAGTTGTTATTTTACCAGAAATGCACAAGGTCCTCTACTCCGACAATTAAACCACACACAAAACGGTCAACCGAATCGTTTCTAGTCATCTCTCCTCCTTCCAGGATTTTTCATCTTTGAATTTATATGGTGATTGGCATCTAAACTTTCATAGTATTACCACGACAACCGGCAACACAGTTCGTCTTTCAATCACCCACGTGGGTATAACCAATGAGATGGCACGTGGGTACCTGCTTCTATAAACCAATGAGGAGATGGGAGATGGGAGAGGCAGGACTTGCCGCGCGATCTGCGTCAGAAATACGAATGACTTCTATTTTAGCCCTTGGCAACGCAGACGCTCCTTGGCGCACGCGCGCAATAATTTAATAACATGGATTTCTACATTTATTTTGCAACGCTCGCGCACGCGACGTGTCCGGTCTGGTCAGCATGTTACACTTAGAAATTTGACATTTGAGTAATGTTGATGAACGTGTAATTTTGGTGTGAGACTGTGAGCGCTAGTTGCAGCATTGCTAGGGTAGCCTACATCGGATAGTATTCAATCAATCAATCAATCAATTTTATTTTATATAGCCCTTCGTACATCAGCTAATATCTCGAAGTGCTGTACAGACACCCAGCCTAAAACCCCAAACAGCTAGTAATGCAGGTGTAGAAGCACGGTGGCTAGGAAAAACTCCCTAGAAAGGCCAAAACCTAGGAAGAAACCTAGAGAGGAACCAGGCTATGAGGGGTGGCCAGTCCTCTTCTGGCTGTGCCGGGTGGAGATTATAACAGAACTATGCCAAGATGTTCAAAAATGTTCGTAAGTGACAAGCATGGTCAAATAATAATCATGAATAATTTTCAGTTGGCTTTTCATAGCCGATCATCAAGAGTTGAAAAACAACAGGTCTGGGACAGGTGGCGGTTCCATAACCGCAGGCAGAACAGCTGAAACTGGAATAGCAGCAAGGCCAGGCGGACTGGGGACAGCAAGGAGTCACCACGGGCGGCAGTCCCGACGCATGGTCCTAGGGCCCAGGTCCTCCGAGAGAAAGAAAGAGAGAAGGAGAAAATTAGAGAGAGCCAAGATTTTCAAAATTTCCATAAATGACAAGCATGGTCAAATAATAATCAGGAATAAATCTCAGTTGGCTTTTCATAGCCGATCATTAAGAGTTGAAAACAGCAGGTCTGGGACAGGTAGGGGTTCCATGACCGCAGGCAGAACAGTTGAAACTGGAATAGCAGCAAGGCCAGGCGGACTGGGGACAGCAAGGAGTCACCACGGCCGGTAGTCCCGACGTATGGTCCTAGGGCTCAGGTCCTCCGAGAGAAAGAAAGAGAGAAGGAGAAAATTAGAGAGAGCCAAGATTTTCAAAATGTTCATAAATGACAAGCATGGTCAAATAATAATCAGGAATAAATCTCAGTTGGCTTTTCATAGCCGATCATTAAGAGTTGAAAACAGCAGGTCTGGGACAGGTAGGGGTTCCGTAACCACAGGCAGAACAGTTGAAACTGGAATAGCAGCAAGGCCAGGCGGACTGGGGACAGCAAGGTGTCATCATGCCCGGTAGTCCTGACGTATGGTCCTAGGGCTCAGGTTCTCAGAGAGAAAGAGAGAACGAGAGAATTAGAGAGAGCATACTTAAATTCACACAGGACACTGGATAAGACAGGAGAAGTACTCCAGGTAACCAACTGACCCTAGCCCCCCGACACAAACTACTGCAGCATAAATACTGGAGGCTGAGACAGGAGCGGTCAGGAGACACTGTGGCCCCATCCGAAGAAACCCCCGGACAGGGCCAAATAGGAAGGATATAACCCCACCCACTTTGCCAAAGCACAGCCCCCGCACCACTAGAGGGAAATCCTCAACCACCAACTTACAATCCTGAGACAAGGCCGAGTATAGCCCACAAAGGTCTCCACCACAGCATAAACCAAGGGGGGGCGCCAACCCAGACAGGAAGATCACGTCAGTAACTCAACCCACTCAAGTGACGCACCCCTCCTAGGGACGGCATGAAAGAGCACCAGCAAGCCAGTGACTCAGCCCCTGTAACAGGGTTAGAGGCAGAGAATCCCAGTGGAGAGAGGGGAACCGGCCTGGCAGAGACAGCAAGGGCGGTTCGTTGCTCCAGAGCCTTTCCGTTCACCTTCACACTCCTGGGCCAGGCTACACTCAATCATATGACCTACTGAAGAGATAAGTCTTCAGTAAAGACTTAAAGGTTGAGACCGAGTCTGCGTCTCTCACATGGGTAGGCAGACTGTTCCATAAAAATGGAGATCTATAGGAGAAAGCCCTGCCTCCCGCTGTTTGCTTAGAAATTCTAGGGACAATTAGGAGGCCTGCGTCTTGTGACCGTAGCGTACGTATTGGTATGTACGGCAGGACCAACTCGGAAAGATAGGTAGGAGCAAGCCCATGTAACGCTTTATAGGTTAACAGTAAAACCTTGAAATCAGCCCTTGCCTTAACAGGAAGCCAGTGTAGGGAAGCTAGCACTGGAGTAATATGATCAAATTTCTTGGTTCTAGTCAGGATTCTAGCAGCCGTATTTAGCACTAACTGAAGTTTATTTAGTGCTTTATCCGGGTAGCCGGAAAGTAGAGCATTGCAGTAGTCTAACCTAGAAGTAACAAATGCATGGATTAATTTTTCTGCATCATTTTTGGACAGAAAATTTCTGATTTTTGCAATGTTACGTAGATGGAAAAAAGCTGTCCTTGAAACAGTCTTGATATGTTCGTCAAAAGAGAGATCAGGGTCAAGAGTAACGCCGAGGTCCTTCACAGTTTTATTTGAGACGACTTTACAACCATCAAGATGAATTGTCAGATTTAACAGAAGATCTCTTTGTTTCTTGGGACCTAGAACAAGCATCTCTGTTTTGTCCGAGTTTAAAAGTAGAAAGTTTTCAGCCATCCACTTCCTTATGTCTGAAACACAGGCTTCTAGCGAGGGCAATTTTGGGGCTTCACCATGTTTCATTGAAATGTACAGCTGTGTGTCATCCGCATAGCAGTGAAAGTTAACATTATGTTTTCGAATAACATCCCCAAGAGGTAAAATATATAGTGAAAACAATAGTGGTCCTAAAACGGAACCTTGAGGAACACCGAAATGTACAGTTGATTTGTCAGAGGACAGACCATTCACAGAGACAAACTGATATCTTTCCGACAGGTAAGATCTAAACCAGGCCAGAACTTGTCCGTGTAGACCAATTTGGGTTTCCAGTCTCTCCAAAAGAATGTGGTGATCGATGGTGTCAAAGGCAGCACTAAGGTCTAGTAGCACGAGGACAGATGCAGAGCCTCGGTCTGACGCCATTAAAAGGTCATTTACCACCTTCACAAGTGCAGTCTCAGTGCTATGATGGGGTCTAAAACCAGACTGAAGCATTTCGTATACATTATTTGTCTTCAGAAAGGCAGTGAGTTGCTGCGCAACAGCTTTTTCTAAAATCTTTGAGAGGAATGGAAGATTCGATATAGGCCGATAGTTTTTTATATTTTCCGGGTCAAGGTTTGGCTTTTTCAAGAGAGGCTTTATCACTGCCACTTTTAGTGAGTTTGGTACACATCCGGTGGATAGAGAGCTGTTTATTATGTTCAACATAGGAGGGCCAAGCACAGGAAGCAGCTCCTTCAGCAGTTTAGTAGGAATAGGATCCAGTATGCAGCTTGAAGGTTTAGAGGCCATGATTATTTTCATCATTGTGTCAAGAGATATAGTACTAAAACACTTAAGTGTCTCTCCCGATCCCAGGCCCTCGCAGAGCTGTGCAGATCCAGGACAGCTAAGCCCTGGAGGAATACGCAGATTCAAAGAGGAGTCCGTAATTTGCTTTCTAATGGTCATGATCTTTTCCTCAAAGAAGTTCATGAATTTATTACTGCTGAAGTGAAAGCCATCCTCTCTTGGGGAATGCTGCTTTTTAGTTAGTTTCGCAACAGTATCAAAAAGAAATTTTGGATTGTTCTTATTTTCCTCGAATAAGTTGGAAAAGTAGGATGAGCGAGCAGCAGTGAGGGCTCTTCGGTACTGCACGGTACTGTCTTTCCAAGCTAGTCGTAAGACTTCCAGTTTGGTGTGGCGCCATTTCCGTTCCAATTTCCTGGAAGCTTGCTTCAAAGCTCGGGTATTTTCTGTATACCAGGGAGCTAGTTTCTTATGACAAATGTTTTTCGTTTTTAGGGGTGCAACTGCATCTAGGGTATTGCGCAAGGTTAAATTGAGTTCCTCAGTTAGGTGGTTAACTGATTTTTGTCCTCTGACGTCCTTGGGTAGGCAGAAGGAGTCTGGAAGGGCATCAAGGAATTTTTGTGTTGTCTGAGAATTTATAGCACGACTTTTGATGCTCCTTGGTTGGGGTCTGAGCAGATTATTTGTTGCGATTGCAAACGTAATAAAATGGTGGTCCGATAGTCCAGGATTATGTGGAAAAACATTAAGATCTACAACATTTATTCCATGGGACAAAACTAGGTCCAGAGTATGACTGTGGCAGTGAGTAGGTCCAGAGACATGTTGGACAAAACCCACTGAGTCGATAATGGCTCCGAAAGACTTTTGGAGTGGGTCTGTGGACTTCTCCATGTGAATATTAAAATCACCAAAAATTAGAATATGATCTGCTATGACTACAAGGTCTGATAGGAATTCAGGAAACTCAGAGAGGAACGCTGTATATGGCCCAGGAGGCCTGTAAACAGTAGCTATAAAAAGTGATTGAGTAGGCTGCATAGATTTCATGACTAGAAGCTCAAAAGACGAAAACGCCATTTTTTTTTTTGTAAATTGAAATTTGCTATCGTAAATGTTAGCAACACCTCCGCCTTTGCGGGATGCACGGGGGATATGGTCACTAGTGTAACCAGGAGGTGAGGCCTCATTTAACACAGTAAATTCATCAGGCTTAAGCCATGTTTCAGTCAGGCCAATCACATCAAGATTATGATCAGTGATTAGTTCATTGACTATGACTGCCTTTGAAGTGAGGGATCTAACATTAAGTAACCCTATTTTGAGATGTGAGGTATCACGATCTCTTTCAATGATGGCAGGAATGGAGGAGGTCTTTATCCTAATAAGATTGCTAAGGCGAACACCGCCATGTTTAGTTTTGCCCAACCTAGGTCGAGGCACAGACACAGTCTCAATGGGTATGGCTGAGCTGACTACACTGACTGTGCTATTGGCAGACTCCACTAAGCTGGCAGGTTGGCTAACAGCCTGCTGCCTGGCCTGCACCCTATTTCATTGTGGGGCTAGAGGAGTTAGAGCCCTGTCTATGTTGGTAGATAAGATGAGAGCACCCCTCCAGCTAGGATGGAGTCCGTCACTCCTCAGCAGGTCAGGCTTGGTCCTGTTTGTGGGTGAGTCCCAGAAAGAGGGCCAATTATCTACAAATTCTATCTTTTGGGAGGGGCAGAAAACAGTTTTCAACCAGCGATTGAGTGCTGAGACTCTGCTGTAGAGCTCGTCACTCCCCCTAACTGGGAGGGGGCCAGAGACAATTACTCGATGCCGACACATCTTTCTAGCTGATTTACACGCTGAAGCTATGTTGCACTTGGTGACCTCTGACTGTTTCATCCTAACATCGTTGGTGCCGACGTGGATAACAATATCTCTATACTCTCTACACTCGCCAGATTTAGCTTTAGCCAGCACCATCTTTAGATTAGCCTTAACGTCGGTAGCCCTGCCCCCTGGTAAACAGTGTATGATCGCTGGGTGATTCGCTTTAAGTCTAATACTGCGGGTAATGGAGTCGCCAATGACTAGGGTTTTCAATTTGTCAGAGCTAATGGTGGGAGCCTTCGGCGTCTCAGACCCCGTAACGGGAGGAGTAGAGACAAGAGAAGACTCAGACTCAGACTCCGACTCGCTACATAATGGGGAGAACCGGTTGAAAGTTTCTGTCGGCTGAATGAGCGACACCGGTTGAGCATTCCAACAGCATTTCCCTCCAGAAGCCATGAGAAAGTTGTCCGGCTGCGGGGACTGTGCGGGGGGATTTATACTAACGTTACTATCTGTACTTACTGGTGGCACAGACGCTGTTTCTTCCTTTCCTACACTGAAATTACCCTTGCCTAACGATTGCGTCTGAAGCTGGGCTTGTAGCACAGCTATTCTCGCCGTAAGGCGATCGTTCTCCTGTATATTATGAGTACAGCGACTGCAATTAGAAGACATCATGTTAATGTTACTACTTAGCTTCGGCTGTTGAAGGTGTTGACGAACCATGTCCAGATAAAGCGTCTATTTATTCTATTTAGTCAGTTCGCAATATTTTAACAGTCAAAGCCACCAGGCAGGCATATACCGTACCTGTATCTTTAAGCCGACTGTGCATAACATGTTCAAGGTTTTAATAAAAACTCCGTTCCCATACCGGGAGTCGAACCCGGGCCGCCTGGGTGAAAACCAGGAATCCTAACCGCTAGACCATATGGGAGGTTGGAAAACGTAGGAGTACTTTAACACTGAAATCCACAAGTAAGCCTATTGGTACTGTAGAGTGGTATTTCCGAACCCTTGTATCCCCAACAGTACACATTGTTGTTGTAGCCCTGGACAAACACCTCATTCAGCTCATTGAGGGTTTGGTGATTAATTGAATCAGGTGTGCTTGTCCAGGGTTACAATAAAAATATGTACTGTTGGGGGTATTCGAGAAGTGATGTACAGTACTTCAGTAAAAATACTTTAAAGTACTACATTTTTTGGGGTATCTGTACTTTACTATTTATATTTTTGACAACTCTTACTTCACTACATTCATAAAGAAAATAATGTACTTTCTATACATTTTCCCTGACACCCAAAAGTACTCGTTACATTTTGAATGCTTAGCAGGACAGGACAATTGTCCAATTCACGCACTTAAAGAGAAAATCCTTGATCATCCCTACTGCACCTGACGTGCAAGACTCACTAAACACAAATGCTTTGTTTGCAGTTTATGTGTCGTTCGCGAACGAGTCGGCTCTAAGAGCCGGCTCTTGTAGGTGAACGTTGGGAGCCGGCTCGCATATCAGAAAAACCTAATCTATTTACAAAAAATAAGATATGAATAATCAAAATATTTTAATTCGTTGAATTAATTAATTAAAATAACGAAAAAATAAAAAAAATAATATAGGCCTAATTGCTCAAGCGCACACCCATTCGTTCTGACTGTCTGCTCAGACTAACAGTCTCACCTCTTGTTCCTGACAATCAGACACGCAGTGTCAACCAATGAACCAAAGATGCGTGAGGGAGGGCCGAGCCAACTCACTCACAGTCATACACTTAGCAGCCGAGGAGAGAGGAAGGACAGCTGTGAAAACAACAGCTGAAAAATGAGTCGGAAGCACAGTAGCATTTGGATGCATTTTAATAACGTAGACAATGTTAGAACACAGTGTATAATTTGCCAAAACAGAATATAAAGCCGGTTCTACGCACAACCTACACCGGCATATGAGAAACTGTGCACCCAACCGTGAAGCTAGCTGTAGCGGAGCTTTGAGAAACTAGCGGGCCTGCTAGTGATAGTGGTGGAGCCAGAACCTCCAGACGTGGAGATGTATCCACTCAGTCAAGTAGGCCTACTCTTCGACCCACACCTACGCAGTCTTCTATGGACCAGTTTATGCCAAAGTAGCAAACAAGGCCAAATTGGCCAAATCTGTAGCAAAACAAGGCCAAATCGATATTGCATTGGCTAAAATGATTGCCACCGATTTCCAGCCATTTTCAATCGTGGAGGACAGAGGTTTTAGAAATTAGAGCAATAGTCTAAATCCAATGTACACAATTCCAAGCAGGAGAACCCTTTCAAAATCACTTATTCCACAACTGTACGAGAGCACACAGGCTTCAGTGCTGGAAAGAGTCCACTCACTGACTGCTGGACATCAAGGGTAATGTAATAAATGATGTTTTTATTGACCTTAACACTTAGCTATAATATTGTTATAATGCCTTCATTATTAAAGCAGACGTGGTTGTAACACTTTGCTGCACCCCACAGATGAACCCGTTCTGCCTGTGCCAGATACTAACCTTACTCCCACACACACACAGAGAGAGATGGCTGACACAAACCATTTATGAGCACTGATAAGGCAGGGGGGCGCTCTGACCTCAGGGGGGCGCTCTGACCTCAGGCGCCAGTTGCTGGTGTCTGCTTCAACATCTTGTCAATACAAGAGACAACCCAGACCGGCATGGCACTCAACGAGCACGCGCATGCACACACACACACACACACACACAAACCCCTGTTTCAGGCGGGAGTTCCAAGGACAAAAAACACTACTGAGAACCAATGGAACATTGATATCAGCCTGAAGGGGACCGCCCTCCACTCACAGCGACCAGTCAGGAGAGCAGAACTACTAGAATCAACCTACGTCATTTCACTGTATAAAATGTATTGCACAATATGAGTCGGGGCTCCTCCGGCTAGCTCCCTCTGAGCTAAATGGACGAGCCCGTGCACGTGTTGTCAGATATCTTTGCAACTTATTAAACTGCCTTAAATATCATACCTTATCCACCTGGTCTAGCGTCTCAACTTGGTCTCTCTCTTCTAGTAAATATCATCAACTTTAACAGTAACCACTTCTTACATGTCGGTTACATGTCACTTCATTGAAGATACCCACAGCTTACTAAAGTCATGACAGGGAGACTGCATAGTGGCCACATCCGTTCCCACTGAGAGGGTCTTCTTGAAAACGGGACAAATAATTACTGAGAGAAGAAAGTGAGGCAAATTTGATACTTAAGTATATTTTAGCAATTAGACTTACTTTTGATACTTAAGTACATTCAAAACCAAATACTTTCAGACTTTTAACTTCTTATGGCTGCAGGGGCAGTATTAAGTAGCTTGGATGAAAGGTGCACAGAGGTGCCCATAGTAAACTGCCTGCTCCTCAGTCCCAGTTGCTAATATATGCATATTATTATTCGTATTGGATAGAAACCACTCTGAAGTTTCTAAAACTGTTTGAATGATGTCTGTGAGTATAACAGAACTCATATTGCAGGCAAAAATCTGAGAAAAAATCCAAACAGGAAGTGGGAATTCTGAGTTTGGTAGATTTTCAATACAGCATCTATTGAACGAACAGTGGGATATGGATGAGTTTGCACTTCCTACGGCTTCCACTAGATGTCAACAGTCTGTAGAACCTTGTCTGATGCCTCTACTGTGAAGTGGGGCCGAAGGAGACAGGAAATAGTCAGGTCTACCATGACCTGGTGTAACGGATGCGAAATGGCTAGCTAGTTAGCGGTGGTGCGCGCTAGCAGCCTTTCAGTCGGTTACGTCACTTGCTCTGAAACCTGCAAAAAACCTTGCTCTGCAAGAGCCGCGGCTTTTGTGGAGCGATGGGTAACGATGCTTCGTGGGTGACCGTTGTTGATGTGTGCAGAGGGTCCCTGGTTCGTGCCCGAGGGGAGGGTCTAAAGTTATACTGTTACATTGATGCTGTTGACCCAGATGACTGGTTGCTGCGGAAAAGGAGGAGGTCGAAAGGGGGGTGAGTGTAACAGATGCGAAATGGCTAGCTAGTTAGCGGTGGTGTGCGCTAGCAGCCTTTCAGCCGGTTACGTCACTTGCTCTGAAACGTAGAAGTAGTGGTTCCCCCTTAAAAACATTCTAAAGATTGATTCAATACATCGTTTGACATGTTTCTACTGACTGTTACGGAACTTTTGGACATTTCGTCTGCTTTTAGTGAACACGCTTCCTGATGTTGGATTTGTTTACCAAACACGCTAACAAAAATAGCTATTTGGACATAAATGATGGACATTGCCGAACAAAACAAACATTTCTTGTGGAAGTGGGAGTCCTGGGAGTGCATTCCGACAAAGATCAGCAAAGGTAAATGAAGATTTATAATACTTTTATGAGTTTTGTTGACTGCACAATTTGGCGGGTAACTATATGGCTTGCTTTTGTGGCTGAACGCTGTTCTCAGATTATTGAATATTGTGCTTTTGCCGTAAAGCTTTTGGAAATCTGACACAGCGGTTGCATTAAGAACAAGTTTATCTTTAATTCTATGTAAAACATGTATCTTTCATCAAAGTTTATGATGAGTATTTATGTTATTTGACGTGGCTCTCTGCAATTTCTCCGGATATTTTGGAGGCATTTCTGAACATGGCGCCAATGTAAACTGAGGTTTTTGGATATAAATATTAACTTTATCGAACAAAACATATATGTATTGTGTAACATGAAGTCCTATGAGTGTCATCTGATGAAGATCATCAAAGGTTAGTGATTAATTTTATCTCTATTTCTGCTTTTTGTGACTCCTGTCTTTGGCTGGAAAAATGACTGTGTATGTCTGTGATTTTGCGGTGACCTAACATAATCGTTTGTGGTGCTTTCGCTGAAAAGCCTATTTGAAATCGGACACTTTGGTGGGATTAACAACAAGATTACCTTTAAAATGGTATAGGATACATGTATGTTTGAAGAATTTTAATTATGAGATTTCTGTTGTTTGAATTTGGCGCCCTGCACTTTCACTGGCTGTTGTCATATCATCCCGTTAACGGGATTGCAGCCATAATAAGTTTTAATCAAGTAGTATTTTAGTGGGTGACTTTCACTTTTACTTGAGAAATTTTCTATTAAGGTATCTTTACCTTTACTCAAGTATGATAATCTGGTACTTTTTCCACCAATGTATTCGAGGAGCAGGGTGAGGAAACACTGCTATAGAGAACATGTTCAAAGATGTTTAATTGAACAAAACAGTTGTTCCCATACCGGGAGTCGAACCCGGGCCGCCTGGGTGAAAACCAGGAATCCTAACCGCTAGACCATATGGGAGATCTTGAAAATTGACAGGACTATAGACTATTTGTTCCGTCTACACGGGACGGACTACATATTTATATTTAATTACATCATTCAATCCATTCTTCTCATATTCCTTATAATAAACTGCGACTAAAACGACACTTTCAGACGACTGTGTTGTCAAAATAAAGCCAATAAAAGCGATAACAGTAGCGAGTACAACCAGTTTTGACCCTCAAAGACATCCGTATATACGTCATAAGAAACGGACGCCGTGTTGATGGTTGAGAAATGTTCAACATTTTCTGCATTTGTGTGTAGCTAGCTAGGTTGTTTAACCTTAATTATATTCACGTTATATTGGATCAGAAGACACAATGTGAGTATTTTGTTTCACGTCACACCCATTGCAATTTCGTTTAAGATTTACTAAAGCTAACTATGTAACGTTAACGTTATTGGTACCGGAGAGCCAAGTCTGTGACCAAAAGGCATCTGAACAGCTTCTACCCCCAAGCCATAACACCTTGCCCAAACCGGCTGCGCGCGTGCACCATCGTGCCCTATCGTGCACCATCGTGCCCTATCGTGCATAAATGTAATTTGTCCCCCCACACCAAACGCGATCACGACACGCAGGTTAAAATGTCAAAACAAACTCTGAACCAATGACATTAATTTGGGGACAGGTCGAAAAGCATTAAACATGTATGGTAATGTATGACAATTAATCCACACATAAAACGGCCAACCGAATCGTTTCTAGTCATCTCTTCTCCTTCCAGGCTTTTTCATCGTTTAAATGATATGTTGATCGCATCTAAACTGTCATTGTATTACCACGACTACCGGCAAAACTATAGAACAAACTTAACGTCAGGATAGGCAACCGAAATTAATAATTAATATATGTGTGTTATATTAAACAGGGAGTAAAATGCTACTAAGATCAGTGAAATGTAGGCTAAACTGACAACAGAGTGCCATTGGAGGACAGAGGTTTCATTAAATAGTACCCGCAAAACACCAGTCTCAACGTCAACAGTGAAGAGGCGACTCCAGGATGCTTGCCTTCTAGGCAGAGTTGCAAAGAAAAAGCCATATGTCAGACTGGCCAATAAAAAGAAAAGATTAAGATGGGCAAAAAAACACAGACACTGGACAGAGGAACTCTGCCTAGAAGGCCAGCATCCCGGAGTTGTACTCGCGAGACTTGTGAGACGTCTGTTTCTCAAACTAGACACTAATGTATTTGTCCTCTTGCTCAGTTGTGCACCGAGGCCTCCCACTCCTCTTTCTATTCTGGTTAGAGCCAGTTTGCGCTGTTCTGTGAAGGGAGTAGTACACAGCGTTGTACGAGATCTTCAGTTTCTTGGCAATTTCTCGCATGGAATAGCCTTCATTTCTCAAAAGAAGAATAGACTGATGAGTTTCAGAAGAAAGTTCTTTGTTTCTGGCCATTTGAGCCTGTAATCGAACCCACAAATGCTGATACTCCAGATACTCAACTAGTCTAAAGAAGGCCAGTTTTATTGCTTCTTTAATCAGAATAACAGTTTTCAGCTGTGCTAACATAATTGCAAAATGGTTTTCTAATGATCAATTAGCCTTTTAAAATTATAAACTTGGATCCAACTTGCCATTGGAACACAGGAGTGATGGTTGCTGATAATGGGCCTCTGTTCGCCTATGTAGATATTCCATTAAAAATCAGCCGTTTCCAGCTACAATAGTCATTTACAACATGTACAATGTCGACAGTGTATTTCTGATCAATTTGATGTTATTTTTTTTTTAAGTGCTTTTCTTTAAAAAAAACACATATATATATATATATATACATATATATATAAAGCACATTTTTTGTCCATTAAAAAAACATACATTGTAGACATATGTCTTACTTTTTAACTCTGCACCATAGGGAATTGTCTCATAAATTAGCATTTCACTGTAAAGTTTACACCTGTTGTATAACATGACCAATAACATTTGATTTCATATTGTTGCATCTATTCATTAGCTAACATTAGCTAGCTAGTTCAGTTTGTATGACCATGGTTGTGTTTTAGTGTACTGTCCAAATTGCTATTCTGATCAGCTTTCAAACACATGTTTATGAAGTTGTTTATTTTGTTTGTATTACTCAGGTCGGAATATTGGAAGTCCCAGCCGAAGAAATTCTGCCAGTACTGCAAGTGCTGGATAGCCGACAATAAACCTGTGAGTGTTGAGTAAATTGTCATGTAATTTGCACCGGTATGTAAAGTTATACTTAGCTGACTAGCTACCCATTCAGGCATAATCATCATGCTAGCTATTCAGTCTCTTTGACTAGGCCCTTCTCATGTTTCTAACGTTGAATGAATGCTTACTTGTTCTTGGTGATCTGTGTCAAAGAGAGAGTAGTCTGTTACGTTATGACTGCACGGGGTTGCGGCTGAGGACAAGATTTGATCATGTATTCACCCCTGTGCTTGTTTGTTTCTCATGCAGAGTGTTGAGTTTCATGAACGAGGGAAGAATCACAAAGAAAATGTTGCTGCCAAAATTGCTGAGGTGAGTTGTCATCATTGGGTTTTGCCTTCACTTGTGGAACATAGAAAGATGGGTGCCTGTCAGTGCCAGGGTTGTAGCTACCATACTGCATAAGAAATACAGATGCCATAAATGTTGTCAATCACCTGAGACTATACTGTTTTCTATCTGGGCTCTATGTAGTTTGCTGATAACACGTTATTACACAGAGGTATCAACAGGGGTCACTGTTGCAAGGGAAACTATTGATGCGTTGTAAACGCAGCTTGGCATGCATAGCCCTAATGGCTGGCCTAGTGGTGTATTTCAGCAGAGATAAGGTCCAGATAAGCCACTCTCACCCCATGCTGTCATCTCATTGGTGACTTGACTGATACTCCGGCCTCTCTTCTGTACAGATGCAAAAGAAGAGCATTGACAAGGCGAAGAAGGAGGATCGTCAGTCTAAAGAGTTTGCAACGATGGAGGCGGCTGCACTGAAAGCTTATGAGGAGGATATGAAAAGGTTGGGGATAAAACCATCAGGTAACTTCTTAGTTAAGTGTTTTATTGATTTACTAACTTAATAACCTGCCAGTCTGTTTTTATTTGTACCGTCTAATATGTGTGTAACTTATTACCATTGTTTCTTATAGTTTTTGTATTCTTATATTTTATTATCTCGTTGTTGCTTTGTCGAGAAGGAACCTGTCAAGTAAGCATTTTGTCGGATGATGTATACCACGTGTATACTGTACATACGACTAATGAAACTTGAAGCTTTTAAAAAGTTGTTAGAACACAGTGTAAGTTGTTTTGGATAAGAGTGTCTGCTCAAATGGCTAATATATATCAATGTGATTTTGTGTGTTTGCTTAGGTTCCCCATCTCAAACCAAAGCCCAAACTCCAAGCCCAGTTCCATCTCAATCTCCATCTCCATCTCCATCTCCATCTCGAAAACAAGAAAAGAAGCGAAAGCCTGGAAAGGAGAGGATGCCCAGAAACGAATCAGAGAACTGGGTGGAGGGAAAGACAGGCGAAGGACTCACATACTACTACAACTCTATGACAGGAGGTAGGCAAGGTTCACACAAGGTGCTTGAAGTGTTTAAAGTAATTGAATTTGGCACTCTGAAATTCAATTACTTGAATACCTTAAAAATCTGAAATTTTCTCAAGTTGGTACTTGAAAAGTACTTGAATTAAAATGGGAGGAGAACAGAAAACTATCAAATATGTTAATTAGAAAAATATATTGCTCTTACGAATTCATTTCCAGGTAGACTACCGAGTTTTATTTCATGTGTTTCGCACTCTGGTTGCCAGGCGAGCTCTCTCATTCTACCCACACTGCCACTCAGCCAGGCAGGTACAGAACCGACTGATTAGGCACTGCCAAACGTCACATCGATAGCTACAATGCTGGGCAAATACAGAGCCTTTTGTGCATAATAGAACATTTATGGGGTCTGTTATTTCAGCTAATGAAACATGGGACCAACCCTTTTATATTTTTGTTCAGTGTAGTTTACCCACCTTTTTCTTACCACTTCATCACTGGACCTAACCAACCCACACTGTGTAAGGTGAAAATAAATGCATCAGACGTAGACATGTCGAGCATGGTGTAATCGGCCCTGGAGGGGAAAGGTACAACGCTGCATCCTGCACTAGTTCTACATTATGAGACTTTTTCTCTCCAGAGCTTTTTTTGTTGTTTCCTCATTCAAGGGGGGCCTGCGATATTCCACTTTATCAAGCGGCAGCCGTGCTCCTGCTGTTCTGGTTGCCGTTCACGTGCCGTTTTCCTCACACAGCCCACCCTTCTCCCGACCGGCGACTCTAAAGCTGCCAGTCAGAAGCAAGATGCTTTTCCGTAGCTATTAAGTAGTAGATTCCCAAATGCCGAATAAAATTACAATACTGACATAAAGCTGGAGTTGTAGTAATGCGAATAAGAAATGTGTGTTCACAAGAAGGCATGTCCCAAAACTCTGCTCATCACTACTCAAATTACATCATCAGTACTGATTTACCACTAATGTATGTAGTAAATAAGTAGTGAAACACGTATTATTGAGTAGAGCTTCTAAGGTAGTAGCGAAATATACCGTAGGTTTTGGCAAATATACCGCCATCTGGTGACGAATAGAAACAATTGCATAATAGGAACTATTACAAATTGATGGTCCTCGAAAGCCCTTGAATTTGGTTTGCAACTATCCGTACGAACCCTGGGTAGGCTGAAGACCACAACAACTCCGCAGATATCAGAGATGACGGGTTAAAAGTCCGACTGTGACTTTTAATAAATCAGTTTTGAACATACACCTAGGACCATTCACCTTTCTCCTGAAGCATTGTGTTTTTATATCTTTTCAGAATCTCAGTGGGACAAACCATATGGGTTACAGGGAAAGAGCACACCCTCTCCACAGCCTGGTCAAACTGAGGTAGACACTACTTTTTAATGTATTTTTCTTAATACCTTTCATTTCACCAGGAAGTCTCTTGTATGTTGTTACCCATTTGATATGTTTAGAGTCAGTGTAATGTACCGAGGTAATGCATTCAAGTCCTGGTATGAACACACTTTTTTTTCTGTAGATCTCCTTAGGTAGTGCCTGGATGGAGGCCGTCAGTCCTGATGGATTTACATACTACTACAACACAGAGACTGGAGGTCAGTCTGTAAAGACAGGTGATGACAAGAATGATGTATGTTTGACATAATTATGTTTGACATAGTTTTGATGTCTCCCCCACACTGACAGAGTCCAGCTGGGAAAGACCTGCAGATCTCCCTGCCGGTGGTGAGTCTGGTTCTGAGCCGGGTCCAGAGGAGAGACAGTGGGCCCCCCAGGGATAGATGACTCATCAGCCCTGCAGCCAGAACCCCTCTCTGGGGAGGACAGCTCCAACAGTACCAACGGAGCCGGGAAGGGGGAGGATTCCAAACAGGTCACCAAGATTCAGTTCAGGGTGAGACTGAGTTCTCAATACAACCCCATTGGTAGTGAATGGGCACAAACAATAGTGGGCATTAGTTTAGGATTTGAGTCATGGTGACTGGCGATCATTTCAATAATCATTTGCTCTCCCCACAAAAAGAATACACCGCCTTCAGACAAGGAGGGAGAGGATAAAGATGGTGAGGATGATGATGGGGGGAAGGGAGACGAAGGGGCCAAAGACCCACCGGCAGCTGTGCCTGAGGAGAAAGAGGAGAGGCCTGCTGTTAAGAAGCCCAGGAAGACCAACCCTTACGGAGCCTGGGAGCAGATACAGGAAGAAGAAGAGCCTTAGTAAGAGACTGTTGTACTGTCAATGTCTTCATTTGGATTTAACTATGAGCTTTTGTTACAGTTTGCCTTAATGAACAGGACCCTGTTGCTAGTCTGTCTCTACTTTAGCCAACTTGTTGTTGTGTGCCTAATTAAATGCTAAACTAATAACTCACCTATCTGCTCTATACCCCACCCACCACCACCCATGTTCTCTCCTCCAGTGAGAAAGTGGACCTGCAGCTACCACAGGTGGAAGGTGCAGCTAGCGCCCCCGCTCCCACGGAGCTGCCACCTGAGCCCAAACCCAAGTTTAGGGAGCGTATCATCACCTCTCTGGGCGACGAGGGTGGCCCCGCGTCGGGAGCCGGGGCCACGTTCAGGAAGAGGAAAGCAGAGAACGGGAAATCCTCCAGGAGCCTGAGGCAACGGGGAGATGATGACTAATACCCAGGCTAACTCAGATATGAACTCTTTTTAAACAGACACAAGGCTTGACAAGCTGGGGGATGTTGTTGGAGACTGTTGTTATTGTGTAATGGGACAATTCTAGCAACGTCATATCAATACCTGGATACGCAGGTCAGGTCCCTGTGGGCTAGAGAACCCGAGTTAGCTACTCACCAAGATGCCATCATTTCATAATTGTTCAGGTTGAATTTTACCCATCAATCACCCAAGTTACAGTATATCCGCAGCTTTTGGGGTTGAATAGGACAAGCAGACGTCTGAAACAAGCTGGATCAGTGGCTTTAGCCGTCCTAACTTGAAGTGTTTGTCTTACTCTTTACAATTTCCTTTTTAAATGCCTGATGCCCTCCTGCTTTTTTATTTGAGTTGAATAGCATACAGCCGTGACAGACACAGACAATATCATTCCCAGAGATATTTTGTTATGCGTGTGTGATGTATTTTTAACGGGATAATTTCTGGATGGCTTGTGAAGGACCGCTGTGATGTCCTTACTGTGGTGGTGGTTGTCATTTTCCACATCACCACCAGTACATGCTCAGGCCTGGGTCTCCCAAACCCATCTTAGCACTAAGGTCATCTTTTGTCTATTTAGTTTCAATGGAATTAACATGATCCTAGTGCTACGATGCTTTGGGGAAACCCAGCCCTGAACCGTACCAGCATGGTTGGAGTATGCGAGAAGGAGAATGCAAAGCAAGTTTTCTACAGTATGATTGATGAAATATTGTACTTGAATATATATTCTGCTGGTGTGGACATTTTCTCTATGCTTCTTCCTTTAGTCCATCAGCCTTTAGTAATCAATAGTCTTCCATGGATTTATTTTGCAGACTTCCGTCAAAGCAACTCAAACATTTCACAGGGGCTCGAGTAGCCTCGAAGGTAATACAACCCTTCATTGGTGCCAATACACGCTCATTGCTATGGCTGTGTAGGAGAGATACTGATGCCATGGCTGGCCAGCTGCCAGACAGCCTGGGTGCTTGAGATTAGAGCGTGTGTGTTGGGCTGAAACATAGCTCTGACACACCCAATAGGATCAGGGCTCATCACAAACTATTTTCAGTAACATTTTAGGACTTTATTAAGATGCTAGGGTGTAATTGTGCACATGCTTGAGACTGGTTAAAGAGCTGGGTTATCTGCAGCCAGGCTCTCTCTGCTCTCTTTTCTCCACCCAGTCGCCATTCTTTCACAAACTGAACCAGGATCAGTGTTCGCGCCACTGGTTCCATGACTGTTCTCCTGTCAGTGCTGCAGCAGTGGGTCATGTCAGCTAGCTCCCAGAACTAAGGCGTCACACTGTCTTGAGTCAGTATCTCTGACTGCAGGTCACCACCAGGTCCAGCAGAGCCTCCTTGTCTCCGTGTTCCAACAGCTCTGAGATCAGATCATCCAGTGGCTCCCCGCCCCTCATGAACTCCTGCCAAGAGAATACAGAAGACACATTAACCAACTATTACCTACATGTAAAAGCATGACAAGCATTACACAACAAATCAACTTCCATTATAGACTGCTTGTTTGCATAGTTAGAAGCCCACCTTGATATCTCTGGTCACATAGCCAGTCCGGTGATCTGTCACGCGGTCCTGGCTAAAGTTGTAGGTGCGAATCCTCTCCGACTGGGAGCGAGTGCCCACCTGGAGAAGGAGTAACATGAATGGCTCTGAGGTGAGTTGAGGAGGGGGACAGTAAAGCATTTGGATGGGACTGTGTGTCGGGGATCACCTGCTGTTTGCGTGCCGTAAGTCTCTGCTCCGTCTCTCTACCCATCATGCTCTGGTAGAGGCGGGCCTTCAGCACGCGCAGGGCCGTGTCACGGTTCTGCAGCTGAGAGCGGGATGTCTGACACTCTGCCACCGTACCTAGGGTCAGAGCAGGGGTCAGTCAGAAATTCCATTTCAATTCAGTCAATATCAGGAGAGCAATTCAAAATCAAGAATTGAGAAGTGCCATTGGTTTTCAATAAAGATATAAAAAATATTCTTAAAGTGGATTTTCAATACATATTCTGTCTCCCCGAACTGTAAGCTCTTACCTGTTGGCAGGTGTACTATTCGGACAGCACTGTCCGTTGTGTTGACACTTTGACCTCCCGCCCCTCTCGATCTGAACGTATCAACCCGCAGGTCCTTAGGGTCAATGCTGATGTCCAGCTACAAAACAGAATCCCAATGTATTATCGTTCAGACAGACAAGACAGATAGGGGCAGACAGACAGGTGTACCTCGCTGGGTTGTGGCAGGACGATGACGGTCATGGTTCCTGTGTGAATGCGTTGCATCCTGGAGGACAGGCCCACCTCGGGGATCCTCTGGACCCGGTGTGTCCCTCCCTCATGCTTCAGACGCCGGTACACACTCTCCCCCGCTATCCTTACTGCCGCATGGTGCAGTCCACCTGAGTGAATCAAATCAGACAATAAACACACCAATCAATCATACATACACGCAGACACTTTCATCCAGTGACCCATAAAACACAGAGACAGTAGGACAGACAGAAGAGAAGCATTACCATATTCAGCAGGTGTGTAGTTGAAGATCTCAAAGTCCCAGTTCTTGTAGCTGGCAAGGCCTTGGTACATGTCAAACATCTCTCTGGTGAACTGTTGACAGATGTCACCTGGATCAAAACATGTGTACCAGAGAGGGGACATACATTAGCATTAGGACCAGGAGTGTAATGGAGAGCCATTGTCCATGGCCTATGCTGTTCATTGAGTAATTACAGTTCACTGACTCACCTCCTGTTGTCCGCCCTGTTACCACCTCCAGAAGGACATTACTGGTGTCGTGTGGGTCACTGGGTACTAGTGTCTGGATCAACTGGGGGAATATGAATTCAGATTTTCTCATCAAGTTCCAGACTGACCAAGGCAGACATTGAAAATGTTCTGTGTCTAATGTCTGTTCGTACATCTTTTCTCAATGACTCGATTCTTTGGGTGATCTGTGCTTGTTCCTCTTTCAGTAGCTGGACCATTTGTCGGTCTTCCTCTTTGGAACCGACTGTCCCTGTAAAAGGACAATATGGATGACTCTGTACAACATTTTCAGATACATGACACATTTCAGTTAGCACATTGTTATTGAAGCATGGCGACCTCTTCTGGTCATTGCGGCACGCAGGCGTTACAGACACTTATGAAAGGAAGATACAAAAAGACCACTAGCTAGTTAGCAATTAACAAAATACACAAAACAGAACACAGCTTACTTACTCTGAAGCAGAGTTTCAACCTCCTCTAGGTCTTTCACGGCGTGTTCAGCGCTCTGAAACGCAGTGGCCACTGGTGAAAGTCCCACCTGTCTCTTGTTCAACTCTTTCCTGGCGGGCTCGTTGAGAAACCCATGTTGTAATGTTTTGGTGACATCTCTGTACTCTTCCACAAGCTGCCGAAGATATCTTTGTACAGACTCATTCCTGTATAAATCTCCCAAATGATTGTTACAATAACGTCTTGATGATACGAGTGATCGATTTGCTAGTTCCTTCCATATTCTCTTGCGCATGTGGAGGGGCGAGATGAGGCGGGCGCACGAGCCACACAGTCGAATATATTTCTGCATAAGCATCTGGCTACAGTGTATACGAAGTAAGTGTAAACTGGTTACATGCGTTTATCATCTCATATTTAGTAACATTGTAAAGAATATAATCACGCTTCCAGCAAGGTCAAAGAGTGGTGTTGAATTCTGGGATATGTAGTCATAAATAATGTTTTTCGCACAGTATTTTACAACAGCACCCCTGGTGGTGTTATAATGCGATTTAAATTCATCTGTAATCTGATTGGTCCTCAAAGAGGGGGTACTGAACTGAGAAAACTACCTCCTAAAACTTCTATTGGTAATGAGAATACACTGAAATACAAACATATCTCGGGGAAAGCATAGCCTAACATCGGGTCTGTTTTTATGAAACACAGTGGATATTTAACGTTCAGTATTAAACGGATCTTTAAGAAATGGAAAGCAGCCTGCCAAGAATTCAGCAGCTCAGGAGAACAGAACCAACTTCAAACAGAACTCTTATTGGTACAGTCGTTTTCATGGGATTACTTCAAGTGGTATCAAGTGTTGCTGTTGTACTTCACTTGACAGGTCATCTTCAACAGGTAAGGTAATCATAGTAATACAGATACTACTGCATAGGTCTCTTAGATTGGATTATACCAAGAGTCTCCTCTAAAAAATTATCATAAAATCTATGTAATTCTATAGCACAAAGTTGTATTTTGTAAGAAAAAAGTTATTGTCATAACAGTTTGCAGGTGCTGCAAGAAAACATTGGACAAAAAAAGTATATACAATGATTGCCACAAATACACATTGCACTAAATGTAATCCATTTCAAGTGGTTGCTCTCTCACCACAACATCTATAACACATTAAACTTCAAACAGAGGCAAAGTGTTTCATATTGTATGGACGGTTTTACTGGCTATTGCTGCTTATGGCTTACAAAGTAGCCTTATGTATTACAAGAGAGCAACAAATCAAATAAAAGTTGATTGGTTTACACAGATTTGCAGATGTTATCGCAGGTGCAGCGAAATGCTTGTGTTTCTAGCTCCAACAGTGCAGTAATACCTAACAATACAAAACAATATACACATAATCCAAAAAGTAAAAAGAAAGAAATTAAGAAATATCAGAATAAACAATGTCAGAGTCCGGAATATAAATATGTATATTGGTGTGTATAGACAGTAGGGACAGTATATCAATAGAAAATGTGTGTACAGCAGTAGTTATATAGGATGAGCTATGACTAGAATACAGTATATACTGTACATATAAAGTGACCTAGTGGCCTCATGGGTGGAATGTTATTCATATTTTTCATAATTAATAAACATTATTTCAAAAACCTGCAGAAAATCCGATATTTCTATGTCAAACGGTTTTGTTATATTTCAGTCTTCTGTCATGTATATAAAGGGTAATATTGAAATGCAAGCTCAAAATGTAATACATTTCAACTCTATATCTGACATGGTGCAGATGTCTTCTTTTTAAGCCCACAACCATGTGTGTGAAGGTGAATACTTGTTTCAAAGTAGATTTGTTTAAGACTACCAAGAAATACACTGTGTGACCCTGATTTAGCCTACTGCAGTAAAAAAAATTAAGTGACAAGTGGTCAATAACTCTATAAATGCATCTAACAGCAGTTTATCGATGCCCAATGAGGGATTTGGGCTACTGTGACCTCTAACCTCTCTTGCCGCTGTCTCTGTTGGCAACTTCAGGTCACCCAGACCGGACCAGCCCTAGTTGAGACTTCGGACGACCTCCAGAGAGGGGAGTCACAGAGGTGCCCAAAAAACCCCAGGGAGGTCACACCATCAGCCCACCTGCCCATTCAGCCTCCCAGTGGGCACATCCAGAGAGACATCCAGAACACCATGATCCACTGGGACTACGCCCATGGACACCTGTCCAAGATCAGGTACCATGACGGCAGGATCCTGGTCCGCGAGGGAGGCCTGTACTACATCTACGCCAAAACCTGCTTCAGGTACTACGACCAGGTAGAGGAGTCACTGTTGGAGTCTGAGTCTCATGCACCAGGGAGAAGGGGGGTTTCAGCAGAGCCTAGCATTCACAGAGTAGATGGGGCTGGGGCCGGGGCTGGTGCCCTTCTTATACAATACGTGTTCCACGAGCGTCACAGTCACAGTGCCCCCCCCAAGCCAGCTGTGCTGATGAAAAGCGGCAGCACCAGGCACTGGCAGAGGGGCCACTACCACATGTGGTGTCAGCAGCAAGGAGGGGCTTTCCCCCTGGGGCCCGGGGACAGTATCTATGTCAGCGTGTCCAACTCCTGGCTGCTGGACCCGGAAGCTGAGGGAAGCTACTTCGGGGCCTTCAGAATCAGCAGATGATGAATGAGGAAGGAGACGCAGGGCACTTAATTGATAAATTAGTAACTGATATCTCTTTAATCCCATTCCCAGCTCAGGGCTGTAGATGAGGTGGAATTCATATCTGTTAGATAGCTGGACTGTCTGCATATGGAATAGATTTTTGTATTTTTATACTGCGAAAACAAACTGAATTTGGCTTACTTTTAATTTAGTTTTACGAAGTTTTCAATATTAATGTATTTTCTGATGTCTCTCGTATTCAATTCTGTGTTCAGTTTTTTGTGTTTATAGAACATTCCAATAAAGCCATATACAATTGTAAAAATACAGGAGAGAGATGATAAATGCTCTGTTATTATCACCAATATTGCCATGCTTCAACCCATTTGATAGGAAAACAGGGATACCATTAGACCATTACGTTTCACCCTGAGAGACTGTTTTACCTCAGCAGACCTCTGAAAACTTGACACTGTCCCTCAGGCGTACGAGCGCAGGGCGCCTCGATTTGATGTGCTTTCTGTGGTTAGAAGGGAATAACTCCAATTAGTGTTGCATGCTGGGAGTGCTGTGTCATGCACATTTAGAGGCCCCCTACGCTCCTTACTCATTCCCTGATTTCACTGACCCCTATAGTCCTGCCGATCCCCCACCTCGCCTCATGTCTCTGATTGAAATGAAATGAGATACTCTTTTGTTGACGCGTAATGTCATTACTATGCTCAGTTTGCCTTCTTCACATGAAAATCCATTTGAAAAGTGAGGAATCGATCTGTCCATGCTTGGATTAGAACAATTCAACACACATACACTATGTTTCCCTTGAAAGCTTTCTTCACTCCCATGTCATTTCCATGTCAAAGCGTGCATTAACGCCACCTAACTACATCATCTCAGCTCTACAGTTGCACTGTTAAGAGAGTATTAAAGTCGTCCACCGAAACAAAGACTGTTTCATTTGTTTTCAGTCTGGCATATAGCTGGCACCACTCTATAACCTTTCAGAAAATGGGCAACAATAGTACACGAATCAGCTAGGCTTTCAATAAAGGTTTAATTTGTAAAACTGCTGATGCCATCAAATTACTATACTTCAAATCAGTAGAGGCTGCTGAGGGGAGGACAGCTCATAATAATGTATGGAACGGAGCAAATGGAATGGCATCAAACACATGGAAACCTCAGTATTCACCTCAAAACACAGGTAGCCCAAATAACAGCAGATGAGATGAATAACAGGGTATTAATGTAGTTGACCACCCACAGCCAACAACCCCTGTTTTAGAGCTATTAATGGTACTGTATCTCCATCCATCCCCTCTTCACTGTCTCTCTTCCTATTTTGAGGAAGGATGGAGTGGACAAAATAATAGCAACAGATACTTTTAGTTAATGTTTTGTTGTGTTGACACAATGCAGACTAGGGTAAAAACAGGAACACCTGTGACCTAGTCAAAACCGTCTCTTTGGCACACACGTTTTAGTGCTGATGAAACACAGGGAATGAGAGACAATGTCAGGGAACCAGACAGGAAATAGTTGTGGTTATATTGAGTCACAGATGGAGGGTGGGATTGGAGGAAGGGAGGGACAGTAGGAGGGAGGGGGAGCACCCTGTTGAGTCATACATACAGTTTATCCTGTTGTGTCTATGGGACAGACTGAGATTGACTGAGGAGGGCTCTATTTAATCAAACACACATGAGAAATTCAAACGCATAAAAAGTGCATAGGATGTAATGGCTCAATAGCCTATAAGATCATGATGTTCACTGCAGCACATAGGTTTTGTTTTCAGAACTGGTTATGGGGCACCGGCACACACCTGTACCTATTGCGTACACCGTAAACGTGTCTCTATAAAGCCACAAGACTCAGAAACCACAGCAGCTAATAACTCAGAACTTTAGCATCTGGAGGCAAACATGTTAACAATAATAGCCCAGTGTTTTCCCTATACCTAAGCATTCAACCACAAATGGGGAACTCCAACTGTCATCACGTTCAAACAATTTGCTATTTTTAGTGCGCAAACAAACCCAAACAAAATATTTACATCCACCAGTGTAACAGTTTTAACTTTAGTCCGTTCCCTCAAACCGGGCGCAAACCAGGGACCCTCTGCACACATCAACAACAGTCACCCACGAAGCATCGTTACCCATCACTCCACAAAGGCCGCGGCTCTTGCAGAGCAAGGGGAACCACTACTTCAAGGTTTCAGAGCAAGTGACGTCACCGACTAAAAGGCTGCTAGCGCGCACCACCGCTACCTAGCTAGCCATTTCACATCGCTTACACCAGCACAAATAACTGTCAGGACCTGTGCTAATAAATCAAATCTATCGGCTATTGTTTAGCAAATGGTGGGTCCCTCACCAGCTTTCAGCCCAGCTAGCGCCTTCACAGCCAAATCCTACTGGGTCATGGCTTTATAGGCTGCATGGGCCTGGGAAAGAAACCTTGTTTTGTTCATCTGGATGGTCGCAATACATTTCCAGTAGGCTGCACAAAAACTGAAAGGACTTGATCCCATCACACACGCGCACACACTTACAGGAAGTGTGCATGGAAGCGTAATGGGGATGTATCAGTACTGGCTTCCTTATTGTAATATTTGTGTTGTGGAGAAATGACCAGGCAGGAGACGGGAGTACAGTTAGTTTTCGTTTAGTCAAAACCTCTCGTGCTCTACAGCCCCCGGCACAATAGTGCGCATGTGCATTTCCTATTAGGTGTAGTAACGTAACACTGCCGTAATACATCACTGCTTAGTAACAGCATAGTAACTAATATAAACAGATGTAGATCCCAGATACTACACTTATATCCTTCCAATATTCTGGTTTTAGTAAGGAAACAAAATGGGTGACTGAGTACATATCCTGGAGTGCTGCTGTGTGCAATCAAATAGCCTACAGACACATTTTCTCCATAACTGCCGTCTTTTCATATCGTAAATTAGATTTATAAAGGTATAGAGAGAGCGAGAGAGAGAATGGTCCCTACTTTATTCGCTAACCCTAAAACACCACTTGTGGACCTAACCAGTAGGCTATGGCCTCACACTGGGAACAAAGAAACATGTAAATACACATTACTGACATTTATACTGTCTCATACCACCAGAAACCTGTCATTTATCACATACAAATTATATATATAATCAAATCCGGACATCTGGCAATCCATTGTAAAATAAATTAATACGAAAATTAGGGCCACATTTCCCTTAGTTTACTTCACTGACTAATGGATTTTAATAACAATCACTATTTATTTCCCCTACATTTTGAGAGGGAATGGCACAAATGAACGTTTCTCCAATATCTGGAAAATGAAGATGAGCCACTCAATTCAATGGAACTCTTTGGGTGTGTCCGAACTTGTGGTTTCTTTAATTGTTTAATTCTTAACATAAGTATATTGTTTTACTCGGCAAAGGTGAAGTCAGTCAATATGGGGCGTATTGGGGGAATCACAACGGAAACCCCCCAAGAACGTCCGCCAGGCCAAGAGACGCACGTGCTGAGCTGAGCGCGAAAATCAACTCTGTTTCGCGCACAACAACAAACGTGTCAACATGGCCAACTCTGCTGGGATGACGGTGGAAAATGGCAAGAAAACATATAGCAAATTCCTTATAAAATGTTGGACTATCTGTATTATCTTGGGAAGCTTTGCTAAAACAGCAGAAAGTATGCCTAAAGTTGTTGGGGTTGGGGCTACTAAAGAGCTAACGTTAGTAGGACTACAACAAGCTAATTTAGGAAGCTAGCTAGCTTAACTAATAACAAACCACATTATTTCTTCAGACGTGACAGCGTCCCTTCCATGTATTGCTGTAGAGACACACGGAGGGCCTGACTTCTCTCTAACACAAGCTTTAGAAGACGTCTCTCAACAAGGATATGCCCAGATTGTGGCCCTCCAGGAGAAACAAGTGCTCAGCTCTCCAGGTGAATCTCTCCTTACCTGCTAACACACTGACCAGTAACATTTTAAAACTCCAGGAACACTGTAATTATTGCTGCTTACATTATATACATTTTCCATGCAACATTAATATTAGAGCATTTGTTTTAACACTCAGTGTAAAGCAATGCTGTTTTCATCTGCTACCAGGCCATACTATCAGACATTGAGAAGAAAGGCAAAGAAGCTGAAGTGGAGTTAAAATCCAACGTGAGGCAGATTCTCATCCTGGAGGGTGAGACGGAACACCTGCAAGACCTGGGCTTGCGTTCCATCACCGTCTACAACGAAAACACAGAGCTCCGACTGCTGATCGAGGAAGAGGAGGACAACTCCAGCTGCGTGCTGGCCGGTTACAACACCTACCGGAACAAGATGGAGGGCCACCGGACAGCCGTCTTGCAAGCGGAGAGCCAGACGAGGGCTCACAGGGAGCTAGTGGAGAAGAGGGCTCTGGTCAGAGTGCTCACAGAGAGGAGCTGAGGGCCGACCTGGAAAACCCAGAGGGGAACGCTGTGAAGCAGGCACAGGTCAGAGCAGCTGAGGAACCAGTGTAGATGTTGACAGATTACAGTCATATGGGATACGTTAAAAAAACATGTTCATTTTGTCCTGTGATCCCTGTCTTCTCCACTTCATCTGTTCGCAAGTTGTTATCGTGAATCAGTAATAAAACTGCAATCTCTTGACAGAAAGAGATGGATGACATGAGGGGGCAGATCTCAGACCAGAGGAAGATGGTGACTGAGAGAAGAGAGCTCATCTTGAAGGAGTTTGAGAGTCACACACTGATCAATAAGCATATCGAGGTACGGTAGTGAATCCCTGTTGTCAGATGCTCACTTACCCCCTTTTTCCTCTAATCCAACAGAAAATAACTCACTCCAGACAGTTTATGTTAGATAAAGACCCACCATGTACAGTATTCATAATAAAAATAACTTTTTATCTGGTACCTTTCGAACATGCAGCTCAAAGTGGTGTACATGCAAAAAGGAAAGAAATGCAAGACAATGTCAACAAAAATCAAAAAGTACAATATCTGTTTAAAACCCAAGTGTGTTGTTCTCAGATCCAGAACAGACGGTACGATGCCATCGTGAAGCGTCTCCACTGCCAACTGATGAAGGCCCAGTCCGGCCACAGGCAGTTGTCTGATGATATCTACCACATGGAGAGAGAGATCCAGGACCTCAAGAGACACCTCGAGGTGCCATAAGTTAGCATTCTGGTTCATAAAACTGTATGTTTTGTAGTATGACCTAAGGCTAGGAGTTTTCCCAAGCCAAGACATACTTCAGCCCTAGTGTAGGTCTGTGCATAACAGTTTTATTGCTGTTCATTTTCTATTTGACAATTTTCTCTCTCATAGTTTTTTAAGTGACAGTAATGAATTGGAAAGCCATTAAACAAAAGCATTTTTTTTACAGAAAACTGGCTTTCCCTCCCCATTACAAATAACTTGTGTTTCCCCCTGAATTTAGAGATAAAGCTGTGACACTCACTGGCCAGCAGAGGGCAATGGTGTCAACCAAGAAATAGCAACTATTCCCGTGTTACTGTATAGAAGACAATAATCACTGTCAGTCACTTTGTAGACAAAACAACCTTTATTGGTGTGTTTCTCTCCTGTCTCTCATCATCTTGACAAAAACAACAGATCAGAACAGGAGACAAACTGATGAAATGGAGACGTGAAGGAAACCTTTTATACATTAAACCATGGCAGGGATCGCCTTAGCGTAAATGCTGTACATGATAAAACATAGAACCAACTACCGGCGGATTACACACACTAAGACACGCAACATCAGAGGAACAGAATATTGAGTCATCAACGGTTTTAGGGTTAGAGAATAAAGCAAGGACCAAACTTCTCTCTCTCTCTCTCGAATAATTGATGGTGCGTTTAAACGGAACAAAAATAAGATGAAACAGGGTAGAAACGTGTCAGTGTTCTTGTTTGTTTCTGTGAACACAGTGCTTTCTCATTATGTTCCCTTCCCGACATTAAAGAAGTCTCGGTCCCGAGACTCTCTTTATTTCTCTCTCCTTTTCTTTGTTTATTTCTCTCACATTGCCTGTTTCCCTCTTCCCCTCCTTCTCCTCTTCCCTCTGTGGGCTGGGGGTTGCAGCAGTAAATATAGTTGAGTTGTTTTACTGTCCATCAGAAGGCTTCTGAGTGTCAGATCAGAATTTGCACTTTGGAAGTCTAATTAACTGTCCATTTCAAATATAACCATGACATCCATAGAACCATCTTCAGTTAAATTATATGTGATCATATAAACATAACAGAAACACCATCAGTTTAGTCAGTTCAGTCCAGATTCACAGTGGTCATGCATGTGTGTCCAGCCAACTACCGCCACCCACCATCCATGTCCCTTCAGACACCCCGGGGGGGTTAGGGTTAAGTTTAGACTAGGGGCTCTTCATCCATGAATTAGCCCAGGGGCTGTAAATGCTTGTCCTGGGGACCCACAGTGGTTTTTAATCCAGGACTGAAAGAGAGTTTCTCCTTGAGCATGTGGGGGTTTGAGGGACAGCCAGCCAGGCAGTCTTCCAGCAAAGACTCTGGTCTAGGTCTTGCTCCAGTGGAGGGGGGGGGTCACAGCGATGAGAGGAAGCCCAGTAGCAGTGAGGCCAGGCTGGGTATTAGGGCTGGGGCTAGCAGGGACTCTGGGCTCCAGTCTGCAGCTCCATCAGTCAAAAAGGGCTCTGGAGAGTCAAACCCTGAACTGCCTGGAACAGACAGAGAGAATGACAGCATGACTCAACAGAGAGCGAAAACACTGAAGTCTGAACAGACAGAGAGAAAGAAAACAACAGAACAGAGAGGACAGAAAACATCTGAAAGGAGAGATGGGACAGAATAGAACAGAGAGAAAGAGAAGGCCAGAACGATCTGCAAGCAGAGAGAAAATGATAGAAGCATTTGGAAGCAGAGTGAAAGAAATCTAAACAACCAACTGATTGGAGAGAGAGAACAACAGAATGGAGAGAAAATGACTAAAATAGACAGAAAATAACAGGAATAATAAGAAGAAAGTGTTGGAGTTCCAGATACAGCGAAAGAGAATGAGAGAAAGTGTAAGAGGAGAAAGAGAGAGAGGAGACTAATGTCGCCAAGACCTCAGCAGGGGGTTTAAGCAACCTAATTACAATTTAATACAGTTACATACACACACACACACACACACACACACACACACACACACACACACACACACACACACACACACACACACACACACACACACACACACACACACACACACACAGGTCACAGTGATAATTGTAGAGTCTGTAGAAGAAGATGAGGTTTCTATGTCAGAGACAGAAAAAAATTGTAATTACAGAGGAGAGGAGTCATGTCTCTATTAGGAACTGAATTTAAAGGAGAGGAGTCATGTCTCTATTAGGAACTGAATTTAAAGGAGAGGAGTCATGTCTCTATTAGGAACTACATTTAAAGGAGAGGAGTCATGTCTCTATTAGGAACTACATTTAAAGGAGAGGAGTCATGTCTCTATTAGGAACTGAATTTAAAGGAGAGGAGTCATGTCTCTATTAGGAACTACATTGAAAGGAGAGGAGTCATGTCTCTATTAGGAACTACATTTAAAGGAGAGGAGTCATGTCTCTATTAGGAACTACATTTAAAGGAGAGGAGTCATGTCTCTATTAGGAACTGAATTTAAAGGAGAGGAGTCATGTCTCTATTAGGAACTGAATTTAAAGGAGAGGAGTCATGTCTCTATTAGGAACTACATTTAAAGGAGAGGAGTCATGTCTCTATTAGGAACTACATTTAAAGGAGAGGAGTCATGTCTCTATTAGGAACTGAATTTAAAGGAGAGGAGTCATGTCTCTATTAGGAACTACATTGAAAGGAGAGGAGTCATGTCTATTAGGAACTACATTTAAAGGAGAGGAGTCATGTCTCTATTAGGAACTACATTGAAAGGAGAGGAGTCATGTCTATTAGGAACTACATTTAAATGAGAGGAGTCAGGTCTCTATTAGGAACTACATTTAAAGGAGAGGAGTCATGTCTCTATTAGGAACTGAATTTAAAGGAGAGAAGTCATGTCTCTATTAGGAACTACATTGAAAGGAGAGGAGTCAGGTCTCTATTAGGAACTACATTGAAAGGAGAGGAGTCAGGTCTCTATTAGGAACTACATTGAAAGGAGAGGAGTCATGTCTCTATTAGGAACTACATTGAAAGGAGAGGAGTCAGGTCTCTATTAGGAACTACATTGAAAGGAGAGGAGTCATGTCTCTATTAGGAACTACATTGAAAGGAGAGGAGTCATGTCTCTATTAAGAACTTAAAGGAGAGATTTTCTATCTGTCTTTCTACTGTCCTGTCTTCTCTCTGTGTGTGTGTATGTGTGTGTGTGTGTAGTTAGAGCGTGACTTACCTGGAGGTCTGACATACACCTTCAGCCTCAGACACGGCCTCCCTACATGGTTGGGATGAGGAGACGCTGACAGAGAAAGAGGGAGGGAAAGAAAATGAGATGGAGATAGTTTGTAGTTTGCTATGTCGGTTACACCACTGTGAATGGGGTCCAAGTTAGACCTGGGTGATCCCACTACATCTGGTGTCCATGGGGTTGAAAGGGAGACACACACAATTACAAACACACACACACACACACACACACACACACACACACACACACACACACACACACACACACACACACACAGTAAGAGGATAAGAAGAGCCAAGTCTGACCTCAGAGCAACATCATAAAAATCTGCTACTCAGAGGAAATAACCATGACCCTTCCTCTGCCCTCCCTCTACCTTTCTCTCGTTCCTCCTCTTCTCTCTCTCCTCATAGCAGTAGTAATACATATACTAGTAGTTGTACTGTAGCAGTAAGAGGAGTAAATCCTAACTTACATTGAAGTTAAAACTTGTACTTCGTCATGCATTCATGTCAAATTCAACTTAAATGGACATTTCAACTCACCCCATAATATGTTGTTGTTGTACTGCAGTAGTACGACATATTTTTCACATTTATAGTAGTAGTACTGTAGTAGTACAAGATATTACTCACATTTATAGTAGTAATACTGTAGTAGTGCAAGATATTACTCACATTTATAGTAGTAGTACTGTAGTAGTACAATATATTACTCACATTTATAGTGGTAATACTGTAGTAGTACAAGATATTACTCACATTTATAGTGGTAGTACTGCAGTAGTATGACATATTTCTCCTATTTATAGTGGTAGTACTGTAGTAGTACAAGATATTACTCACATTTATAGTCGTAGTACTGTAGTACAAGATATTGCTCACATATTAGTTATATTGTAGTGGTATGATATATTACTCACAGATATAGTAGTATTCGTGTCCTGGCCTGAACTCGAAGCCCAGGGAGAAAGGCGTAAACAGCTGGAACTTTTCTGAGAAGCGCAGGGGACCGTCAGGACCGGTAGGACGGTTGCACTCCCAGCGTTTGAACCCCCTCATCCTGTGTTGACAGGAAGTGTACCCCTCGTGGTTGACCATGAACAGGATATAGCGTTCCATTCGACCGTGAGCCGGAGGGCCATTGGTGTAGAATGGACAGTAGATGTCGAGGTAGTCATTTATATTGACCGCAACCCTGTAGTCATGGTGGAACCTAGACCGCAACACAACAACATGGTTAAAACACTGCCACAACAAAACCACAGGGTTAGGATGGATTTACACTGCTTTCTCTTTCCATCTAGCTGTCTCTCTCTCTCTCTCTCTCTCTCTCTCTCTCTCTCTCTCTCTCTCTCTCTCTCTCTCTCTCTCTCTCTCTCTCCTTGCTTCTGTTTCTCCCTCTCTCCCATTCCTCATATCTCTCTCCCACTCCTCATATCTCTCTCCAACTCCCTGTCCTCCACCATCTATATCCTCTCTCCCCTCATATCTCACCTCTCTCCCCCATCTGTTGTCTGTCTGTAAGCATTAATCAGAGTGCTCAACCACCGTGACCAAGCGGATACACACACACACACACACACACACATTACACAAAGATACAAACACATGCGCACAACTCTACTTTCTGCTGAAAATGTATGTGGGTCTTTCTATTTAATAATGAGGCCAGTGTGACATTGGGCAAAACATTTCTAAATGGTTTGAAACAAGATAAAAAAAGGATTTTCATGCTGTTCCAGATGTGTACCTAGAGGAATAAAAGGGAATACATGCAAATTAGCCCATGACTCCACCTATACAACAACACAGGACTAGGACTATACATCCTTTAAGTAGGGTTCATACACACACTGGCAAATCTGATTCAAGGACGTTCAGGGACGCTTTCAAGCCCTCTATTTTCCTTTTCAAGGATCTCAACAATGTTAAACAATTGTATAATTGATATAATTGTACATGTAGGGCCTAATATAGAACTCCCATCCACCCAAAAAGCAAAAAGTAGGTCATTATCACCTTAAGAAACATGTTTTTTTTAGGCCTTGATATTCTAAGTATTATTATTACGTTTTAAAATATGTGAGAATAATGTGGACATTGCCTGACTAAATAGATCGGATGCATGCATGGCGATTTTTCACTAGATGTTGTCGTCCTCATAACAACCGCACGTGGTTTTACGGCAACATAGTTGCGTCAGGAAACAAACGAAAGTGGCAAAAACTGATCAAAAATGAAATCTCAGAAAATGATATGGGAGCAGGAGAACTTATAAATTGGCAACAATAATTAGAAGGAATTTTCAAGCACCAAATTGAGGAAATGTCAGATTTTCAACGCAAAGTAGGCATATTCTAGTACTTGAATTTCTGAGCTCCAAATTCATGTTCTGGTGGGCTACTTCAAGCCCCTTGTTGTTTAAAATGGCAGGTGTAACATGGAAAATAAAATGGATTTGTCATGTATTTCATTACCAGATCATGTTGTGAATAAGCCCACTAGGCTATGTAATTTGTCGTCATTATATCCAGAATAATTAATAGGAAGAGTGTTGGGTGTTGTGCAATAGTCTATCTTACACAATTGCGCACAGCTAGACTCAGGAATGAGACACCAAAATATTCTGGACATACAGTACCAGTCAAAGGTTTGGACACCTACTCATTCAAGAGTTTTTCTTTATTTTTACTATTTTCTACATTGTAGAATAATAGTGAAGACATCACATCTATGAAACAACACACATGGAATCATGTAGTAACCCAAAAAAGTGTTAAACGAATCAAAATATATTTTAGATTTTAGATTCTTCAAAGTAGTCAACCTTGGCATGTAGTGTATGATCCCCCTTATACTGTATCTTAATGTAATGTCATGAAAAAAAATTGGCAGATTATTATCAATGACTTGTTAACAAGTTGTCCAGTATAAGAAATCCTCACTGGTACCCTAGTTTATAGAAAGACCTGTGTGGGTGTGCTTCATTGTGTGTCGAGGTAGTCATTTATATTGACCGCAACCCTGCAGTCATGGTGGAACCTAGACCGCAACACAACATGGTTAAAACACTGTGTGAAGTGTTTAGGTTGTGAGGATTTCTTCTCTACAACAGAAACGCAGCTTTTCTCCTCCAGTGGCCAAACCTTGCCCCCCACCGATCTAGAAATAGGCATCCGCTCAGGGGGAAACACACACAGACATCAAGCGACGCCCATAGTGTAGCAGCTCTGTTCCACTCTTTCCGTTTTCAACCCTGAGAATGAAAACCAATAGTAAAATGGGAAGATCTACACACATAGCTGGCCGGTCAAAATAATGCAACTCTCTAGCCTCATGGGGTTTCATATAATCAGATTTTTATTTTGTTAATTTACTACCATTTATGTTCTTGACATTGCGAGCTATTCACTGGTGGAGATGTAGACGTAATCTGAATAAGGGATGGATTCAATCCAATCGTGCATTACAGGCAATGTTCCCACATTGCTCAATCGGAAATGACCTTTAAATGCCAAGCGTGTTTCAATGTGCGAACGGATTGAATCCCGGCCTAAGTATATTCTGTTACATACCCAATATTGGGGGTGAGTTAGAGAGAGTAGCCTAACAGGGATGATTGAGATAGTGACAGGACTGACTGACTATAGTAACAGGACTGATTGAGATAGTAACAGGACTGACTGACTATAGTAACAGGACTGATATAGTAACAGGACTGATATAGTAACAGGACTGATTGAGATAGTAACAGGACTGACTGACTATAGTAACAGGACTGACTGAGATAGTAACAGGACTGACTGACTATAGTAACAGGACTGATTGAGATAGAAACAGGACTGACTGACTATAGTAACGGGACTGACTGTGATAGTAACAGGACTGACTGACTATAGTAACAGGACTGATATAGTAACAGGACTGATTGAGATAGTAACAGAACTGACTGATATAGTAACAGGGCTGACTGATAGATAGTAACATGACCTGATAGGAACAGGACTGATTGAGATAGTAACAAGAATGAGATAGTAAAAAGACTGACTGAGATAGAAACAGGACTGACTGTGATAGTAACAGGACTGATTGAGATAGTAACAGGACTGTTTGAGATGGTAACAGGACTGATAGAGATGGTTACAGGACTGATAGAGATAGTAACAGGACTGATTGAGATAGTAACAGGACTGTTTGAGATGGTAACAGGACTGATAGAGATGGTAACGGGATTGACAGAGATGGTAACAGGATTGACAGAGATAGTAAGAGGAGTTTACTGTGCCTTTAAACAGCTTGGAAAATTCCAGAAAATGATGTCATGGCCTTAGAAGCTTCTGCTAGGCTAATTGACATCATTTGAGTCAATTGGAGGTGTACCTGTGGATGTATTTCAAGGCCTACCTTCAAACTCAGTGCCTCTTTGCTTGACATCATGGGAAAATCAAAACAAATCAGCCAAGACCACAGAAAAAAAATTGTAGACCTCCACACGTCTGGTTCACCCTTGGGAGCAATTTCCAAACGCCTGAAGGTACCACGTTCATCTGTACAAACAATAGTACGCAAGTATAAACACGATTGGGACCATGCAGCCTTCATACCACTCAGGAAGGAGACGCGTTCTGTCTCCTAGAGATGAACGTACTTTGGTGCGAAAAGTGCAAATCAATCCCAGAACAACAGCAAATGACGTTGTGAAGATGCTGGAGGAAACAGGTAAAAAATGTCTATATCCACAGTAAAATGAGTCCTATATCGACAATCTGAAAGTCTGCTCAGCAAGGAAAAAGCCATAAAAAGCCAGACTGCGGTTTGCAACTGCACATGGGGACAAAGATCGTACTTTTTGGAGAAATGTCCTCTGGTCTGATTAAACAAAAATAGAACTGTTTGGCCATAATGACCATCGTTATGTTTGGAGGAAAAAGGGGGAGGCTTGCAAGCCGAAGAACACCATCCCAACCGTGAAGCACGGGGGTGGCAGCATCATGTTGTGGGGGTGTTTTGCTGCAGGAGGGACTGGTGCACTTCACAAAATAAATGGCATCATGAGGCAGGAAAATTATGTGGATATATTGAAGCAACATCTCAAGACATCAGTCAGGAAGTTAAAGCTTGGTTGCAAATGGGTCTTCCAAATGGACAATGACCCCAAGCATACTTCCAAAGTTGTGGCAAAATGGTTTAAGGACAACATAGTCAAGGTATTGGATTGGCTATCACAAAGCCCTGACCTCAATCCCATAGAGAATTTGTGGGCAGACCTGAAAAAGCGTGTGTACAAACCTGACTCAGTTACACCAGCTCTGTCAGGAGTGATGGGCCAAAATTCACCCAACTTATTGTGGGAAGCTTGTGGAAGGCTACCCGAAACGTTTGACCCAAGTTAAACAATTTAAAGTTAATGCTACCAAATACTAATTGAGTGTATGTAAACTTCTGGCCCACTGGGAATGTGAGGAAATAAATAAATGCTGAAATAAATCATTCTCTCTGCTATTATTCTGATATTTCACACTCTTAAAATAAAGTGGTGATCCTAACTGACCTAAGACAGGGAATTCTTACTAGGATTAAATGTCAGGAATTGTCAAAAACTGAGTTTAGATGTATTTGGCTAAGGTGTATGTAAACTTCCGACTTCAACTGTAGTAACATGATTGATAGAGATATTGACTGCACTAATTATAAATAGATATATAAAGGTAAAGAGACTAAAAGTGTATAAATAAATATTTTTCTTGTTAACAAAGTAGAGTGTTGGGCAGAAGGGTAAGCTATATTCTGAATAATTCACATTTAACACACACACACACACACACACACACACACAGACACACACACACAGACACACACACACACACACACACACACACACACACACACACACACACACACACACACACACACACACACACACACACACACACACACACACACACACACACACACACACACACACACACACACACACACACACACACACACACGCACGCACACACAGGGTAAGCTCTTGTGTGAATTATTCAGGTCAGCCAAACTGTTGCTGCTGTTGGCTGTACTGTGTAGCTGTTTCATATTTAATGGTCCTTTTGATGTGTATTAATTAACTACTGCTAGCTCTGCTGTTTCTCTTCCTTTAAACACACACACACACACACACACACACACAAAGACACACACACAAAGAAACACATGCACACAAAGACACACCTCCTTAGCCTGTGGGCCTAATGGCGAGATGAAAGAGAGGAAAGAGGAGGAAGGGGGATACGGGGGAGGAAGAGAGATACCCCTCAACTAACTGATACAGGAGTAGCTAGGAGAGTGTGTCGTTAAGAAGCGATGTGTGTGTGTTCCTCTGGCGCTCTCATTTTAATCCTTGTATAGGGGTTGTGGTGGGAATCTGCACACCATGCTAAATCGATACACACCCTTTCGCTTTAAAGAGAGTGTGTGTCTGTGTGTGTGTCCACCTTAGTATGCAGCTCAGACACAGACATAGCGGGGGAATATTTGGACTGGGGGGGGTTACATAAGACAGACACTTAAGTGGTTTTGACCTTGGTTACAACCCCCTCATACACACACACACATAGTCACATAGTCACACAGTCACACACTTGCACACCCACCCACATACACACACACACACAACTTTATTTTAAGGACTGAGTGCGGACATGAAGGCAGCGTGTGTGTGTGTTAATGTAGATTAAGAGCCTGAAAGAGGACACATTGAACTGAGGGAAACAGGGGAATCCATATCCTTTATCCCCCCCTTCTCTCTATTCTTGCCTTCTCCTCTAGGTCTTACCATTCCCTTTCTCCTACCATGACCCTCTCCACTTTCCCTCTATCTCCTTCCCTTTCCTCCATCTCCTTCTCTTCCCTCCATCTCCTTCTCTTTCCTTCTCTTCCCTCCATCTCCTTCTTTTTCCTCCATCTCCTTCTCTTCCCTCCATCTCCTTCTCTTCCCTCAATCTCCTTCTCTTCTCTTCCCTCCATCTCCATCTCCTTCTCTTCCCTCCATCTCCTTCTCTTCTCTTCCCTCATCTTCTTCTCTTCCCTCCATCTCCTTCTCTTCCCAGCATCTCCTTCTCTTCCCTCCATCTCCTTCTCTTTCCTCCTCCTTTTCTTCCCTCCATCTCCTTCTCTTTCTCCTTCTCTTCCCTCCATCTCCTTGTCTTTTCTCCTTCTCTTCTCTTCTCTTCCCTCCTTCTCCTTATCTTCCCTCCATGTCCTTCTCTACCCTCCATCTCTTTCTCATTTTTCCATCTTCTGTTTTCTTTTTCTTACCAGTTGTCCTTCCTCTTCTCTAAACAGTTCCTTTTCACCATCTCTCACTCCATCCCTCAGTAAAAAGATCAAACAGGCTGTTTGCTCTCTCTCCCTCTCACCCCCCCCTCTCTCTTTCTCTCTCTTTCTGGCAGGATGACAGCTCTCACTCGTCCCAGGGCAGGCCCTTATGTAAACAGCCCCATCGCACTCAGGCTGTGTGTGTGTATGTATGTGTGTGTGTGTAAACCCCATCATTACCATATCAAAGCCCGTGATCGCTCCTCTCCTCCCAGTGTTAGAGTGGCATATTAATAGTTGTGTAGGTTAAACTTCCAGATAAAGCAGGCTGATGAAGGTTAGTTCTCTCTGTTTGAAACAGTTCACTTACTTGCATTTCCCTGCGGTGTGTGTGTTTGTCGATTGAAGAATATGATACAGGACTGGGCTTTGATTGGCTGACAGATTTGATTGGCTGACAGATTTGTCTTTTGATTGGTCCTACCCCGAGGCTCTCAGATGACCTTCAGCAACTTTCTCAACTTTCTTCTCTCATCCACCACTTCTCTCCTCTCATATCCCTCTACACTCTCCTCTCATATCCCTCTACACTCTCCTCTCATATCCCTCTACACTCTCCTCTCATATCCCTCTACACTCTCCTCTCATATCCCTCTACACTCTCCTCTCATATCCCTCTGCACTCTCCTCTCATATCCCTCGACACTCTCCTCTCATATCCCTCGACACTCTCTTCCTCTCATATCCCTCTGCACTCTCTTCCTCTCATATCCCTCTACACTCTCCTCTCATATCCCTCTACACTCTCCTCTCATATCCCTCTACACTCTCCTCTCATATCCCTCTACACTCTCCTCTCATATCCCTCTGCACTCTCCTCTCATATCCCTCTGCACTCTCCTCTCATATCCCTCTGCACTCTCCTCTCATATCCCTCTACACTCTCCTCTCATATCCCTCTGCACTCTCCTCTCATATCCCTCTGCACTCTCCTCTCATATCCCTCTACACTCTCCTCTCATATCCCTCTACACTCTCCTCTCATATCCCTCTACACTCTCCTCTCATATCCCTCTACACTCTCCTCTCATATCCCTCGACACTCTCCTCTCATATCCCTCGACACTCTCCTCTCATATCCCTCGACACTCTCTTCCTCTCATATCCCTCTGCACTCTCTTCCTCTCATATCCCTCTGCACTCTCTTCCTCTCATATCCCTCTACACTCTCCTCTCATATCCCTCTACACTCTCCTCTCATATCCCTCTACACTCTCCTCTCATATCCCTCTACACTCTCCTCTCATATCCCTCTACACTCTCCTCTCATATCCCTCTACACTCTCCTCTCATATCCATCTACACTCTCCTCTCATATCCCTCTACACTCTCCTCTCATATCCCTCGACACTCTCCTCTCATATCCCTCTGCACTCTCTTCCTCTCATATCCCTCTGCACTCTCTTCCTCTCATATCCCTCTACACTCTCCTCTCATATCCCTCTACACTCTCCTCTCATATCCCTCTACACTCTCCTCTCATATCCCTCTACACTCTCCTCTCATATCCCTCTACACTCTCCTCTCATATCCCTCTACACTCTCCTCTCATATCCCTCTGCACTCTCCTCTCATATCCCTCTGCACTCTCCTCTCATATCCCTCTGCACTCTCCTCTCATATCCCTCTACACTCTCCTCTCATATCCCTCTGCACTCTCCTCTCATATCCCTCTGCACTCTCCTCTCATATCCCGCTACACTCTCCTCTCATATCCCTCTACACTCTCCTCTCATATCCCTCTACACTCTCCTCTCATATCCCTCTACACTCTCCTCTCATATCCCTCTACACTCTCCTCTCATATCCCTCGACACTCTCCTCTCATATCCCTCGACACTCTCCTCTCATATCCCTCGACACTCTCTTCCTCTCATATCCCTCTGCACTCTCTTCCTCTCATATCCCTCTACACTCTCCTCTCATATCCCTCTACACTCTCCTCTCATATCCCTCTACACTCTCCTCTCATATCCCTCGACACTCTCCTCTCATATCCCTCGACACTCTCCTCTCATATCCCTCTGCACTCTCCTCTCATATCCCTCTACACTCTCCTCTCATATCCCTCTGCACTCTCCTCTCATATCCCTCTGCACTCTCCTCTCATATCCCTCTGCACTCTCCTCTCATATCCCTCTACACTCTCCTCTCATATCCCTCTGCACTCTCCTCTCATATCCCTCTGCACTCTCCTCTCATATCCCTCTACACTCTCCTCTCATATCCCTCTACACTCTCCTCTCATATCCCTCTACACTCTCCTCTCATATCCCTCTACACTCTCCTCTCATATCCCTCTACACTCTCCTCTCATATCCCTCGACACTCTCCTCTCATATCCCTCGACACTCTCTTCCTCTCATATCCCTCTGCACTCTCTTCCTCTCATATCCCTCTACACTCTCCTCTCATATCCCTCTACACTCTCCTCTCATATCCCTCTACACTCTCCTCTCATATCCCTCGACACTCTCCTCTCATATCCCTCTGCACTCTCCTCTCATATCCCTCTACACTCTCCTCTCATATCCCTCTGCACTCTCCTCTCATATCCCTCGACACTCTCCTCTCATATCCCTCTACACTCTCCTCTCATATCCCTCTACACTCTCCTCTCATATCCCTCTGCACTCTCCTCTCATATCCCTCTGCACTCTCCTCTCATATCCCTCTACACTCTCCTCTCATATCCCTCTACACTCTCCTCTCATATCCCTCTGCACTCTCCTCTCATATCCCTCTACACTCTCCTCTCATATCCCTCTGCACTCTCCTCTCATATCCCTCGACACTCTCCTCTCATATCCCTCTGCACTCTCCTCTCATATCCCTCTGCACTCTCCTCTCATATCCCTCTGCACTCTCCTCTCATATCCCTCTACACTCTCCTCTCATATCCCTCGACACTCTCCTCTCATATCCCTCTGCACTCTCCTCTCATATCCCTCTACACTCTCCTCTCATATCCCTCTGCACTCTCCTCTCATATCCCTCTGCACTCTCCTCTCATATCCCTCTGCACTCTCCTCTCATATCCCTCTGCACTCTCCTCTCATATCCCTCTACACTCTCCTCTCATATCCCTCTACACTCTCCTCTCATATCCCTCTACACTCTCCTCTCATATCCCTCTGCACTCTCCTCTCATATCCCTCTGCACTCTCCTCTCATATCCCTCTGCACTTTCCTCTCATATCCCTCTACACTCTCCTCTCATATCCCTCTACACTCTCCTCTCATATCCCTCTACACTCTCCTCTCATATCCCTCTACACTCTCCTCTCATATCCCTCTGCACTCTCCTCTCATATCCCTCTGCACTCTCCTCTCATATCCCTCTGCACTCTCCTCTCATATCCCTCTACACTCTCCTCTCATATCCCTCTGCACTCTCCTCTCATATCCCTCTGCACTCTCCTCTCATATCCCTCTACACTCTCCTCTCATATCCCTCTACACTCTCCTCTCATATCCCTCTACACTCTCCTCTCATATCCCTCTACACTCTCCTCTCATATCCCTCTACACTCTCCTCTCATATCCCTCGACACTCTCCTCTCATATCCCTCTACACTCTCCTCTCATATCCCTCTGCACTCTCCTCTCATATCCCTCTGCACTCTCCTCTCATATCCCTCTGCACTCTCCTCTCATATCCCTCTGCACTCTCCTCTCATATCCCTCTACACTCTCCTCTCATATCCCTCTACACTCTCCTCTCATATCCCTCTGCACTCTCCTTTTTTATCCCTCTCTCCTCTCCGGGACTAGTTTTGTACGGTACTACCCCTCCCGGGTATGAGAGGGTTGGGGAAGCTTATTGAAATAAATTGACTAAAAGTATGTAACTGCTCCAGTGATTTTGATGAAATTGTATAATTGAATCTCACAGTAGATGCTTCACATTTGTCTGATTGACTGACGACTAACTAACTGATTAACCAACTGACATAAACATAAGAGTTTTCCCCTCATTCCTGCCCCACCCCTCTCTCTCTCTCTCCCTCCATCCCTCTCTCCACCCACCCCTCCTCATGTGTGTCTACTGAAGTAGCCTGACTTAATCACTCAAAGCTGGAAAACACTTAGAGGCTCTTCACTAAATCCATATCGAACACACACACACACGTCCATATCAAAATGAGGTTATATCTGCGGGCAGTTTGCCACATCTTTGATCAATAATATAAATTCTGTTTTATTAATAACTCCAAACACTGACATGCCCCGTAAGCACATTACCAGAAAACTAGCAACCATAACCCCCTTCTGCCCCCAACCCTTTACCAGACAACCACCACCCCAACCCGTTACCAGACAACCACCACCCCAACCCTTTACCAGACAACCACCACCCCAACCCTTTACCAGACAACCACCACCCCAACCCTTTACCAGACAACCACCACCCCAACCCTTTACCAGACAACCACCACCCCAACCCTTTACCAGACAACCACCACCCCAACCCTTTACCAGACAACCACCACCCCAACCCTTTACCAGACAACCACCACCCCAACCCTTTACCAGACAACCACCACCCCAACCCTTTACCAGACAACCACTAACCCAACCCTTTACCAGCCAACCACCAACCCAACCCTTTACCAGACAATCACCACCCCAACCCTTTACCAGACAACCACCAACCCAACCCTTTACCAGACAACCACCACCCCAACCCTTTACCAGACAACCCCCAACCCTTTACCAGACAACCACCAACCCAACCCTTTACCAGACAACCACCAACCCACCCTTTACCAGACAACCACCAACCCTTTAACAGACAAACCCCAACCCTTTACCAGACAACCACCACCCCAATCCTTTACCAGACAACCACCACCCCAATCCTTTACCAGACAATCCCCAACCCAACCCTTTACCAGAGAAACCACCAACCTAACCCTTTACCACATAACCCCCAACCCTTTACCAGACAACCACCACCTATAGAGGATTCTCTAACCAGACAACCAGCATCTATAGAGGATTCTCTAACCAGACAACCAGCATCTATAGAGGATTCTCTAACCAGACAACCACCATCTATAGAGGATTCTCTAACCAGACAACCACCACCTATAGAGGATTCTCTAACCAGACAACCACCACCTATAGAGGATTCTCTAACCAGACAACCACCACCTATAAAGGATTCTCTAACCAGACAACCACCACCTATAAAGGATTCTCTAACCAGACAACCACCACCTATAGAGGATTCTCTAAGCAGACAACCACCACCTATAGAGGATTCTCTAACCAGACAACCAGCATCTATAGAGGATTCTCAAACCAGACAACCAGCATCTATAGAGGATTCTCTAACCAGACAACCAGCATCTATAGAGGATTCTCTAACCAGACAACCAGCATCTATAGAGGATTCTCTAACCAGACAACCAGCATCTATAGAGGATTCTCTAACCAGAGAACCAGCATCTATAGAGGATTCTCTAACCAGACAACCAGCATCTATAGAGGATTCTCTAACCAGACAACCAGCATCTATAGAGGATTCTCTAACCGGACAACCAGCATCTATAGAGGATTCTCTAACCAGACAACCAGCATCTATAGAGGATTCTCTAACCAGACAACCAGCATCTATATAGGATTCTCTAACCAGACAACCAGCATCTATAGAGGATTCTCTAACCAGACAACCAGCATCTATAGAGGATTCTCTAACCAGACAACCACCACCTATAGAGGATTCTCTAACCAGACAACCACCACCTATAGAGGATTCTCTAACCAGACAACCACCACCTATAGAGGATTCTCTAACCAGACAACCACCACCTATAGAGGATTCTCTAACCAGACAACCAGCATCTATAGAGGATTCTCTAACCAGACAACCAGCATCTATAGAGGATTCTCTAACCAGACAACCAGCATCTATAGAGGATTCTCTAACCAGACAACCAGCATCTATAGAGGATTCTCTAACCAGAGAACCAGCATCTATAGAGGATTCTCTAACCAGACAACCAGCATCTATAGAGGATTCTCTAACCAGACAACCAGCATCTATAGAGGATTCTCTAACCGGACAACCAGCATCTATAGAGGATTCTCTAACCAGACAACCAGCATCTATAGAGGATTCTCTAACCAGACAACCAGCATCTATATAGGATTCTCTAACCAGACAACCAGCATCTATAGAGGATTCTCTAACCAGACAACCAGCATCTATAGAGGATTCTCTAACCAGACAACCACCACCTATAGAGGATTCTCTAACCAGACAACCACCACCTATAGCGGATTCTCTAACCAGACAACCACCACCTATAGCGGATTCTCTAACCAGACAACCAGCATCTATAGAGGATTCTCTAACCAGACAACCAGCACCTATAGAGGATTCTCTAACCAGACAACCAGCACCTATAGAGGATTCTCTAACCAGACAACCAGCATCTATAGAGGATTCTCTAACCAGACAACCACCATCTATAGAGGATTCTCTAACCAGACAACCACCATCTATAGAGGATTCTCTAACCAGACAACCACCATCTATAGAGGATTCTCTAACCAGACAACCAGCATCTATAGAGGATTCTCTAACCAGACAACCAGCATCCTTTCTAACCCATTTTTCTGTCTCACTGTATAAACTTCCTCTTTTTCTCTTCAAATTATTTAACACGTTTCTACTTTTAACCCTCTTATGTCTCTCAGCTTTCTCTACTGAAATGTCATCTTGAGGATTAATAAAATATTAACCAATCAGCCTATACATTTGAAAGTCTAAGTGATTTGACGGTAGTTTAGAGAAAGCATTTGGCTAATAACACTTTTATCAATGTCTATGTACAAAACATAGAACATTTCTAAATAATTTGACACTCTTGTAGTGTAGATGGATCATTAATACATTATTTATCCATCTGACTGTGTAAAAAAAATCTAAAGTATAAATGATTTGTAGAGTACAGGGTTACAGCTGAGGTTAGTGTGTGTGTGTGTGTGGGGGGGGGGGTAGGTAGAGCTAGGCTTAGAGACGAATGTGGAAGCATTACAGGAGATATTCTTCTTCACAGCTGAAACATGTTAAAGCTGAATAGTACATTTGCAAAATAGCACAGTGCACGTATGCACGCACGCACACACACACACTTGAATGAGGATGGCAGAGAGAACATGAATTATACATCCGGGCAGTCTCTCTGGATTAGTGAGAAAGAAGGAGGGAGAGAGAGAGAGAGAAATTGTGCCTCATCACCTCCTCAAGACTAATAAAGACAGCAGTGTGTGGGGGGGGGGGGGGGGGGGTTAATTCCCTCTCTCCCCAACCAGAGAGAAAACAGCCTTTGAACTCTGAACCAATGAGGAGATGTTGCTGGGAGCATTTCCTCACCAGCTGTGGCACACACACACACATCTCTGAAAACCTCTCTCTCAAACAGACAAGTATTTTCTCTCCAATTGTGTTTCTCTCACAGATGTAGACAGCAAGAAAAACTTCAGAATAATAAGCTATCACAATCCCTTTCCAAAACAATCACACACACACACTAATGCTTAAAGTTAGTGGTTGGTCACCATGAGTAAACACACCCAAAGCATGGATTACAGTCTGTCCTTGTCCATAGGACCGCTTTCAGGGTAAGGAAACTAATAAGGCATTTAATCATTTGGGTGAACTATCCCTTTAAGAAGCCCAGTGTAAAGCTGTTAGTAATGTTAGAAGGTAGCTGCACCGCCACTTTCTCAGCAGTCTAGTTTTTAGGACCGACCCAGTTTAGAACAGTGCACCATCTCTAACACGCGCACTCACGCACGCACGCACGCACGCGCACACACACACACACACACACACACACACACACACACACACACACACACACACACACACACACACACACACACACACACACACACACACACACACACACACACACACACACACACACACACACACAAAGACACACAGTTCTGGGATCTGGAAGGAAGAGAGAAGTGTGCGTTTGAAGTGTGTGTGATCAAACAGTGAGTATGCAACTCCACAGCCGTACGCCACAACTCATACCTCACACACTCCTCCTATATCTCCTCCTGTAATCTCTTTATCTCCTCTGTCTTTGTCCCTGCCTTTCTAATAGTCTATTTCTCTACTTCTTTCCTTTCTCACTCCTGTCATTTCATTGTCGTGTGTGCTGACGTGCGTCTGCGTCGAATACCTTCTTTCCATCTCTTATCTGTTTCGATGTAATATTGAATGTTTCCATCTAATATCTCTAGTATATTGTGTTTCTAATACAGTACACCAGATATCTTGTATCTATCTCCTATCTTTGACATCTACTATCAGGTATTGTATAGATCAATAAAAACAAAGAAGGCTATGAAGTTACCAGTATAATGTGTGTCCCTCAGTGTTATTTCATTGGTTACCGCCTTGAAAATCAATGATTAGAAAGATATACAAGAACCTTGAGCATTCTCTCCAGTGGCAAACTGTTATCAGGGAGGGGTCTATATTAAATATAATTATTAGCTAAACACACCCTTTAAGTACGTCATACATTTGAAGATTCCATTAATCATGTGGTGTGTCTCAATCCAAAGTGCCACTTGGTGTTAGTGAATTTAAATGAAGGGAAATATCATTGTGAGCAAAATGATGAATCATATCACTTCAGTACATTCTTTTTAAATGATTGATGACCTTAGATTTCAGCATTTGTGGTCTCCATTTCAGAAAAACCTCAACCTAAAATGTCTCATTGTGTAACGAGTGCGCTGAGAGTCGGGAAGCAAGTTCAGGGAGTGAGTGTTTAAATACATAAAAGCAACTAAATACAAAAACAAGAAACACAAACAATGCACAGACATGAACTGGAACAGAAACAATGATGCCTGGGGAAGGAACCAAAGGGAGTGACATATATAGGGAAGGTAATCTTAGTCCCGTGTGGCTCAGTTGGTAGAGCATGGCGCTTGCAACGCCAGGGTTGTGGGTTCAATTCCCACGGGGGGACCAGGATGAATATGTATGAACTTTCCAATTTGTAAGTCGCTCTGGATAAGAGCGTCTGCTAAATGACTTAAATGTAAATGTAATCAGGGAAGTGATGGAGTCCAGGTGAGTCTGATGAGGCGCTGGTGCGTGTACCGATGATGACAGGTGTGCGCCATAACGAGCAGCCTGGTGAGCTAGAGGCCGGAGAGGGAGCACGTGACACATTGGTGTTACCCTCATTGGTGTTAATACTCCTACTGGTGGCACAACGTAAACGTTATTTAAAGTCATTAAGGTACCATATTAGTTGATTTACAATGGGAAGATGTAACTAAATACATTTAAATAAATACACATCTAGAATGAAGTACTATTTTTCCCAAAGTGCCACGCCCAAATGTCACCGTAATTCAAGAACGACCTGTCAGTGAAGCGAGATCAGATCAAGAATAAGGGGATATTTCAGACAAGTGCCTCCATCTTTTAAAATGTATCATGAGTGGTGATGTGATTGCAATATCAAACACACACACACCACTAAAAACAGAGATTTCCTAACAAAGTTTGCTGAGTGAAAGTTGTTCCGAGTCCTGACCTTAAATGTTTTATAGACGTTTAACATCACCTGTGAAGCTAAACCAAGTGGAAAACAGATCGTGTACACCAGCAAAACATCTCTTCCTGTCTCTCTCCACATAATTTTTCTCATCCATCTCTCGCTTCACAACTCTTCTCCTTCTCTCCTTGCAATCTCTGTCCCCCTCCCTCCCTCTCTCTCACTCTGTAAAAATGGTGTACTGAGAGCTTACACAAACACACATAACATAAGCTTTGATTATTGTATTGTAATCAGGTCAGAGACATTAACAGGCTTTTGTTGTCATCTCCTGTTTCTTTTCTGTTGTTTAGAAGTGTTTGTCATAACTGATGTACATCAGTCATAGTGGGAATAAAAGGAAGACAGACAGACAGAGAGACAGACAGGCAGACAGAGGCTGTTTCATGTCGAACAGAGAAGACAGTAAGATAGAGAAACAGAGACACACACACACAAACACAAAGGTTTGCTGTTACATGTAAGTGTATAGTAAAGATGTGTATGTCAGAACAAACTGAAAGATATATATGTGTATGCCACAGGGGACAGTAGAGAAAGTGTGTGTGTGTGTGTCTTGGGGGGCAAGGGCGAGACAGATACATGGATGTGAATGTGGCGCAGAGGACAGGAGAGACTGCACATGGCTAAGTCTGTGTGTCTGACACAGTTGAGAGGAGAGTAGGCCTTTCTGCACACACAGACACACACACAGACAGACATACACACTATCTTCCCCGTTCAGTTTCTCTCTGAGGACATCCATCCCACAGCATGAAACCCTCTGCAACCATCATTAGGGACCTCTGGAGGAGGATGGAGAGAACCACAAAGCCTCCCAGAAGAGAGAGGAGAAAACGTGATGGGGTGAAAACGGGATCAGGAGGAAACGGGATAGGGAGGAAACGGGATGGGGAGGAAACAGGTTCAGGAGGAAACAAGGTGGGGAGGAATCGGGATGGCGAGGAAACGGGATGGGGCGGAAAAAGGGAGGAGAAGAAAATAATTACTTTGAAGGATAAACCCTGGGATTAGATGTGGCTATTCTCTGAGGCTATAGAGACAGGATGTGTGTGCATGTGTGTTTTGCAGAAACAAGGCTGTGTGTGTGTGTGTGTGTGTGTGTGTGTGTGTGTGTGTGTGTGTGTGTGTGTGTGTGTGTGTGTGTGTGTGTGTGTGTGTGTGTGTGTGTGTGTGTGTGTGTGTGTGGTTTCAAACTCGTTTCTGTATATTTCTGTATAAACAAACTTTTCCATCAACCTTCCATCACACATTAATTCAGCGATATAACAATAGCATTGCACAAACAAAGCATGTTGTCTGATGTAGCACATTGACAGAGGGAGGAGGGGAAGAGCAGAGTGAGAGGGGAAAAAAGAAGGAAAGAGACGGAGAGAAAAAGAGAGGAGAGAGAGAGGAGAGTCTTCCTCCTTGCCTGTTAAATATTTGAGCACTTGTGGAGAGACAGAGCTGTTAGCTGAACTAAATCAGCAGCGTCGGTGTGTGTGTGTGTTGCAGGGGGAGACAGGGCTGTTAGCCGGTTAGTGGTAATTCAACCGTGATAGAGAGGGAGCACTTTCACTGTTTATATATGTACCTGAGAGAGAGACAGAGAAGGGATGGAGGGAGGGGGAGGCAGGGAGGGAGGGGGAGGCTGTCCAGTCTGTCAGAATTCATTAGACTGACAGAGCGAAGCTGCTCTGCACCATGTCAATGAGACCCAGCTAACCACAGCAGTGTCTGCGTGTGAGTGAGTGAGTGACTGAGTGAGTGAGTGAGTGAGTGAGTGAGTGAGTGAGTGTGTGTGTGTGTGTCTATCAGCTATACTCAATAACTAGAGAGGGAGGCATGATTCCCTCATTGTCTATCAGAGACAAAAGGAGCTTTCAGCTCAATTATAGCATCCGCACGCACGCACGCACGCACGCACGCACGCACGCACGCACACACACACACACACACACACACACACACACACACACACACACACACACACAGACTGTATCATCCTACCTGGGGTTCGTGCTGTTCCAGTAGACAGCATGGTGGTCGAAGATGATCTGGTCTTCAGCCCAGACGGACAGACAGGAAGACAGGACAGTCAGACACATCAGAACCACCTGCGTCACACATGTACACACACTCCTCTGACCAGGCCGAGCCGTCCACCTCACACTCCTCAAACCAGTTACACACAACATCATAGTGTCCACTTGAAGTCTACTTGTTAGATCCACCTCCACAGTAGTGTTCGCTGGTTATGTTAGCTTACAGTTGAGTTGGAATATCCAGTGCATGGACAGTCTCAATCAGTGTCTGGGCATTCAAAGATCCCAGTCCATTCCGATTGTTCCAGCCTGTTAGTGGAAACAGGGTGGCAGAGGTCGTAGTGTGCAGGACTTTGAATCCAGGACTTTGTAATGCGGTTTGAATCCAGGTGTGTTGTTTTGGCGTGTTTTTGTTTACGAACCTTATCCTGAACCTTGACCACTTTGCTAGCATGCCCAAAGCTAACCTTATCCTAACCAATCGCTAGCATGCACAAACCTAACCTTATCCTAACCAATCGCTAGCATGCACAAACCTAACCTGTTGCGCTTGCATGTTGCGCAAATCACTCAATCTCAATCAATACAGGAAGAGTGTCTATGTTCTTGCCAGGGTCTGATACTTTTCCTCCCATTGTACAACATGTGCTCCCCTGAATATGACATCCAAACTAGTGACTTTCATTCTCCTGAATCCACGCATTTATCTTAAGTCCACTGTCTGTTCATTGATGATTGATTACAGTGATGAGACGTTGTTATTATTTGACATATTTCTGTATTTCTATCAATTCTGGCTAGATTAATTATCAGCCATCTCACGATTTCGATCACACACTATCAGCACAAATAGAAACCTCTTCTCTCCACTCCTCTCCTCCACTCCACAAAGAGACGCGAAGCCAAATCCAATCTGGGTTTAATGTCGTCCGGGGACCGAACATCCTGACTCCCCTCAGCTCGCTGGGACTGAACTGTCTTCAGTAAGAGATATATTGGTTCCTAACAGTTTCTTCAGGGAGTTGTTCCAGTGCTGAACAGTTTCTTCAGGGAGTTGTTCCAGTGCTGAACAGTTTCCTCAGGGAGACATTATGTTTTGGTACTGAAGGTTCCTCTGTAAGATGTTTCAGTACTGACCAGTTTCCCCAGTAACAGATTCTGTTTCGGTACTGACCAGTTTCCCCAGTAACAGATTCTGTTTCGGTACTGACCAGTTACCCCAGTAACAGATTCTGTTTCGGTACTGACCAGTTACTCCAGTAACAGATTCTGTTTCGGTACTGACCAGTTACCCCAGTAACAGATTCTGTTTCGGTACTGACCAGTTACCCCAGTAACAGATTCTGTTTTGGTGCTGAAGGTAAGATGTTTCGGTACTGACCAGTTTCTATCTGGTACTGAACACCTCCCGTCATTAAGGGAGGTCCATTTGAATATTCTTCAGATGTCCGTTCGGGTCAATAAACCACGACAGGTTAATCGTTTCCTCAGTGAGAGTGGTTGGTTGGGTCCTGTTATTGCTGCTCGTTTTTATCAGAGATCACCAGCTATCACGCTCCTCCCGTCCCAAGATCCTCTTCAGTCTGTTTCTGCTGATTTGGATGTAAAATCCAATTCGGCTTCATGGTCCACACTCCACAATGTTCTTTACGGATCAACACACAGAGACTGGCAGAGACACACACACAGACTGGCAGAGACACACACACAGACTGGCTGAGAGACAGACCGACAGAGTGAATAACGTGGCGATCCTTCCAACGGTCTCTCACGGTGACAACACTCCTCGTGGTGAATCTGATTCTCAGCTCCCACTGCTGCCAGAATCTCCGCACTGCTTGTTTTCACCTCCTTCTCGCCCTCCCTCTACCCATCCTCCCTCTTTCTCCCTCCCCCTCCCTCCCTCTCTCACTCTGAGCTGGCGGAGTCTCTCAGTCTCTTACCTCTGGGGACAGTGTCTGACTCACTGCTCTCGCGGCTCTGAAGCCGCTTAGTTCAGCTGTATTAAACTGTATGTATCCACATATACATAACATGGGTTAGGATAATACTGACAGTGTTAGGTTAGATTATCACTTCAATCCAGTTACTACATCTTTACAAATCAAGTCGTGTAATCAAGTTATTACAACACCTTTTTTGTACAATTAAGGTATTACTACATTCTTAGTATTAAGAGTATTGTAAGAATAAATACTTATTTGTATGAACAGACCTATATATATATACCCCCATCATAACCAATATAACCCAAATACAGCTGTAAAATAAGAAATCTACTAGCATACTGGGTCTGCTCTGTGTAATAAACTATTCTAACCATCATAACCAAAATAAATTAATAATAAACTAACCATTCTAACCATCATAACCAAAATAAATGTATTATAAACTAACCATTCTAACCATCATAACCTAAATTAATTAATAATAAACTAACCATTCTAACCATCATAACCGAAATAAATTAATAATAAACTAACCATGATAACCGAAATAAATAATAAACTAACCATTCTAACCATCATAACCTAAATAAATGAATAATAAACTAACCATTCTAACCATCATAACCTAAATAAATGAATAACAAGCATTTCGCTACATCCACCAAATGTGTATGTGACATTGTAAAAATGTGATTTGAATAAAGTAACCATCCTAACCTAAACATTTTTTTAATAAACTAACCATTCTGACCATCATAACCTAAATAAATTAATAATAAACTAACCATTCTAACCATCATAACCTAAATAAATTAATAATAAACTAACCATTCTAACCATCATAACCTAAATTAATAATAAACTAACCATTCTAACCATCATAACCTAAATTAATTAATAATAAACTAACCATTCTAACCATCATAACCTAAATTAATTAATAATAAAATAACCATTCTAACCATCATAACCTAAATTAATAATAAACTAACCATTCTAACCATCATAACCTAAATTAATAATAAACTAACCATCCTAACCCAAACAACCCAGACCCAGCTGCATGTGGTCTGACTGTCTGACTGAATTATTCATACGGTGGCTGTCTGGAGCACGCATGTTTAAACACACACCTCTCATCCCTCCTCTACCCCTCCCTTCTAGTCTCCTGTCTCGCTCCTCTCCATCTCTCTGCCGGTCTGCAGCGTGCATGTTTAAACACACATGCAGGAGGATGAAGTAGCTTGTAGATGCTCTACCCAACCCAACACACGAGCAGAACAGGGTTGAGCAACCCTGGAGCTGTGTGAGCTTAAGTGCCTTGCTCAAGGGCGCAAAGGCAGTATGTAGGACATGGGATAGAGGCCACTGCCAGCAGCCCTCCGGCTGTCTGCTCACTCCTGGCAGTTATTCCCCATGAGCCCTGGGATCTGAATTGGCAACCCTCCGGTTACTGGCCCGCTTCATATGCAGGATAATGACAGATTAGTTATTTTTTACAAGGACAGTTATAAAATATATAAAATAAAAATATAGTACCAGTCAAAAGTTTGAACGCACCTACTCATTCCAGGGTTTTTCTTTATTTGTACTATTTTCTACATTGTAGAATAATAGTGAAGACATCAACACTATGAAATAGCACATTCAAAAATCCAGAAAATCACATTGTATGATTTTTAAGTAATTAATTTGCATTTTATTGCATGACATAAGTATTTGATACATCAGAAAAGCAGAACTTAATATTTGGTACAGAAACCTTTGTTTGCAATTGCAGAGATCATACGTTTCCTGTAGTTCTTGACCAGGTTTGCACACACTGCAGCAGGGATTTTGGCCCACTCCTCCATACAGATCTTTTCCAGATCCTTCAGGTTTCGGGGCTGTCGCTGGGCAATACAGACTTTCAGCTCCCTCCAAAGATGTTCTATTGGGTTCAGGTCTGGAGACTGGCTAGGCCACTCCAGGACCTTGAGATGCTTCTTACGGAGCCACTCCTTAGTTGCCCTGGTTGTGTGTTTCGGGTCGTTGTCATGCTGGAAGACCCAAGATCTCGCGATACATGGCCCCATCCATCCTCCTCTCGCGATACATGGCCCCATCCATCCTCCCCTCAATACGGTGCAGTCGTCCTGTCCCCTTTGCAGAAAAGCATCCCCAAAGAATGATGTTTCCACCTCCATGCTTCACGGTTGGGATGGTGTTCTTGGGGTTGTACTCATCCTTCTTCTTCCTCCAAACACGGCGAGTGGAGTTTAGACCAAAAAACTATATTTTTGTCTCATCAGACCACATGACCTTCTCCCATTGCTCCTCTGGATCATCCAGATGGTCATTGGCAAACTTCAGACGGGCCTGGACATGCGCTGGCTTGAGCAGGGGGACCTTGCGTGCGCTGCAGGATTTTAATCCATGACGGCGTAGTGTGTTACTAATGGTTTTCTTTGAGACTGTGGTCCCAGCTCTCTTCAGGTCATTGACCAGGTCCTGCTGTGTAGTTCTGGGCTGATCCCTCACCTTCCTCATGATCATTGATGCCCCACGAGGTGAGATCTTGCATGGAGCCCCAGACCGAGGGTGATTGACCGTCATCTTGAACTTCTTCCATTTTCTAATAATTGCGCCAACAGTTGTTGCCTTCTCACCAAGCTGCTTGCCTATTGTCCTGTAGCCCATCCCAGCCTTGTGCAGGTCTACAATTTTATCCCTGATGTCCTTACACAGCTCTCTGGTCTTGGCCATTGTGGAGAGGTTGGAGTCTGTTTGATTGTGTGTGTGGACAAGTGTCTTTTATACAGGTAACGAGTTCAAACAGGTGCAGTTAATACAGGTAATGAGTGAAGAACAGGAGGGCTTAAAGAAAAACTAACAGGTCTGTGAGAGCCGGAATTCTTACTGGTTGGTAGGTGATCAAATACTTATGTCATGCAATAAAATGCAAATTAATTAGTTAAAAATCATACAATGTGATTTTCTGGATTTTTGTTATAGATTCAGTATCTCACAGTTGAAGTGTACCTATGATAAAAATGACAGACCTCTACATGCTTTGTAAGTAGGAAAACCTGCAAAATCGGCAGTGTATCAAATACTTGTTCTCCCCACTGTATGTAGTAACCAAAAAAGCCTCAGAAATTGCAACCCAAATAAATGCTTCACAGAGTTCAAGTAACAGACACATCTCAACATCAACTGTTCAGAGACTGCATGAATCAAGCCTTCATGGTCAAATTGCAAAGAAACCCCTACTAAAGGACACCAATAAGAAGAAGAGACTTGTTTGGGCCAAGAAACACGAGCAATCTGTCCTTTGGTGCGATGAGTCTAAATTTGAGATTTTTGGTTCCAACCGACGCAGAGTAGGTGAACGGATTATCTCCGCATGTGTGGTTCCCCCTCGTGAAGCATGGAGGAGGTGTGATGGTGCTTTGCTGGTGACACTGTGATTTATTTAGAATTCAAGGCACACTTAACCAGCATGGCTACCATAGCATTCTGCAGCGATACTCCATCCCATCTGGTTTGCACTTAGTGGGACTATCATTTGTTTTTCAATAGGACAATGACCTAACACACCTCCAAGCTGTGTAAGGGCTATTTGACCAAGAAGGAGAGTGATGGAGTGCTGCATAAGATAACCTGGCCTCCACTATCACCCAACCTCAACCCAATTGAGATGGTTTGGGATGAGTTGGACCACAGAGTGAAGGAAAATCAGCCAACAAGTGCTCAGCATATGTGGGAACTCCTTCAAAACTGTGGAAAAAACATTCCAGGTGAAGCTGGTTGAGAGAATGCCAAGTTTGCAAAGCTGTCATCAAGGCAAAGGGTGGCTACTTTGAAGAATCTCAAATATAAAATATATTGATTTGTTTAACACTTTTTTGGTTACTACATGATTCCATGTGTTATTTAATAGTTGTGATGTCTTCACTACTATTCTACAATGTTGAACATAGTAAAAATAAAGAAAAACCCTTGAATTAGTAGGTGTGTCCAAACTTTTGACTGGTACTGTATATTGAAGAATATCCAACTGTGTGGGTGGGAAATTACTACTATTTCATCACCACCACCAGACCCCTACGGTTATAAGTGGGACATGAGGACTGAACAGAAGGCATTGTCACCAAAGCAATGTCCTATGAGTAAAATTACAAGAAAATGTCACAAAGGTGATGTCACAGAGGTAATCACCAGGGCCCAGTTTTTCTAAAGTTAACTATCTGGATTTCAGTTATCAGATAGGATTAAATGCATAGAAATAGAATGAATAGAACGGTAGTTCAAGTCAATGATTAGCCTATTTCTATGCATTTAATTCCTATCTAATTGGCGAAAAAGTTAACCTCTGTTACGGTAAGGACAGTCAGAGAAATAATCACAAGGTAAAGTCACCTCTGTATCAGTGGGGACAAAGTCAGAGCGAGAGATGACTCCACCTAGTGCCGTATTATTTTCCTGGATACAGTGATGTATACTGTATCCCTATACATGGCTCTGGCTCCACCAAGTGGCCATACAGAGATTGACCAGATTCCCAAGCCTATCAGAAGGCAGAGAAGCTTGCTTAAACCGCTCAAATCCTTTCAGATCTACAAGTGTGCCTATAGGGAGTAGGGGCCAGGGGTAGTGCCTTGAGACTAGGGGGCCATTTGGAAATCAACAAACATAAAAAACACAGACACAAGGCTGTGTTCCATTTAGTTTAATTTCTTTGTGATACAAAACTCATCTTTACAGCCCTCCAGAGAAAGCTGGCATTACCTTTATATCAAAATATACATGTTGGAATCAACGTTTGTTAACTATATATCAAAATATACATGTTGGAATGAAATTGAATATTTAATCCAAATCACTGTGGTACAAAAACACTAAATATAGACAGACAAAAACCCTCCCACTGCTTCATGACATCACATCCTGTTGACCCCTGACCCCAATAAAACCCATAATGGAAAATGAAAGCGACAACCGTTACCAGGAGAGGAATACAGAACTACATCACAGCTATCCACTATGATATCATCAACTAGGTCAACATACAGTATATATTCATGCTTAAAGTACTCTACCAACATAGAGGAATTTTTCTGTAATTAAACAGAAATGAGACAAGACACCAAATATCACAAATTCAAGGTATAACTCACTCAAAATTACTATTTTTAAATCTAGTGGCTGACTGATTAGGTATAAAATGAAAACAAAATCAAATCCCTTTTGAAAGAGGCAGTCTTTCAATTTGGACCATAGAATCAAACCAGTGGGAGAAAAGAAAGTTTAGAACATTGTCTTTTAAACTGACATGGATTGTTTAAATAGCAGGGGTGGTAGGTACTTTGGTCCTCAATAACATCAACCATCAATAGCTACATGAAACCGTTTATGCTACAGAAGAATCTACAGCAAAAGCAATATATAGACAGTCAGTGCCAGAACAAAGGTAATAAATACATTTGTGTTGTAGGCACCAAATATCTAAGGCTGTGTGAAATAAAATTGGAGTATTGTGTGTGTGTGTAAAATATTAGGGGTGAAGTAGGCACTAAAGACTAAATGCTGCATGATTTTAAGTGGCACCTCTGGAGCAAGAATTAAGACTTGATGCACAGTGACTGGTAGATATCAAACGGTATAGAAAATGATAGAGTATAGAACTACCAATGTTACAAAAATACAAATGGAATGCATAGTGTACATCTAGAAATCAAAAAGGGAAGACCACAGCCATATATTTCAAATCAAATTATTGATGTTCAAAGAAAAAGCTTATTTGAGAGTCCTATCGTATAAAATCAATGTAATAGCATGGAAAGGCTAGCCGGCTGGTCTGGTTAAGGCACTAGACTGTTGCTGAAAGGCATTTTGTTAGATCAATATGACTAGTGGTGAAGATCCCAAGGACAGACAGTAGAAACAGAAAACATTAAATGGATTTTTTTTTTAAGTATATCAAATGGAAAAAATAAAACATTGTAATCTAGAAACAGAAACAGAAAGACTAGATGTGCATTCTGAAGAGTATAGAAACAGAAATACTAGACGTGCATCTTGGAGAGTTCTGTGAGTTTCCCGCCATAGAAGTAGAACTACTAAAATAAAATATGAACCGATTATATCCATAGTAAACGTAAATAATTGTGTAAAAATAATGATAAAACTTTTTAAAAAGTATAAAGGAATGATTAAGTGTGTCTCGTGTGGAAAAAGACTTGACATACAAACGACATGGAAGGCATTCTGATGAACAGGTTTGGTCTATACTCTGTAGTAACTGTGTGTGTGTGTGTGTGAGAGAGTGATTGTGTTAGATTGTAGATTTGGAGAAAGACACTCTGAGGTGGTGGTTATCTCCCAGGTCATGGTTGTGGAACTCGATGAGACTCTCAACAGCTTCCTCCACTGAGCTCATCTGGATCAGAGCCATCTTACGGTCCTTCCTATACACACACACACCAGGAAAGAGGATTCCCCATTACTTCAAGTAGTGATGCAATAAAGACTAGAACATCATCAGGTAGTGATGCGATAAAGACTAGTACATCATCAGGTAGTGATGCGATAACGACTAGTACATCATCAGGTAGTGATGCGATAACGACTAGTACATCATCAGGTAGTGATGCGATAACGACTAGTACATCATCAGGTAGTGATGCGATAACGACTAGTACATCATCAGGTAGTGATGCGATAACGACTAGTACATCAGGTAGTGATGCGATAACGACTAGTACATCATCAGGTAGTGATGCAATAACGACTAGTACATCATCAGGTAGTGATGCGATAACGACTAGTACATCATCAGGTAGTGATGCGATAACGACTAGTACATCATCAGGTAGTGATGCGATAACGACTAGAACATCATCAGGTAGTGAGGCGATAACGACTAGAACATCATCAGGTAGTGATGCGATAACGACTAGTACATCATCAGGTAGTGATGCGATAACGACTAGTACATCATCAGGTAGTGATGCAATAACGACTAGTACATCATCAGGTAGTGATGCAATAACGACTAGTACATCATCAGGTAGTGATGCGATAACGACTAGTACATCATCAGGTAGTGATGCGATAACGACTAGTACATCATCAGGTAGTGATGCGATAACGACTAGTACATCATCAGGTAGTGATGCGATAACGACTAGTACATCATCAGGTAGTGATGCGATAAAGACCATTCCACCACTGGGTAGTGACGTCATAAAGACCATTACATCGTCGGGTAGTGATGCCACAAAGACTATTACATCAGTAGGTAAAGATGTCGTAAAGACAAGCACATCAATTACCTCAACTAACCTGTACCCCCGTACACTGACTCGGTACCGGTACTCCCTGTATATAACCTCCACACTGACTCGGTACCGGTACTCCCTGTATATAACCTCCACAATGACTCAGTACCGGTACTCCCTGTATATAACCTCCACAATGACTCGGTACCGGTACTCCCTGTATATAACCTCCACAATGACTCAGTACCGGTACTCCCTGTATATAACCTCCACAATGACTCTGTACCGGTACTCCCTGTATATAACCTCCACACTGACTCAGTACCAGTACTCCCTGTATATAACCTCCACACTGACTCGGTACCGGTACTCCCTGTATATAACCTCCACACTGACTCAGTACCGGTACTCCCTGTATATAACCTCCACAATGACTCAGTACCGGTACTCCCTGTATATAACCTCCACACTGACTCGGTACCGGTACTCCCTGTATATAACCTCCACACTGACTCGGTACCGGTACTCCCTGTATATAACCTCCACACTGACTCGGTACCGGTACTCCCTGTATATAACCTCCACATCATGACTCGGTACCGGTACTCCCTGTATATAACCTCCACACTGACTCGGTACCGGTACTCCCTGTATATAACCTCCACACTGACTCGGTACCGGTACTCCCTGTATATAACCTCCACACTGACTCAGTACCGGTACTCCCTGTATATAACCTCCACACTGACTCAGTACCGGTACTCCCTGTATATAACCTCCACACTGACTCAGTACCGGTACTCCCTGTATATAACCTCCACACTGACTCAGTACCGGTACTCCCTGTATATAACCTCCACACTGACTCAGTACCGGTACTCCCTGTATATAACCTCCACACTGACTCAGTACCGGTACTCCCTGTATATAACCTCCACAATGACTCAGTACCGGTACTCCCTGTATATAACCTCCACACTGACTCGGTACCGGTACTCCCTGTATATAACCTCCACAATGACTCAGTACCGGTACTCCCTGTATATAACCTCCACAATGACTCAGTACCGGTACTCCCTGTATATAACCTCCACAATGACTCAGTACCGGTACTCCCTGTATATAACCTCCACACTGACTCAGTACCGGTGCCCCCTGTATATGTGTGTTACTTTTTATTTTAGTCTACCTGATAAATATTTTCTTAACTCTTCTTGAACTGCATTGTTGGTTAAGGGCTTGTAAGTAAGCATTTCACGGTAAGGTCTACACTTGTTGTATTCGGCGCATGTGACAAATAACATTTGATTTGATCATTAGGTAGTGATGTCATAAAAGTGTAGCTGGATGTTGAGACTTACTGGAAGAACTTGAAGGCCGTGACTGAAGCTCCTGAACTGCTGAACAGTGCCTTCAGATCCTCCTCTCCTACTGCAGGACTAGAGAGAGAAAGAGAAAGCATTAGCAGAGAAAGCAATAGGACACTCAAACAAAGGGGATGTTGGGTGTGTGTGTACGTACGGTATGTTGGAGAGGTGCAGTGTGCCAGAGGGAGGGTAGATGTTGTTGTAGTTTTTGGAGCCAGGCTTCTTAAAACGGTGGAGAGGAGAGGTGGCATAGTCCTTAGTCAACCCCTGGTCCTCATGGCCTTGAATAGGATAGAGTAGAACATGTCATGACACAACAGTAGTGGATGTTAGACGGTCCATACCATCTCTCTGGGCAGCTGTGTGTTTAGACATGGTAGTGTGTGTACATACTGTCTCTAGGCAGCTGTGTGTTTAGACATGGTAGTGTGTGTACATACTGTCTCTAGGCAGCTGTGTGTTTAGACATGGTAGTGTGTGTACATACCATCTCTGGGCAGCTGTGTGTTTAGACATGGTAGTGTGTGTACATACCTTCTCTGGGCAGCTGTGTGTTTAGACATGGTAGTGTGTGTACATATCATCTCTGGGCAGCTGTGTGTTTAGACATGGTAGTGTGTGTACATACCTTCTCTGGGCAGCTGTGTGTACATACCGTCTCTAGGCAGCTGTGTGTACATACCGTCTCTAGGCAGCTGTGTGTTTAGACATGGTAGTGTGTGTACATACCGTCTCTAGGCAGCTGTGTGTTTAGACATGGTAGTGTGTGTACATACCTTCTCTGGGCAGCTGTGTGTTTAGACATGGTAGAGTATGTACATACCTTCTCTGGGCAGCTGTGTGTTTAGACATGGTAGTGTGTGTACATACCATCTCTGGGCAGCTGTGTGTTTAGACATGGTAGTGTGTGTACATACCTTCTCTGGGCAGCTGTGTGTTTAGACATGGTAGAGTATGTACATACCTTCTCTGGGCAGCTGTGTGTTTAGACATGGTAGTGTGTGTACATACCGTCTCTGGGCAGCTGTACGGTGGTGTGTTTAGACATGGTAGTATGTGTACATACCTTCTCTGGGCAGCTGTACGGTGGTGTGTTTAGACATGGTAGTATGTGTACATACCTTCTCTGGGCAGCTGTACGGTGGTGTGTTTAGACATGGTAGTATGTGTACATACCTTCTCTGGGCAGCTGTACGGTGGTGTGTTTAGACATGGTAGTATGTGTACATACCTTCTCTGGGCAGCTGTACGGTGGTGTGTTTAGACATGGAGACACGTAGAGACCGGCCCTGGAGACGCACCCCGTTCAGGTGGCTCATCGCTGAGGAGAAGACAAGCCCGTCAAACAACAGAACACACACACGTGCTACCAACTACTTCAACAACACACAGACGCACGGTCACATACACACAGTACCTAGCTGAGCCTGTGTGCCATCAGCCATCTGGACCAGAGCATTGTCCTTCTTATTGAACAGAATCTTCACTCTCATCACGTCGCCATACACACCTGGAGAACACACACAGGTTAAAACACAGCACACACTCCAAACCAGATGCATTTTTCATGAAGAAAGAGACTTAGTTGTAATGTCAGTGTTGCAATGTGATCGTCTTGATCAACAGCAGACAGACTAGACTACTGTAATGCCCAGACAACAGGTTCTATACCACCACACTACTCAGTTCTGGCCATTGAAATGAAACGACTGATTCATGTAAAGGAGAGCTTGGATTTCTGATTCAGAGACAGACCGCGCAGACAGACCACAACACGAAAACCAGCCCAGGTAACAGATAGTTAGATTCAGTACCAGTTGGTAATTAAATAAATATATAAAGTGAAACAGATTAAAGAATGATAAAATAATAAACATAAATATTTAGGTCAATATAAGGGTAAATGAAGACTGAATGAGGTAGGTACAGTGATGATATAATATTATTGGTAACAGTAGGTAAATGTAAAATCTAAAGTCATAAAGGGAAACGAAAGGCTGATAACATACCAAAGAGAATAAAGAGGCAGTTTGGTGTAACGCTCTTTATAAACAGCAGGGGGAGGTAGAGGAACCAGGGAGGGGGAGAGAGAAAGAGGGAGGGGACAGGGGTAAAGTGGGGGAGGAGAGGAGTCAGGGATGGAGGGATGGAGTCCAGCAGTCAGCAGCCAAGAGGTCCACGGGAGGATCACATGGAGGAGAAAGAGAGGGAGAGGAGGAGAAAGAGAGATAGGGGAGAGAGAGAGAGAGAAAGATGAGAAGAAAGAGTTGGCATAGGAGTGAGTTTTTATAAAGGGCAAAGAGCAGGATGAGATGGGGAGGGAGAGAATAAAAGAAAAGGAGGTAAAGAAAAGAACAAGGTCAGTAAACACAAAAGTGCCTAAAACACTGTCACTATGGCAACACTAGGAGGAGAAAAGAGACATATTAACAATGCAACAGTACAGGTCAGATAATACAGTACAATAACATGGGGGGGGTGTCTCTATATAAGGACTATTGTGTCTCCAGCAACTCAAGAATAGACAAAAAGGAAGCCATGAAATGGAAGATAACAGAAGACTGTTAGTTCTAAACTGTGGAGACACACCCATTTAAAGGGCTCAGAGGAAAAGTTTACTATGGTGTGCTTGTACGATAAAGGATGTATACTGGTGTGCTTGTGGGTGAGAGAAAGAGTGTGTGGCTAGTAACAGTCCTGACCTCTGGGTTAAGGTTGCTGACCAATAGGACACCAGCTTGTCCTCCTCCACCGCCGAGGGCTTGCAGGCCGAGACGACTAGCGGCCATGCCCCCTGGACCCATACCGAATGACGCCAAGGCACCGGGCATAGACAAACCTAGACACACACAAAGAAAGACACATGTTATCGCAAGCACCAGGGCCAACCTGTGCAGCTGGAGTAGACCGACCGATGATTTGACAATGTAGTAATAGCTATGTAATAAACGGAGTAAGAACAGATTTGTAGTAGGCCACAGGTAGAGTGAACCAGCTGACTGTGTTAATGTGAGGATGTACCTGCAGCCTGCTGTAGAGTGAAGGCCTGGGGGAATCCGTGTCCATAAGGAGACGCTGAGATCAGACCTGGAGACCCTGGAAAGAGATAGAAGGTGGGAGAGAGGGAGAGGGAAAAAGACATGAGTCTGATTTCAGTGTCAGTTTGACAGTCTCCAGAAGAGCACCCTGGTAGCTACGTGCTAGCTCCTGGTACAAAAAAAGTGCGAGAAACACCGGTCTAACGTGTGTGTGTTACCGAAGGCGGCAGCAGCCATCGCGTGCTGGTCCATTCCAGGCTGAGGGTTGTGTTGCTCTCCAGTAGAAAGGTCAGGTCTGGTGTAGTCACGGCTCTTATCGTTGTTAAACTTCACGTTGAGGCTGGTCAGCTTGGAGAAACTCACCCTCAGAGTACAGCAGCCGTTATAGATGTTCTGACCGTCTAGAGACTGCAGAGACACAGAGGGATTAGGGGCGTGGAAGTTCAGGCAAGTCCATTTACAGCATCTATTATTGATGTTCTGACCATCTGGAGCCGGCAGAGAGAGCGAGATGGAGAAATCAAAGTTTTATATGGGGGGGGTGTACGTACCATTTTGGTGTGCTGTGCCGTCATGGGGTCAGCGTATTGGACCAGAGCCTGGAACTGGTTGTTCTTAGTGAAAGTGATGATCTTCAGAACAGACCCATACTTGGAGAAGATCTACAGGGGAGAACACACACAGGTTACATCCCTGCTGCAGGCATTTTGACAACAAGCAAAAGAAAACCATTTGAACACACTCATGACTAAGAAACACTGGTGGAGTGTGCGTACCTGGTGCAGGACTTCCAGTGTGACGGGGTAGAAGAGGTTTTCTACTATGACTCTAAGGACAGGGCTCTGGGTGGCCATGCCTCTGGCTCCCATCTCTCCCCCTCCAACTGACATGGTAGCACCCATCCCACCCCCCATACTGGTCATGGTAGAGCCCAACATGGTGCCACCCTGGACAGCATTCACCGCCTGCAGTGCTGCCTGGACTCTCTGGAGGGAGGGGGACAAACATACACTGTTATTACATTGTACTGTGGGCACTATGCTGTAACCTCTGCATATGACAAAGAAACTTTGATTTGACAAATGTGCTTTACAAATGTGCTACAGACATACAAGTTAGTGAGTCTCATATTGGTGTGGGTCAATGGTGGAAGTGTCCTCTTACCACTTGGTTAGGTGAGTTGTCGGTCTTGAGTTCCTTGTGGTTGCTGTACTGCATGAATACAGGCTGCTGTCTGATGAGGGGGGTTACCGTAGCGTAGTAGTTCACCATGGTCTGAGCCTGGTCCACAGTGTTCATCTCCAGGAACGCCTACACACACACACATAAGATCAGCCGGGGAAGGTGTGTGTGGACACCGTATATGTGTGCCTGAGTGTGAACACCTTTAGGGTAAAGGGCCTGTAGTGAGTGTGAGAACACCTTTAGGGTAGAGGATCTGTAGTGAGTGTGAGAACACCTTTAGGGTAGAGGATCTGTAGTGAGTGTGAGAACACCTTTAGGGTAGAGGATCTGTAGTGAGTGTGAGAACACCTTTAGGGTAGAGGATCTGTAGTGAGTGTGAGAACACCTTTAGGGTAGAGGATCTGTAGTGAGTGTGAGAACACCTTTAGGGTAGAGGATCTGTAGTGAGTGTGAGAACACCTTTAGGGTAGAGGATCTGTAGTGAGTGTGAGAACACCTTTAGGGTAGAGGATCTGTAGTGAGTGTGTGAACACCTTTAGGGTAGAGGATCTGTAGTGAGTGTGAGAACACCTTTAGGGTAGAGGATCTGTAGTGAGTGTGAGAACACCTTTAGGGTAGAGGATCTGTAGTGAGTGTGAGAACACCTTTAGGGTAGAGGACCTGTAGTGAGTGTGAGGACACCTTTAGGGTAGAGGATCTGTAGTGAGTGTGAGAACACCTTTAGGGTAGAGGATCTGTAGTGAGTGTGAGAACACCTTTAGGGTAGAGGACCTGTAGTGAGTGTGAGAACACCTTTAGGGTAAAGGACCTGTAGTGAGTGTGAGAACACCTTTAGGGTTAAGGACCTGTAGTGAGTGTGAGAACACCTTTAGGGTAAAGGGCCTGTAGTGAGTGTGAGAACACCTTTAGGGTAGAGGACCTGTAGTGAGTGTGAGAACACCTTTAGGGTAGAGGACCTGTAGTGAGTGTGAGGACACCTTTAGGGTAGAGGATCTGTAGTGAGTGTGAGAACACCTTTAGGGTAGAGGACCTGTAGTGAGTGTGAGAACACCTTTAGGGTAGAGGACCTGTAGTGAGTGTGAGAACACCTTTAGGGTAAAGGGCCTGTAGTGAGTGTGTGAACACCTTTAGGGTAGAGGATCTGTAGTGAGTGTGTGAACCCCTTTAGGGTAGAGGACCTGTAGTGAGTGTGAGAACATATTTAGGGTAGAGCACCTGTAGTGTGCGTACGTACCTGGTTCTTTCCCTTCATCATCAGAAGGTTGGTGACCTTCCCAAAGGGCATTCCCATGCTGATGACCTCAGAATCCTGGATATCCCCAGGCAGCTGGCGCAGGTGGATGACACGCGATGGAGCACTGGGGCTCCGCATCTCACCTTTGAACTTCTTACTGTCATTACCGTTGGCTACAAACACACAGACACCTTTTTAATTTAACTTCTTACTCTTAGCACCATTAACTACTAGAGAAGAGCACAGAACATTCTGATTACCAGACACATTACCATGAACTACTAGAGAAGAGCACAGAACATTCTGATTACCAGACACATTACCATGAACTACTAGAGAAGAGCACAGAACATTCTGATTAACAGACACATTACCATGAACTACTAGAGAACAGCACAGAACATTCTGATTACCAGACACATTACCATTAACTACTAGAGAACAACACAGAACATTCTGATTAACCATCAGCTACACACACACCTGGGGTCATGATGTAGGAGGAGAAGAGTTCATCAGATCCCCTCTGGAAGAGAAAGGAACATTCACAATGATCATAACCACATACATCATGGAGACAGAGACAGGCCTAGCTGGGTTGTATTCACTAAGCACCAACCGAAGAAAACCCGCACCAACCGAAGAAAACCCTGAACATGCTCAATAACAAACTTGTTTCCATTTTCTGTTGCAAAAGGTTTTGCTACGTGCACCAACAAATACGACCCGGGTAAATGTATTAACAGAGTTATGGCTGGAGAGGAGAGCAGTCTGTCAGACAGATGGTCTTGCTCATACAGACTACAGTTAATGAAACTGCTCTGTGTCAGTCAGTCAATGGTGCTCATGTCTGGAGTGGCCCAGCAGCCTCACTCCATCTCTCTACAATACAGCTACTGTTACAGCCAGGCTAGAAAACTGACTGGGACAGAGAGACAATGAGAAGACACTCATTCTAACAGCACTCAGAGACACAGCCAGAGAGGAGAGAGAGACTTTAACCAACGTTTTAGCACAGAACACAGGGGTAAAGACAGGGAGAAAAAACAAGGAGTTAAATTGTGAATGAAAAGATGCCTACCTTGGTACCCACTGAGACACTGGGGAGAGAGAGAAAAGGAGGGTTACTCATTTGAGTTACTCCAAAGAGGGCAGGATGCATTTTCCTAAAACATCAACCAATCAGCAAATCACTCAATCAACATTTTACATTACATTTTAGATTGATTGTAAATGTAAAATCTATCAGGAGACTTACTCTATGTCTGTGACGTAGCCAGGTCCCATAGGATACAGATCAGCATCTAACTTGTGTCTGTTGAGACAAAGGGGGGAAAGAGCGGAGGCGAGGAAATGCAGGACGAAAGAGGAAGTTTAGTTACTAACTTTATGAAGTTCATAGTTAGCTAGAAACTGAATTGACTCATGAAAAGTTGCGTTAGTACACTTCGTTGAATTGTAATGTCCCCTGACCAGCTAATAACCATAGAGTTATTCGACAATTCAACCTAATCCTGAACACACAACATTCGCCTTCCACAAACACGAGCGCACATATGGAATGCGGAAACTAGCTACAAAGACACGTTGATTCAAGATGGGCGTTTTTTTTAACTACATTTGGCAATACTTTAAAAGGTGGTTATTTTCGTCTACATGAAAAAATCTGCAACTAGCGTTTTTATTGTTATTTGCAGTATAATACTTTTTTTTTTTTTAAACAACCCTTATTAAGTCTTAACTTCAACTAGTTCGCATCTCTTCCGGACACGCTCACGCGCAGACAATGCTAACTAGCTAGCCTTGTTTGAAAGTCTCACGCATCATCTCGTCTCAAACTAAACGTTAAACTACTAGAAAACACAAATATAGTAAACAGATTGCATAACAACATGGCTGTATATAAAAATAAATTTAAAAAAAAGTCCAACTACGGTTAGATTATTTCCGTTTCTTTTCGACATGAAACTACATATTTTTCACTCACCCTTCCATCGTTCGATATAATCCACAGGTCTCTGGAGCGGCGGCAGATTTCCTTGATTTTCATACAAAATGGCTGAATACACCGAGGCGTTCGTTGATTGGTCCAGCTACTTGGAATAACCCTAAATGGGCGGGCACTTACACCTAGTATCGCAATTTGATTGGTTCATTAAAGGGTGGGTATAACATTCTCTTAAAGTTCTCGGCCGAAACTTGACCAAAATAACTGTGAAACCATACCATTGCTTTGCATTTGTTTACCTGGAAAAATAACGAAGAATGGTTTTCATTGACACACATTGATTTATTATGTTCTAGTATTGGATAGCTGACTCGCAAACCTGTGCAACTAAACAACGAATGCTGCTTCTTTCCTGTTTCACAATCAGTTCATGTAGTTCAGAAAATACAAATTCCATACAGGGTTGTAGTTCATGCATTGGCCAACAGATGGCATAATTTGTCTATTACAGGGCTGACTGAGGAGGAGCAGCTGTGGGATTTCGTTAACTTCGGGACTCTGAACCAGACCTGCTGGGTCAAAATGTCAACGTTCTTCATACTTCAGCAGCAGATTAGCATGCTGGATACAATGGAAACCAATGGAATAGTCATTTAGGTACAAACTCCACGCTGGGTAATCAATCAATTATTCAAAAGTATTTCACATACTTGACCCATGTGTTTTTTTGTTGTTGTATTAAGTGGTTTGAAACAGTTGTTACTATTTCCAATGCATAAAAAAGCAGAGGTAATCTATGGTGTGTGGATATGACCCATAAACGACCCCAGCTAACCCAAGACCATCACACTCCCTGGTTCCAGTGAGAGATCTGTAATCTCTCTCTCCTGCTCCTCTCTCTCTCTCCCCCTAACCCCACCTTCTCTCTCCACCTCCCTCTCCCCTCTCTATTTCCCTTCATTCAACCTATCCTCTCCAGTCTCCCTTCTCTCCCTCCTCCCTCTCTCATCCCAGAACCCACCCTTTCTCTTTCCCCTAGTGTACACTGTAGAGCAGGGTAATGGAACACACAGACACCAGAGAGTCTCTGGGAATGGAAGGTTTATTCTGCTGACGACAGGTTTCACCTTCCCTTCGATCCCAATAGAACCCATTATTACATTCATGTTAAGCAATATGCCGTGATGATGGATATAGTTATCAATGATACTGATCAGACCTGATGAGGAGTATTACGATCAATAACAACACTAATCAGAGTTAGAGTTAATGCTACATCAGAAGATTCAACATCACTGACTCAACAAAATTCACAAGCATCAGCATTAAAACAATGGCCGGGCTTGACTCAAACAGTGAACCAGCCATCCTTTACATTTTTTTACAAATAAAATAGTGAAATGTGTTTATGAGTTGCACAGTGTCATAGTGAGTCTAATGAGGAGATTAGTAGAGATGAATAGATTACTAGATGTAAGTAGAGTATACATGACTTGAGATGATGAGATAGAGGTGATGACATGGGATGGACAGTTTAAAACAGAGATAATGATGGTATCTGAGATGTACCAGATGACATGGTGTGGTTGCTTGATTAATTGATTGGTTTACCTATTGATTTCTGATGATGGTACAAGCTTGCATGCAGAGTGTGGCTAGCTATAATTTTCAGAACCCAAACAAATAAATACATTGTATAAAACTTGATATCAATATATTTGAATACTGTTCACACTGTGAAACTATATTACAGAGACAATATAATATGAAACTGACTGATAAATACTTGATACACAAAGAAATATACAAAATGTATGTCTTCTTCATATTCTGGACTAAAAAACAATGATAAACATTTTCCAGATGGCTCCGATAGCAGACACATTACAATACAAAGACCTGCTACATTTTCTTTTCAACAATAACGTGACGGCACATCCAGTTCAATAATAAAGATAATATTAATAGAATAGAATACAGAAGTACACACAGAATACACTATAAATGTCAAGACAGAAAAATATAAAAATAGCAATCAAAACAAAAGAATAATCCATATCAGAAGAAATACATCGTAGTAAATAGTAGTACGATAGCAGTACACAGTGAGGGAGTTTTTGTTTGATCAGTCTGGAGGTACTAGCTGCATCTGAAAGCAGCCTTTTCCCTATACTAGTGCACCGTGGGAGTGTTTTGGCCCAAAGTACTATAGGAAATAGGGTTCCATTTCAGATTTCCCCATTGTTATTGTAGTTCTAGAGTAGTACATAGTCTAGTGTATATTGTCCTGGCTGTAGGTTGTTATTGTAGTTCTAGAGTAGTACATAGTCTAGTGTATATTGTCCTGGCTGTAGGTTGTTATTGTAGTTCTAGAGTAGTACATAGTCTAGTGTATATTGTCCTGGCTGTAGGTTGTTATTGTAGTTCTAGAGTAGTACATAGTCTAGTGTATATTGTCCTGGCTGTAGGTTGTTATTGTAGTTCTAGAGTAGTACATAGTCTAGTGTATATTGTCCTGGCTGTAGGTTGTTATTGTAGTACTAAAGTGGTACATAGTCTAGTGTATATTGTCCTGGCTGTAGGTTGTTATTGTAGTACTAAAGTAGTACATAGTCTAGTGTATATTGTCCTGGCTGTAGGTTGTTATTGTAGTACTAAAGTAGTACATAGTCTAGTGTATATTGTCCTGGCTGTAGGTTGTTGTTGTAGTACTACTACAGTAATACACAGTAGTACTGATTCTCCAGTGTCTGTTGGCTGTATATGGTTGGTGTTGGCTGTAGTTTTTGCTGCTTGGCAGGAGGAGTCGGACTGTTTGGTTTTGTAGTCCTGTTAAGTGTGTGATCAGACACGCACGTACGCACTCAAGTCTCTCTTGCTCTGACACACACACACACACACACACACACACACACACACACACACACACACACACACACACACACACACACACACACACACACACACACACACACACACACACACACACACACACACACACACAAACTCTCACACACATCTCTCCTTCTATGACACACTCACACACGCGCACACACACGCACACACACACACAAACACAAACACTCACATGACTGTGCAACACTTGCAACTCTGTTTCTTCTCCTTCTCCCCCTCCTCCCCTCCTCCCCCATTTGCCCCCCCTGCCTCCCCCTTCTCACCCGTACTCCCATTTGCTGCCTGAGTCTCCGTCTCCCCCTCTCCTACCCCCTTCCCCTCCCCGTCTGGTAGCATCACAAACTCCGCCTTGACTGAGCCGTCTCCACCCTCTGTCCCCCCTGCCCCCCCCACCTCCCCCGCTGTCTCACCCTCCAGAGCTGTATAGCCCATGAAGACCAGGGTAACAGGGTTCTCAGCGCTGGCCTGGTCTGGACTGGGACCCAACAGCTTGGCTTCTACTCCTGTTAGTTCTCTTCTAGGACTCTGGTTCTGTGATACTCCATTTACAGCTGGGGAGCGAAGGGAGAGGAGAGAGGGGGG